>NC_133583.1:8888832-9212000 GCF_964106895.1 Numenius arquata | reverse complement strand
AGTAATTTCCCAAATGGTATTATATCAAAAACCTTTATGAAGTCCAGATAAATGAGACCTACTTCATTTCCTTTGTCAAAAATCAGTTACTTTATCTGAGAAAAAATATCAGATGTTACTAAAGTTACATTCTGCTGGTGGATATATTTTAGTTTTTCTTCTGCATTTTGATGAAACTTACAGTACTATGTTCTCAATTTTAAAAACAACTACATGCTGCACTTATCCACTATCTGCATGTTGTTAAAATTTTCATGAGGATTTTTAGTATGCAGAGGCAGTACTCATGCTCATCGGCTACATTAACACAATGGCTCTTTTGGAGCCATTACAGTTGATTGTGCCAATGATCCATGGATTATATACTTTTATAAGGTCTGATGCACTTGCAAACAAAAGGTTTTTTTCCTTTGCATTTCTGTTTCTCAAGAGACATTCTTTCTGCGCCCCCCTCCCCAATCATCCTTTAATATTAATGCAAAGCAACCAAACAAAGGAAACCAAGCCACAAAAATTCTAGCTATGATGATGTGATGAATACACTTAATCCTGGAACAGAAAAGTAATTTCTGTCTCTTATGTTGGCTCTTTGTGGCTGCCTTTCTGTTCTGTGCTTCCGTTCTGCAGAAAGGCTCTGACCCGCTCTTGGGATCATAAGCACACATGCAAATTTAGTCCCATTTTTAACCATGCCTCCAAGACAAAAACTGTTCCCTGAGAAGACCATGGTTGTAAGTATTTTTGTGTCCTTCATATCACATGTTGCCACTTATCCCTGATTCTCACCATTCCCAAATAAAACTGTATTCTGAATCAGGTCCATGTTACCATCCACCTGTTCTCCTGACCCATCCTGGGAGCCATGGCCCCTGGAACAGAGAAACCACTGGAAACTTAGATGATGTCTAACAATGCAAATAATTTTGGGAATTTGTTTGTCCTGTCTAATGGTAGTTTTCAGGCCATGCTCTAAAGTTGGGACAAAGCGAGAAGGGAATACAAGAGGAACGGTGCCATGAGGCAGATTTCCATGCTTGTCCTCTACTAATCCTTTCTGCAGACAAGACATGTGTGAGGATCTTAGGGAAAAGGCCATGCTAGGATCAACCAAAACTAATCCCTGTGCTGAGTGGAAAGATTCAATTAGCGTTAGCTACGCCGTTGTATTGATTCACTTGTTTGTCTCTAAGCCAAAGCCTCCTACTTGTCCCACTATGTATCTACTAGTTTCTTGCCTAACCCCATTCTGGATAAAACCAATTCATTTGCTGGACAAAAAGACCCAAATATAGATTAAAGGACAGTGTTACACTGTGTAGACACAATGCAGTCTGAGTCAAGTTTTATTCATTCCACACGATCCAGTGCTCCAGTTGTAACTCAGCCAGGTTCACACTCTCCCTTTATCCGAGATTTAGTGCAGATACAGCCAGTCTGCATCAGAAGCCATTAACTCTGCTCATTATGTGCACAAACCAGTTACTTGGCTCAGGTAGCTGC
This sequence comes from Numenius arquata, assembly GCF_964106895.1. Taxonomy (NCBI): domain Eukaryota; kingdom Metazoa; phylum Chordata; class Aves; order Charadriiformes; family Scolopacidae; genus Numenius; species Numenius arquata. The sequence continues at coordinate 9,210,500 of NC_133583.1, read as the reverse complement.
TGCACACATAGTAGAGACAATATTAATGTAGCCAAGGACATTGGCCAGAAATAGGGGGACAATGAAGCTTAATAAAAACAAAACAAAGCACCTGGAGGAATTCAGGTGCAAAATAAATTAAAAAAAAAAAACCCAAACCAAATGCCAGGTCCATGAAAATACAGGTACTGAATCTGAAATGACATGTCTGGAGATGATTAGTGGGAATGTCATAGAAGATTCTCATAAAAAGCCCTGCTGTAAGTTCCTTAAAAGAGAAAATGTGATTTAACAAAAGAGCTTTAACATCCTTGCAACTCACAGTTCATAGACGCCTCACCAAAGACTGAAGGCTTTGTTTGGAACACGCCTGTGCCAAAGACCTCCTGTGTGACCACAGGAGTGTATCTTACTTTCCCTGTACCTTTGTTAACTTATCTATAAATGGGTAATATATTCTTCCTTTCACCATCCTTTATCTTGTCTGTTTAGATGTTAGTTTCTTTAAAGAAAAAAATTGCCTCTCACAGAAAGGGAGACAGAGTGCAGGCTCAGTAATAATAACACTGAGACCTAGACATTGTCTGACAAAGGAAGATGATTTCCTCTTTGTCTCCTCGCTCATCAACCAGGGGTATCAGGACGTGCAATTCTTATGAGTCAGTGGGCATATAATGGAAGGCTACATAGCTGGGTAACCACAGGGGCATTCAGTGGCTTTTACCAAGGGATATAAACTATATTTGAATTAGGAGCAACTGACACTCAGGGTCTCCAACAATGCAGGTAATTTGGGCTTGTGTAAGGAAGTAGGAAGTACTTATTAAATGGAAAAGTTGTGCAGCGTACTGACCAGAAAAAGAATATGTAAGGGCTATTGTCAATAAGTACTTGAAGTCATCATCCCAGTGAATTTGAAAAAAACCCCACACTTGCTGAAATGCATCAATAGAAAGAGGAAAACGCAGAGACAGAGAATACTAATGAAAAGACATAGTGTATAAAATCTAGTTCCATCTGCAGTATTGCAGTCACCTTATCATGTATGGGATGCTATCAGTCCTGGAAGGGTGAAGTGCAGTAAGTCAGGGTGGTTCCAGCTTCTGAGAGTCTTTGATCCAAGGCAATTATGAAGAGTTAGGCTTGTTTTCTCTGGGAGATTTCAAGGGCACTCTAATAGAATAGAATTCAAGGTGACACAAATGTATTAAAGTCACCTTTATACTCAGCTAGAGAGAACCAGACACCTCTGAGAAGCACACAGTTAAAGATCACAGTCTAAAAGGACTGAAGGGGGGAGAAACTTACTCAGGAGAACAGTTTACTAATTTCCACAGGAGATCTCCCTCTCTTTAGGGGATCCAGATTATTGTTTGGTCTCCCTTGTGCCACTCTGCTGATGAAGGAGAGCAGAGGAGCATTAAAGTCACTCAAGGTAATTCCACTTATAGGAACATATAGGATATAAGTTCTATGGTTCTGTATCATCTTTTTCATTGTCATTCCTACATGGGAGCAAGGCTGGGGGATAGAAATGTCGCAGAGGCATATAAAAAGCAGGTTATCATCTGAGGAACAAACAAGAGTTCTTTTCCTCTGCTAAACAAATAGCTTCTTCCTGTGCCTAAGTAAACAGGTTATAATAGGGCAGTCTTCTAGTTTGAATGTTAAAAGGTCACCGTTGGCCTCTTTTTGTCTCTTTACAACATCTCTCAGCCCAGTAGGTTCTGTTGTGCAATAATTTCTCATGCTAACAAATTTTTCATTTAATATTCCAATCCTCCTTGACCAGATATGCGTCCTCTCAAATAACCATTACGGTTTCATCTGTTCAGTGATTGTCATTAAGTTGGTAAGAGTAAGCAAACAAGTATTGCATCCTTATAGACTTGTAGAGACTGTGGAGACGAACATATGCTGTTAAGACTGATCTGTCTGACAGTCCAAAAGAGCTCTGATCGTTGTGGCAGGCTCAAATTCAGCATTTACTGAGTTACTTCAACATTATTGTACTGGCAAATCAACAGAATTAGTAATTCAAACCTCTTGGAAGGAAGAATACATTTCAATGTTCCTTTTTAAAGAGACTCTGAGGGACTATGAATGCTTATGTTTTATGGAATGAAAAAAGGTAAAATACTAGAGGACAAGATTTGCTGATCAATACCATAGAATCCGAGATGCACAAATAATTTCTCTTGCACAGCTATAAAAGAAACTTTTGTTTTGTCTAGGTGGTTGTAACAGACTCCAGACCTTCATTGTTCGTTAAAATGATTGTATTTTTTTAGTCATTGTTTTAATCATGATATAAAATATTAAAAAGTTTAATAATTTATAATTCCCATTCTATAGAACTGAAATGAAGGTGTCCCTCTGTTGTCAACTGGTACAACTGAAATTATTGAAGTTGCTCATAGGTAATAATATGAAAAGTAGATAATTACAGCTTTTTACAGCCCTAGTTACTCACCTGATAACAATTCCGTAAGAGCAAGATCTTCTAAAGTGCTTATGCTGGATTTAGATACCTAACTGTGACTTTAGACACTGACACTACATTTAATCCTCAGATTCACTCTTCAGTTGCCACCTGAAGTCTATAAATGTAAAACTTGTCCACCAGTAATTGATCATGATCATAAACAGCCAAGTAGCAATTGATCATGATCAGAAATGCCTTTTTCCAGTGCTGAACAGTTCAGAGTCTGTCTCAAATTTGCTGAAATTTTTGAATGCACAAACTGAAGAGGTGAAAGATCCGTATTGAGTTTTCTCTTTTCATGAGGAGTACTTGACCCTGCAAATTCCGTCCTGCTGTCCTCAAAACCCAATTATTGATTATTCTATGAGAAAATACTCATCTCTAACTCATGGCACATTGCATGGAAAAATTGAATATTAATTGAAAATTTATTGTATTTGTATATATATATAGAGAGAGAAATAAAAATAGTGAGGGCAACTAAAATCTGTCTTTCAATTTGCAAAGTGAGGAGTCCTAGGTTCTTCCTCCAATGACTGTTTATATTTTTTAATTAAGTATATTATTTCAGATAGGCTATTTCAAATGGAAATGATAAAAGTCAAAACTGAGAACAACTCTCAAACTCAACCAGGCTGCCAAAAAACAGAAGGATGAAGATGTGTCTTAAAATCTGCTGAAGCTTAAAAGAGATTTGAGTCTGTATTTTTCATATCCTTCATGCTCTAACCCTTAATCACCTAGACAAAAGGCAGTGGCAACACCACCACTTCTTCTTGCAGTATTTTGTGAAAAGAGACCTGAAGCAGAGAGCAAGCCATTCACATCTGTAAAATTCTGAGGGGAGAAAATGCCAGAAAAGAATAGAGATTTGGAAATAACTTTTTCTGTCCTTGGCATTTACTATCAGTTACATTAGGCAGCATCTTATTCAGCAACGTAGCTTTGAAAGATAACTAGTTCTTCCCTGGCACTGGTGTAGGGAGACTAGTTATTTACTCTAGTAGGGAACAAGAAACTCCAGCAGTAAGCCAAAAAATAGGTGTTGCATGCTGAGCCTAGGTCACCTTTGTGGAAGAGTTATTAATTATTTAGTGATTCTGAGGGATTCTGCCAGCTTCAGTTGTTCTGATGAATTTTTAATAAATCACTATTAACATAAATGGGAAGTATAAATTGCTTGCATTATGCTATATGCAGTAGTAACAATGAGAGACTTCTGCACTAAGGTCCAAGATATGCTGCTTACCTAACAGAAACTGACAGCTGAATGATCCAGTTCTCCTGGGAATGTCCTGAAAAAAACAAAAATCTTTTCACCATAAAAGAGTTCTATTTTACAGTTGCCAAAAAGCACCTGAAGCAGTTAAGTTATCTGAAGAACCCACAAGAATAAACAGTATTTTAGTGATCTGCTCCAAAGACTTACCTGGAGATGGAACTGTGTGCTAAGAGAAAATTCAGTTGAGCCAAAGGGACTTTGTTTCCTAAAAACATCTGGCAAAAATAAGCTTCTGTTACGAGTGTGAGTCTTCCTGAAAAACAGTACTTACTGAAAATATTTTCCTAAATATAATCTGTTGTTCTTGGGAAAAGGTTTAAAGACCAAAGTAATAAGTTAAGGGTTCATTATCACTGCATGAATTCCATTGCTTTCTTTTTTCCCAAGAAGTCAGAAAATGTTTAATAGGTGTTGCATTAAATTAGGTTGTTTTAACACTTTATATTTTGAGTGTTGACAGGACAGGGAGTAAACCACAGCACTGTGTTCGATGTACCTAGACCTTCACCTCCAGAGCAGACAGAGTGGTTTTAAACTCAGAAAAGCCAACAATTACTTGAAGAAAAACTAGAAATGAGGCTTTTTAATTAAATACTACGTAAAACAGCTGGGGAAAACAGAACTGCATTGCAATGTTTTGTACACAGCTATCCCATGTTCCTCCTTCCAGCCAACTCAGTGACTTCCTAAGTCACTGAGCAAATTCTCTTCTTCTCTTGTACCTGGGAGGGTCTCTTCATCTTTTCATGAGATTTGCCTCACTGCACCCTTCCCAACCCTGCAGTGTCTTTGCATGAGCTTCAAGCCATCATCTTCATTCTGTGTATCTTTTGCCTGCCCCATGAAGCCTGAAATTGTTTCTGTCTCAACATACTCAACAGCTTCCTGGAGCAAAGAGTCTGCACAACCTCTCTGCAAGGCTCCACCCAGACAGGCTTCTTAAAAGAACATAAACACAGTTGTGAAGACATAAATAAAACAAATACCATCTGTCATGCTAGCATTGCCCCATATGTGTAACCACCTTTTCTTAGTCCTTTCAACTGATTTTCCACCATACCCAAATACACATTTGGCTTATTAAAGAATTTTAGCACCTTATGGATGCCATTCCCAAACATTTTAAATGCAATCCATGCAAATACCCAAATAATTCTGGATTTTCATGTCGGCCATTTCTACTTCTTAATCAGCTGCAGATCAGCTCTACAGTTAAGCTGCTTTTATCTGAATTATCTGTGGTTGTTTTAGTCCTTTCTGACTGTCTTTTTCTGAGTATCCCTTACCCCTCACATCATAAAGAGAAAAGTGAATGGGTAAAATTTATTTGGCACAATTTTCCTGAAATCAGCAGTGTTACAGCATACATGACTTTACTGAAATCTTTTTGCTTTGTTGCTGCCAAATAAATTTTTAAAACTACTCCTAGTCCTTAACTTTATGTCTCTTTTTATCTTTGTAAAAGTCCCATTAAAAATGAGGAAAATTTCATTTACTACAAAGGATCATTGACTCCCATTGAGTGGTGACAGAATCACAAAGTGATCACAAATCACATTTGCACGAGTAAGTTGCAAAGCCAGGGAGAATGCCTGAATGAGATGCTCAGGGGGTAAATGTGTGCCACCACTGTGCTGCAGCCCAGATGCACAAAATTGTGAGGGAGCTAAACCAGAAAATGAAGCTGTTCAGTATTTCCCAGGTTTGGGAAGTATTGTAAAAGCCATTAGGCTTCCTCAGTTGAATTTTTCTGTTGCAGGCTACCTTTATTACTGATACAAAAGAGACATAATCACTAAGCAAGGTAAACCTGTTCTGCTCACTGAGATTAAATTAAGCATCAGGTTAGCAATGGCATTTCATATACATAGTCCAGAAAATTTAATTTCATGTAATTTATTAGTATATGGGATATGGGCTGCCTGAGAGTCATACTTAAGGCTAGAAACTGAGTGTGCAATGTGTCCCATTGTCCCATGATGGATGGAGAAAAATTCGGATGGTAGACGTCAGTTTGAACTTAAAAAATGCTTACAAAAAGTAAGCATCTAAGCTGACAAACTCACTTTAAAAATGTTCATTCTTCAGTTAAAGCTGCAGTAGTTCTGGATTAGTAAAAAAAATAGAGGGAAAGTGTAGCATAGTGTATAAAAGACAGCTGTGGAAATTCATCTGCTTAAAGATCAAACCTTATTTACCTTACCTTACTTTAAATTATTTTCCTGCATAGGGTAGGAATTAAAGAGGAACTTGTCCTATAAAGAATTAGGCCAAAAGAATCACAATGGCTGTCCACACTATTTTAAATTACATTTGCTATCATAGTCATGGCCTTATTTTGACACGTAAGATCATGGTATGAAAGATGGGTCAAAAGGCAACTTGTAAACCTGTTGGCTGTGTAGCACGGAGGATTACGAAAGCTGTATGAAATACAGAAAACTGGCACTGGCACTGCCGCAGACTATTTGTGCGGCTTTGGGCAGATCATTTAATCTCATGGAGACCAAGAAGTTCTTTCTGTCTGGAGTCATGATTCTGCTTTTTCCTATCTTTCGTCTGTCCTGCCTATTTATACCACAAGCTTCTCTACAAAGGAGTACAGTAGAGTCGCTCAGCAGTGATGTAATGCAGATCAATGAAGGAGGAGAAAAGCTGTACTGTCTAGCAGTCGGGTCCCATGTCATTAGAATTGGTCATGCCTTGATAACATTCTTCTTACCATAATCTTATTAACATGATAAACTCCTGATTCTCATGATAGAAGACTGCAAGTGAAAATGATAACATGGAATTTCTCTGCATTTTGCTCCTATGGGACCAAAGGAAGCTGATTGACAGCTGTAACTGCAAGATGAACAGCAACCTCATATTAAGCGTCCTGCCCTAGAAAGACAAGGAGCCTCCTACTTAACTGGCCACAGGCAGGGGAAAGGTAGAGACTGTGAGGAAAAGGAGATCAACTGGATGATATGTAGTCAGAAAAAGCTTAATTTTACCCTCTCTTTTACAAATGTCAGTTGGCCATAATTCCATAGTGTTGTTCTATCAGTGTTAAACCATCCAAGTGATGGAAATATGAAGTTCCAATTCAGTTGCCATAGGCAGGCATACGATCAGCAAAAGTGCTCACCTCAGCCCCAATTACCATTTAGTAGACATGAGATACTTCCCTTGCTACCATCACTCGTGTGTTTTTTCCTACCCTATACTGGTATGTTGTATTATAGGCAGTTAATTTTCTCATTTATTATTGCAATATCAGAACACGTTACAGTGTCAGATCATAACGTGAGAGAATGTTTATGTCTTCCTGCAAGCACAGCTGTATTGGTTACTTGGTACTCTGTAGGCGGGAGGGGGAATGACAGTAAATAATAAGTAAGGAAAATAAAAACAGATTTAAAAGCATGTAACATTTTGGTAAGGAATTCTTTTTTATAGCCATGGCTTTGGGGAAAATTACTTTTATGGCCAGCTTTTCAACAGGCCTGCACAAATGTGCCTATAGTGCTTGCAGGTGCAACCATTTGTATGCAAGACATGACTGTCTAAAGAAAAAGCTTTCAGCAGGCTGAGAGAGATTCTTTTTTCTTCCTACTTGCTTTTAAAACACAGGTCTTCTAGGTAAGGAATAACAACCTCCAGCTGAGCTCCTTAAGCTATGTGGTTGGAAGAGTAAGAAAGGCTCAGCACCTCAGGTGTTAAACTTTCCTGAGAAACCCAGTACTGAATTCTTCTGAATGTCACAGGGGATGCAGCTGGGTGCAGAAGCTTGAAAAATCTGGCCTTAACATCTGGATGACTCCACCTAGCTTAGCTTTGGTTTTTCTTTCCCTTGCTCTTTTCCTGCTCCCCACCTCCCCATTTATATGCAGACATGTACACACGCATGCGTACATACACACACTGTGTGTACGTACATGCAGGTGTGTATGACAAAAGTACATACACACCTGCATGTGTGTATGTATATATGTGTGTAAACTTATATGGGTGCATGTATACACATAGACACACCTACAGAGAGAAACACAGAATGTATATTTCAAAAAATGCAAATCTTTTCTATTCAATCATAATCTCCCTGCAAGCAATGTGTTTAATCACGCTAGAAAAGATACAAGTTGATAATTTTATTCAAATGAAGGAATTGAACAGAACTCAGAGGTTAGAAATCCTGAAGGCTGATTGCTAGGGTTGAGAGCCTATATTTATAAGCAATTAATGGCATGCTTGTTTTTTTTTTCTCCTACACATTTTTTGCCAATGATAAAGTACTCCCTGTATGGTATCCACCAGCTCTATTATCAAATAGAAAGAAAAAGATGAAAGAAAAAGCCACAAAATCCTGGAATATGCTTATTCTCTGCCCACACACAGCTATTCTCTCCTGCTTTTCTCAGTGGGCTGTAATTTCTCCTTGCCCTTTGAAAGAAAGCAGAATTATGAAGAAAATTGTAAACATGTTTAAGAATTGGTCACAAAATGCTAATATATTACAGTCCTGTTGTGTCATAACCTTTATGTGGTGAATACATACACATGCAGTAGCCCTAATTATCAGGGACATTGACTGAGAGTGGAGGTAAGCAAGAGTAAATACTATTTTCATTGAGTATTAGACGTGTACACCTTTAAGAAAGGACAGGTGAGGACAAATATATATATTTTTGTTGAGCTTTTAAACTGTTACATTCAAATTAAATCCATAGCTCTTTTTTGCCACGCGGAAAATTATAAACCTGCTCTCCAGCTGTTGATTGGAAAAGATTTGGAAACAAAACAGTATTTCTTGGAAAAACAGTGATTTGTGAAAAATAAAAGATTTCGTAGCAATGTACCATATTTTTTTGGCAGGCAAAAAAATGTCTTAGGTTCAGAAATTTATGGAAAAAGGTGAAGGGGAGGAAAGGGACCATGAGTCACCCCAGAATGTCTTGAAGGTGGGGTGCTTGCATGACTGCAGGAGACCAATCCAAGACCTCATTTGAAGGAGCAGTTAATTACTTCTAGTTTATTTCACCACGAGAGACCCTTCTCATTACAGTCTGGTGTAGGGCCGTGTCTTGTGACATGGGAATACTGATTTACCGTTAGATCTTCCTCCTTTGGGACTGAAGGATTAACACAGCTAAGTACTGTATTAATTCAAACTTAAGGACTACCATGACTTAAGAAAGAAAAATGGGACTGGAAAGGACCTTGATAGAGGTCCTGTAGTCCATCTCCCTGCACTGAGCACAGTGAGTCGTCTGGCAGTTTGGAGTATGGACCTGTTTCTGTGGTAGCTCTCTCCTTTCCCTAGTTGGAAACCACAGCCACTTACTTTGGAAGAATAGTGTGACCTGGAGTAGGGAAAAAGAGAAGACAGACAGACCTTTGCTCCAGTAAACTCTCCAGAATTAACATTCATGAAAATGAACCCATGGATTTTTTCCCTTAATCATCTTTATTTCTCTTCAGAACAACTGACAAAAGTATTTTACCGAAAGTGCTGAGTGTGTCAAGAAATGTGTGTGAGATAATGGCAGAATTATTGGTGTTTTCCAGTCAAAAGCATCCATCAGTACCAGAGTTCTCTAGTCTTTTAATGTGTAGACTACAAGTCTACTGTATCACTGGAGTCACCAGATCAGCATTGAGAAAGGACTTGTTAAACTAAAACATCCTAATTCATCTCATCTCAAAAGTATACACATAATTTCTTCTTGTACTAAATACCTTCCTTAGACATTTGGATTTAGTAGCCATGTTTGTGTTTTGGCATTGAGAGTTGCTAGCCACCACATTCTCATACTCTGTGCTTTATCTATGCAAACAGAAAGAAACCACCCAGATGCAGAGCATTCTGTTGCTCGTGAGGCTTTTTGTCCTGCTCAGCAGCACAGAAGTCATGCAAGTTCCTTCTCAACGTTCATGTTGGATGATGAAGTCCAAAGACTTTAGAAAGTCCAAAGACACAGAAATTTCATGTCATCTGTTCTTGCCACGGGGCTAATCCTAAAATACCTGAAACTTGCTTGTGTAGGAATTCTTAACCCGCAGCAAAATACTGGTTACTTTATAAATGCGTGTTGCTGTGCTGTCATCTAGTGGCAAGGATGAATTAGACGTCATTCAGTGTCACTCTGTGGCAGTGGCTGACAAGGTGTCCCTTTGCTGGAAATAAGCATATGATGTTCGAAAGCTCTCATCTTTGCTACATGCAGCACCACCGCAAAGGTCATTTCCTCAGTTTGTGCTTTGCAGAAGATCACTGCTGCACAGAGCCTTGGGGATGGGCTGTGCAATGGGAACTCTTCTTGCGAACAACAGGCTCTACAGAACCGTGGCACTTCCCGCTGCACGGTCTTCCTCTCCATCTTCGGCCATCCATCTTCTCTGTTAACTATTTGCAGACAAATACTTGAAGCTGAATTTTAAACAGTGATTGATATTTTCTTAACTACTGCCATTCGGAGCAGTGCCAACTAATGAGTAAATAAATCTATAATAATTTAAAATCAAGAAGATACTTTTCCCTCAGCAAAAAGTCCATTCTCTTGCATTCATTTTTATTTGACTTTTGGGGAAAAATTAAAAGTGCCACAATGCAGTTATGCAGGAGAAAACAGACAAAAATACCTTCCAGAATGACCCACATTTCTTTCGATGTTGAGCAAGCTGACTGATGTCAGTGGACAGAGTTATGGCCATATTCTTTCACTCAGATCTGTAATATCATATACCAGGTAACATTACACTTACTTGTCCTTAGTTTGCATTGGTGATGTTATTATTAACACATATAAATATTTACAGTCCTGAGTTTATTTTCAAACTGCAAGTGCAATGCTTGAATTGTCTTGCGTTACTTTCTGTAAACGGCTTATGAAATTATGTAGAAGGTAATAGAACTTTAACATTTAAACTGGTCAAAACATCTGTACCACCATTTTTGGGATCACCTACTGAACACTGCTGGGCGTGGCTGGATTAGATAAACCAGTCCTGGTATATCCTTTGCTCCTTGAAATACTGATCTTGTTACCATTTTGATTGGAAGCCTGGCAGCTGCTTTTCAAAAGTTACCATCTTCTTTATAGATGCAGTTTCTCATATGAATGGTTTGACTGGAGGACAATCCATCAGACAAAGGTGGGCTTTTCATAGTTATCAGGCTCTGAGAAGGAAACACCAATGAACAATCCTCACTGCAAAGCACCAATGTGAAAGAAGCATTTTGCAAATATGTGTAAATGGTCTATTTTCATTCCTGCAAAATGGAATCAACAAATAATGCTAAGATTCCTTTTTATGAGGAAGTTGGAATTTGTGTTTATATTTCCCTGTCTTCCTACAGTACAAATTGTGCTCTGTCTCTGAATTTAGAAAGATTTCTCAGTTCAACCAAGCACAATAAAAAGATACCTAAATCTCCAAGCAAACAGCAGAATGTGCTGATGTGCTTTATGGACAGGGGACGTTTAAGCACATTCTTAAATACCTTGTGTCTCTAAGGGCTTCAGTAGAGTCTCAAAAGAGAAAAAGAATGATCCTCTACATTTATGACCTTTCTTGTTTTGTCCAAGCCACAGACCTCTATCCCTATAGTAATGGAAAATATTAATGAGGGTAAGAAACTTTCTGTTTTCCAAATTAATTATAATTAGTCAGAGGCAGTAAATCAATGACCTTTCACATTGGAATATGATAAGAGATTTCTTTATAAATAAATTCCAGAAGAGGTATAGTTTATTTTTGGCTCAGAATTTCATCTTCCTTAGCTGCTTCATAGAAACAAAATTGCATCTTTTTAATTAAGAAATTGAAAGATGAGCTGTAACAAGGTCAATCAGGTTGAAATAGCTGCATCCTCATTATAATGTAAATGCTTCTTCTATTAACTTATAATATCTTGATATAGGAAATGCTTATATATAAATAAAATGTTAAATAAAAATAGGACAGTTTAGGTCAAATACAATGAGTAAAAGTATATGCGCTTGTATAAAAAAGAGAGCTAGGCTTTCATACAAACATGGAAAAAATACAAGCTCCTTGTTATCAAGAGTTAAGAGTGATTTAACACACATACATCAAAAATGAGGTGAAAAGGATATCCAAAGCATTCCAGAGTCACCTTGAAACATTTGGTCAGGGCTTTATGGGCAATGACACTTGAAACTAAGATTGGGTTCAAAGCAGTATCTGAAGAAAGATGAGATCTGCAATGTTGACTGCCATGGTAACTACAATATTATTGTAATCACTGAATGTTGTTTTTCATGACTGACCATTTGTACATATATTTTACCTGTTTTGCAGTCATTCTTTATATGTTCTCATTTCTTAAGTTGAGGCCCTTTGTGTCTGTTCACAAATACAGACCCTGCTCATGATCCTTGCTCCCGATGTTCACAATACCTACTTAAATAAACACAGTTTACTAGTTGTGATGCTGAATGGAAGAATAACTTGTGAATTATTTTTTTTCATCACTTGTAAATTTATAATTTCCTCTTCAGAACCACAGACAAAGGGAAAAAGAAGCAAGGATGTCTTGAGTTGGACTTGATTGCTTCTCCATTTGATTACATGTGGAAATAAAAGCATAATTATTCCATTTAATGTCATAATCTTCTCTCAGCCTCCTACTTACAAGCTTATTTCTCTTTGTCTAAGCATGGAAGGAGGCACCTAAAATTCTACCCTTGCTGGTGATTCTTTTGTATTGATAATCCTTGTTTTGACTTGGTTCTTTCTGAAGATGCTCTTAAAATGTAGATCACAGATAGTGTTACTTACTGCATCAGGCAGCTTTCAAATTTTCTTTGTTTCCCCTCTTTCTCAGCATACAAGAGATTTTTTCCAATTCTTTTTGGCTCCAGAGCAGACATTTAAACTTCCCTCTGTTTCATAAACATATTCAGCTTTGGCTTTACATACATTCAGTCTTTGTCATACAAGGACATCACCACAGAGCTTTTCATGTAATTTATGCATTTTGCTACTGTTTAACTTGTATAACAGATCTCTTAAGATGGACTTGTGACAAGGATTGATTATCTTTTGTACTCAGAAGAAAAAAAAATCATTAATATATAAATATATATGTATATGAAAATACCATCTACCTCATAGAGATGAATTTGGTTAAATTCCAATAAAAGTGAATTTTAATATATATGTTTTCCTTTATTAGATAAGTGTGCAATACCTACACCCACAGAGAATCTGTATAAATTCATCTTACTTTCCCTGGGTGTTCAAACAATACCAACAAATAGCCAAAGTTAGCATATTCTGTATGAAATACATTTGCATACGCTATGCACAGCTTCCTACGCTCTTCATCTTTAATTTAGCAATGGCTGGATGATGAAGTCATTGAGCCTTAAGAATGTGCTCAGGTCAGAATCTAAAGCTTTATACTTCATCCAAATACCTTTTTGGTTTGGCCCTTTTTACTGAGATGTAATCCATTGTGGTACAGAAGATTTAAGTGAGCGCTGTCAATAAATCAAGCATTCTACTACAAATTATGTTGCAGCCAGCTGTAAATGCTACATGACCAACTTTTTTTCTAAGTTTCAGGCTAAATCATGAGATTAAGAACTGAGCTAAGGTTTGTGACTGTAGAAAGGAGTCCAAAAAGAACTTGGATGCATTAATACCTGTGATGAGAACTGAATCTACACAAATACTTTGTCTCATCGCCTTTGACAGTAGCTATAGGAAAGGCTCTTCTGACTCAGCCTATGATTTGTGCATACTTAATGCAAGTCTGTCTTTGTAACTAAGAAAGCTTTTTAATTCAGTGATCGATCTGTGCTGTTTTCATGGCCATAGTTAATTCTGTCGTATGCCACCATGAAGGCTGTGTTGTAGGTGACAAAGATTCTATTGCTTGGGAAGGCTGATGAAAATATGGACCAAAATTTTTTACTCAGAGTAATTAAGTGTAGCAGTACTGACTTTGTGAAAGTTATTCTGAGCTACCACAGCCAAGGAAACAGCCCCAACTTTCCATCACATTGGTTTTATTTTGCAGTGGCCTCCATGACTTTCAACAGCCTTTTTCCAGTAAGTGGAGAAAGGTGGAAACATCCAGCATGCCTTATGAAAGCACTTAAGGTTAGACAGTGAGAATCTCTCCCAGTGTATCAAAGAGCCCAGTTAAACATAATGAGCTTAAACAAATGACCAAACTGTCCTGTAGAGTTCTGGAAAAAGGACAGCTTCTGGGTGGAAATCTTTAGAATGCTAATTCCCCCTGGAGTTCTTGTCAGGATATAGGATTTTCTCCGTCTCTCCTGTCAACCTTACTTACTTTCGGAAAACTGAAAGTAGGGATTTCCATTGCTGCAGCAAGAAAAAAGTAAAAAGGTATTCCAGCCCTTTGTATCAAGTAACGCAGTGCAGTTGGTATGTTCACTGCCAAACGCCCATGGCTCTAAGCTGTCCACCAGAAGTTACAAATCCTTAATGTAGGGAACCTTGTGGCATGACAAGAGTAGACTCAAGACTATAAATAGGACAATAAGTTGTTCCACTTTTAAGTTTTCAACACAAATTCCTAAGTCATAAAACCACTTAAGTTTGGAATCTAGAGGTGTGTGCTGAAGATAAAGAGGGCATAGTATTAGAAACATAAATCATGCAAACATTTCCCCTTTGGACATAAAAACTTATACATTCTCCCAGTGAAGAGGTTTGTGGGGGTTTTTTTCAATCACATATTGAAATACAGGTCAGTGTATTAGTGTATTACCTAGGTTGTAAACCCAGAAATTAGAGAAGGAAAAGATAAACGCACAAACCACTGAGAATTAGATCAGATCAAATTTTATTGTTTGTCTATTAAAATAAAGTAGTGCATTTCAACATCAGTCAAAATTTGCATTTTTCTGCACTGTAACAGACAACCATTTAGTAGGTATTTGCTACCAAGTGTGACTTGCTAATGTAAGATTCCTGTATTAACTTAATGGGAATGTAATTGTGTTGTAAAATACATAATCTCAGGTAACCTACTATGACATTTACATTTGATTACCATATCAATGGCTGTTCCTTTGCATTACAGATACCTTTAGTGGTGTTCTTTGAAAAGTGCAGAGACATAATGCAGTACGCAGTATTTCAAGCAAAAAAATCTCCATTAGGAAGGACTTATGATGGTAAATGGCTCTCCAGTGCTTTAGCACCTTAACTGGGATCTTTCACTTTTTTTTCTTTCCATTCTTAAATGAAGAACACAGATAATGCTTCACAAATAATTATACCTGTTTTCTGCTGCTAATGTCCCAGACGGCAGAGAGGAGTGCTGGAGCAGGTAGCCAGATTGTTCTATGCTAACACCGTTCCACCAGCTTGTAAGTGCATTATGACCCTGTAGCATGTTTTTTTTTTTTTTTTAAGATTCTTACAGCTTATCCCATGAGACATATAGTAAGAAAATATATAGCAGGCAGTGTGCAGCTGCATAGGCAATGCTTTTCATTAACTTAGAACACTAGTAATAAAGCTACATTAGACTTAAATATTTCCTGAATCACCTTGTAATCATTATTTTGGGGAACGATTTCATTAAGAGACAGGTGTTTCATATCAAATACTTTAAGCCAATCATCAGAGAAGATATGATTTGCCATGTTTCCTATAAACTATACATTTTATCCTTCACCTTAATATTGTCCAGCAATAGCTTACAGACATCTTCAAATTAGTCAATTCACTTTAATTAAATAGCTTATTTTTCCTCAGTAGAACAATGCACTGAATATAGTGATATTTCCTGCTCACCTTTTCCAAATGAATATTTTTTTGCAAGCAGGGATTTAAGAGAAGTGATGCAAGAGACTTAATAGCTGCTGCAAAACTTTTGTTGTCGAGGATTTCTTCCTACCCAGGTGGACTCACATTAATTGAAATGAAATAAATTAAAATAAAATACTTTGAATGACATGAATTCCTAAGATTGGATAAATTCTGACCTTTCTAATATGTCACCTTCTTCAGAGCAGTCTCTTTCTCTTATAAAACAGAGATGACACTGTTGAGTGGATGGATCCCATTGGCAGAAAAGTACCTGATTTGATCTTTCTGTGCTTTCCAAATACTTCCTGTAGGCACACAGCCAACACAGGCTTGGTACTTGCCTCGCAAAGGTTTTGATGTTCGCAGGTATTTGATCTAATTGAACTGAACTACGAGTCCACACAGTGTAACCACAAAGCATCTTATCAATATCTTGCAACTGCAGGATTTGTCCCAAACAACTGAGCAGCTTCATTAACTCTGCCGCCTTCTGTTTCCCTCTTTCTTTTTGTTCCCTCAAAGTACATTACTCAAAATGGTCATAGCTCCACATCTACCCAATCTTACTGCTGCATCTTTCAGTCCTCAAGGAACTGGACTCTTGGTTTACACTAGGAATTTCTTCACAGAGACTTGTAGTTACTTAGTGCTCTCAAGGAGAATTTTTGAAATCTGAAATTTGAGTAAATTGGTATACATTTAGTGTCTGTATTATATGGCTTTCACCTGAAGTTTTTATAAAGTGAATAGACTAGGAACTCAAATACAAAGTCTTTTTGATGAGTTTTCTAAATAGATGATCTTGGCATTTAAAAATCATCTCATGTAATGGAGGTTTTTCTTTTTCAAAGCGAACAGAAATTAGTTCCCAGACAAAATTGCATTTTTTTGCTGTGCAGTTAGATACATTTAACCTCTGGGGTTCTGAGTTGCATCTTGTCCTATACCCAAGTGGTCATTAAGACAGAAGGTCAGTGGCATAGATTTTGTTGCAAATGCATATTAATAGAGAAGGAGGAAATTAGCTTTGCAAAGACTGACTGTAGGGCTGTCTGAAGAACCAGTGCACTACATGGTTAATTATTACTTCAGTACCAAACCACTTTGACTAGCTATAATTACCCAATTCTGAAACTGGAGCAATTAAATCTCTTTAGACTTCTTCTTGCTGCAGGAGCATGGTATCTGTATGACTGTGGCTCTGCAGTTTGGAAGGACAGTTACGTGCGGTGCTTCTAGCTCTGAGTGGCAAACACATTCCCCACCATGGCCAGCCTTGCTCACCGGCATGTTCCTGTCTCATTCAGCTCCAGGAATACATGCTTTGTCCAGCATAAGATCCCTCAACTGGGATGCCCCTTTGGCTCATGCTGCCCCCAGAGAGGCTGTATGTTGTATGCAAGGCCCCCTTTCTCTCTCCATAGTGCTTTATTAGTGTTAAGCCTTGCCGTTAATGCAGAGCATTACTGTATATCTATAGCTACTTTCATCCAGGCATATAAAAGTACTTATAAATATTAATGTATTAAACCTAATAACACCCCTAGGAGGTAGATGGGAATTTCAGCATACACTTTACTGGTGCGTAAACATATAAAGAACCAACTTCAGACAGTGGTAAAAGGCTAAGATGGTGAAGAGAGTGCCTTTAGGACTGAGTCTGGATTAGAGGGACTGTGTGGTTTGACTGTTTTCTACACGAAACGACTGACTAGACCTAGAAGCAAAGTCCAGGATGACTAGTTTCTACCAGTCATTCTTACTGGTTTTGGGTGGGGTTTTTTTGGTTGTTCCCCCCCCCCCCCCCAATTATAATAGTACCCAGACAAATAAAATTCAGGGCCCCATAGTTTTGCGTACTGCACTGGTGCATGGTAGAGCAACCTAAAGAACTTAAAGAATCATAGAATCACAGAATAGTCTGGATTGGAAGGGACCGTGAAGATCATCTAGTTCCAAACCCCCTGCCACAGGCAGGGACACCTCCCCCTAGACCAGGTTGCTCAAAGCCCCATCCAGCCTGGCCTTGAACACCTCCAGGGATGGGGCATCCACAGCTTCTCTGGGCAACCTGTTCCAGTGTCTCACCATCCTCACAGTAAAGAATTTCTTCCTGATAACAAAACTAAATCTACCCTCTTTCATTTTAAAACCGTTACCCCTCATCCTGTTGCTACACTCCCTGATAGAGAGTCCCTCCCCATCTTTTCTGTAGCCCCCTTTAGGTACTCGAAGGGGCTGTAAGGTCTCCCTGGAGCCTTTTCTTCTCCAGGCTGAACATCCCCAACTCTCTCAGCCTGTCTGCATAGGAGAGGTTCTCCAGTAGGTGACATATATAATGCTTAAAAGAGAAAACAGAGTAGAAAGAAATTCACACAGTGGAGACAGGAAGACACTCCCTGAGTCCCAGTCCAGGGACCTTGCCTCTAGACATAATTCCTTTCCTTTGTATTAGTCAGCTGATAACTTCCCCCCCACTTCAAATTAAACACTTCCATTACTCAGACAGACAACTCTCCTGATATCTTGTAACATTAGGAAAAGGTTACTTTTAATGTTTTCTGAGCCGGAACATGACAAGGAGCAACTCAAAAGAATAAAAGGCAAAGTTGAAAGTAATAGTTGAAAGGTGAGAATTACAGGAAATCACTTACACTTAGTTCAAAAAATTCAGGATTGTTTGTTGTTTATGAAACTCTTACTTTATGAAAATTATCATCTGAGATGAAAAGCTAAGATTTTGCAGAACACACAGAGAAATGAGAAATGAGAAGGAACTGATGTCAACTTCTGTCAACAACTGGTGGCTGAGCATGGATGGGACTATTACAAATAAAAGCGGGCATGGTATGCAGCAGGACAGCAGCTGAGCATAGCCTTCACGCCCAGTGGCAGAAAACTGGCTGGACAGGGTAGAAAGGCCACAACTTTAACATCATTTCAGCACTTACTACCTATTGCACAGAGAAATGGGAGCAAATTTGTTGTATCCCCATGCCATAGCATGGGTGAAGGCAGCTTGCTTGAACCTGTGCTGGGAATAATCAGGCAACACTGCGGGGCAGTCAGAAACCTGTAGACTTCACAAGCATCAGGGTGCCTGAGCAACAGTATTTCCCAGTGTGCCGGTTTGAAGTAAAACCGAACCAATTTTCTGTTCTGTAACTTTACATCCTAGCTAGGCCTCCTCTAACTCTCTGAAATTAACGGCATATTGTGGAGAAAACTGCTCGTTCTCAGAGTGATAAGACCAATGTTTGTGCTCCATGCCAAGGAACGGTATGCAGGGAGGCCCTTGCTTATACTTATTGCTATAACAACCAAGGTCAGCCAATTTCGTTATTTGCCCCCTTAGAGGGTCGGAAACGGAAAAAACGTAGAGGGGTCACATCGGTGGGGAGGAGTGGACAGGACAGGTGACCCAAACCTGACCAACTGGGGTATTCCATCCCATCTGCCCCATGCTCAGTATAAAGGCTGAGGGATCAAAGGGTCAGCCCCTTCCTGCAATGGCCGACGTCCAGAGAGGACTCTGTCTGTTCATCTGCCTTTGATCCTGATCCGTGTGTTCCTGACTCCAGAACTGGAATCCAGTTCCCATCCGTCGCTGAGTCCAGTCTGGGACTTCCCCAGTGCCTGCCGGTGACGTGACTGTCATCCTGGGAGCTTGATACGGTTTTGTATATATTGTATCTATTTCATTATTTTCTTCTTTATTTTTATTTTAATATTAATTCTTCATTAAAGTAGTTTAGTTCATTCTAAACTTCTGAATCTCCTTATCTCTTTCTTCTCCTCTCTCCTCTTTTGGGGGGGGGGGGAAGGGGGGGGAAGGGCCATCTGCCGGTCCGGTTTTGGTAAATTCAGCCGAAACCACGACACCCAGTCTGCACCCAATATGTTGTGTCCCCAAGGAGGGGCAAATACCGTCTCCCTTTTGCACCAGGGCACTCCCCAGCAGAGCAGGAAGAAGCCCAGCTATCACTTAGCACAACTCAGCGACATAAAATGTTCACGCATGAATCAAGATTTGTGCAACAGCTGCCTGGGAAATAGAAGAGGAAGATCCCACCATTGATGTGGTCTGGAGTTTGGATGCAACCCTGGAGGAAACCTTCTGTTACCCTTTTGCCTTTGGATTGTTGGCTTTTTGGTTATAAATATCACCATGGAGGAGCTGAGGCTGAGTGCACCTGTGATCTGAGTCCTGCCGAGCCATTCCCCAGCTTCAGTCTATGCACAGATGTACAGTGGTAATGAGACAGCACCCTGGAGCCTAATGGGATAAGAACAATTAATAATAATTGAGAAGTTCTGTACTAAGGGAATTTATAAGCAATTAATATAAACATGGGTATTGCAGTTAAACAAAAAAAAAATTAGTCTTTATGCACTAAAGAAAAGACACATACACTTAAACAGCCAAGTTCATGTCAGCATTGTTTAATGTATAAGCAGTTTTGTGTATGTGTAGCTACATTTACTGATAAAGAAGTAATTATTAATCAGAGTTGGTACAATATTACACTAAGTATATGATGCACTAATCTGGTGTCAAAGAATGGGCTTTTACAATGTTCAAAATCAAACTATAGGAATGCTGTTTAGTTTTACCGACATCACAGATCTCTGCCGGGGTGGCTGCCAGCCCTCACCTGTCCAGCACACTCAGTCTTGCAAGTTTGAATGAATCCATTCGCTCCGTGATGAGAAGTGAACCTGAACTACACTACAAATAATGACATGTAGTACCTTGGTCAAAATTAAAGACTTCAGACACCGTATACCAAGCCAAAAGGATATGCTGTGATAATACCAGTTTATATTATTTCATTATTTTTGTGCTGAAACAACTAAACTCCGGGAATCTAAAATATATGGACTCACACAAATCTCTTGGGAGACCCTCTAGCTGCACTTTATTGGAAACAAGAGGAAGATCTTTACTTTCCATTTTATCCACAGGATTTTGTTCATCTTCTTCACCTGTATCTCTATTTCTTAGGAAATATAGCCCTGTTTCTTCTCATCTAAGGCCTGACCAGCTTCTTAGCACATTAGCATCTTTGCAGATTTAGTATGATTCCCACTTGGGGTTATCTGATTTTTTCCATTAGTCAGAAAAGCAGGATTTGCTTGTGTGCTCACAGTAATATCACAGTAAAAAGCACCTGGCACTAGAAACTACAGTTATTAACCATTGGGCATAACTATGGAACTAAAAGTTCCTTTCTGATTTGTGTGCTGTTAGATCACAAATACGACACTTGCAGAAGATGATTTCCTGGCAGATAAGCAATAGATTGAACAGTGGGAAGGCTATTGTTAGCTTTTAGCTTAAATTAAAATAGAAAAGAAATTATAAAGTCAGTACAGCATAAGAAGAGCTTGTTGGCATTGTCTTTTAAGGGTAATGGTAAAATAATCTATGGAAGTGATGCTTAGAGTACAGACAGTGTGAATTTCAACTTTATTTGGGTAAATATAGAACTTTATGGTAGCAATTTTTGAGGAACAACCTCATCTTGCAGTTCTTTTCTGTGAGTGTCAGGAAAGGAAATCTCAAAAGTAGAAACCTAATATTTTAATCAGATTACTGTCAGAGAGCAGATGATTCAAATCATGACAAAGCCTAAGCAATGGGAATGTAAGGGGGCAGGGGGGAATATTAAGAGAAATGTAGAGCAGACAATGCTTTAGTCTGATGGCATCAGAAGAAAGCTCCTGGTTTCTCAGAAGTGCAGGCAAATTTGATTTTTGCTCTTCTGAAGAAAATCACTGGGACTGAGGAGCAGGGAGAGATTTGTGGATAGTAAGGCAGCACCTTCTGCTTTCATGGGAGTAGTGGGGAGGATGGTGCTGCTCGCCTGCCTGCCCTGTCCTTTCCTGTGGCATCAGAAGGAGCTGACAGTATGGCTCTGGGGCAAACAAAATAGAGTGATGATGTCCCACGGCCAAGCCCTGGCAATTTTGACACAAATGACTGTCTGCCACTCCGGGTACTTGCTACTTTTTTGCCCAAGCTCAATCTGGATGGTGCTGTGGGGACCACTGGATACCAGAATAAAACAGAGGGAACTGGAAAGCTAGACCTATGGACAAAAATAGATGGCCAAAGATCAAAGAAACAAAAGCAAATTCAGATCTTTGAGAGGGGAAGCAATAGTCTCCAAACAGGAACTTAACAATTCAGACACATTTGGAAAGCAATGGAAGAGATACAAGTACAAAAACAAACACCAGAACTCAAATCCAATGTGAGATAATTCTGCATCAGATCAAGGTGTAAGAACACAGACAAATGCAGAATAACGTACTCAGCAGAGGCATATGAGGGAGAATTACAGAAACCATCAAGGGATGCTGAGGCTAGTTTAAAGAAAAAAGATTAAAATGATGAAGCAAGCTGTGTTCATACAGCTGCAGTTCCAGCGCTGACTTCCAGTAGGCACACTTTGATCAATCATGTAAGAATCATGTAAGAATTAAAAATGATAATTAAAAAGGGGAAGGTTCTGGGTTGCCAGTATGTCAAAGTAACAGAGGAGAGAGAGGAGTAAAAAGTAAGATGCCTACATCTCTCATAAGCAAAGGCAGTTCTCACTGGTATCAAGGGGAGTAGTCTGCACATATCTGAAGGCAGAATATGCCCAGGAATCATCCTGTGAGACTGTCAGCTAAGCACCTTTCAAAAGCATTAAATACACATGCTAAGATGTATCCCTAGCTACACGAAGCCAGTTAGCAAGCAACACAGGACAGACCTTGGAAATCCTTTGCAAGATCAAAATGTAGGCTACTGTACCTACACTTTTTTCCCATTTGCAGATGAATCTAACAGTGAAAATCACTTCCAACATACTAAACAGGGAGAGTTGAATTCTCAGGTCCATATCCGTAACAAGTAGTTCCCTGAGCAGCCCAACCTAGCACTGCCTATTTTTCTCTGGATTGTGCTCAGATTGCCTCTGTGTAGTTCCCAATACCTAATAAGGTGTGAGATGTGATTGAAGTTTTTTTCCCCCTTAGCAAAAGCATTGGGATCACCTGTTTTCTCTCACTGCCTACTACTGTGTATGAAAGCTGTGGAAGTTAGAGACCTCCATCCATGTGCCCATCTCCACAACTGCCTGATCCCAGGAAACCCATCTGAAACATTGCTTCATCATATTATCAAGCATCACAGTCCTTTCTGCTGGTCGATGGCTTTCCAGTGGACTTTTTGCAGTGGTCCTACATAAAGCCACCACATATCCAGAGCTGTTGATACACTGAAAGTTAAAGCACTAAATGTTTAAATACTAAATTTTCAGTGTGATGACCTAAGAATCATTCCAGGATATCAAGCAAAACATCCTAACTCAGAGAAATCTGTCGTCTTACTACAGAATCTGCTGGTCTGTTTCTTTTTTTTGTTTCTTGATATGTCCATCTCCTTCTCTCTATTATATTTTTCTCAGTGTTTTCATTGATTTCTTTTTCATTTTATGCACAAACTGAACACAGTTAATCAGTAGGTACAAAATGTGTCCTGCAACATTGCCAGTAGCCTAACGTAAAGGGATTCAATTGCTGAATTGTCGTAAGATTAGGCCTAAGCCACAGTATAAGCTTCATTGATCCAAGCGCAGCAAGATATCCATTCAATAATATGTGTTTTAGCAAGGTTTTCCACTTGTAAAGACTTCCTGCAAATTAGGGTTCATCCAATATGTGCTATAAACACGGTGGATCAAATCTTGCATCAGTTTAAAAAACCATCTCACTCCTTAGGAAAGAAGTGGTGTAACTGGGTGTATTGTGTAAGCAGAGAGACACACGTGTAATGAAGTTAGCTATCAAGAGAGCTGTAACTGCCGACCCGCATGTTTAATAGACACCTCCTGACAAGCTGCCTCTAAAAAGCTGAAGGATGAAAGAACACGTGATGTGCTGGTGTTCTTAAAACCATAGATAGGTTCAGGAAAGCTGTTGTTGTTCTCAGCTGAGCAGGTCTTAGAGGTAAGCACTTGCAGTGGAGAGGTTACAAAAAGGTGCCTGGCTCTCGTCATTGTGCAGTCTCATCCCTGTAGTACCTGAAAGTTTCACAGTGCAGTATGTCCCCTGCCGTGGAGCAATGCTGCTGCCCCACTGTGCAGAGGGGAGCTCTGGTCAGCAGGAGCCAAATGACTGTTCCAGCCCTCACAGCCTTCTCTGTGACCCTGGCTGACTCTTCTCTCAGCCTTGGTCCCCACCTGTTGAGAAGAATATGAGATTTCAGTGGGAAACAGGGTGTAATACCACAAGAGATAAATAATGTGGGATTCCAAACTGTGCTGGGGGAAAAACAGGGTCTGGGACACCAAGAAGTGCTGCTAGCCAATGTCACTGACACCTACCTCCAGGGTAGGTTTAGACTGAACATTAGGAAAGAACTTTTCACAGAAAAGAGTGGTCAGGCATTGGAATAGGCTGCCCAGGGAGGTGGTTGAGTCACCTGGATGTGTTTAAGAGCCGTTTAGATGTGGTGTTGGGGGATGTGATACAGGGGAGAACTTTGTAGTGTAGGGTAGATGGTTGGACTCGATGATCCCAAGGGTGTCTTCCAACCTGGACGATTCTATGATTCTATGATTCTACCTGTGAATGCTAAGGGCCCTCACAGCCTTCAGCATGGGGACTGGCTAGGTAGCTTTGGTCTGGAGCAAAGACGAGTACCAATACATGATTAATTTGGAACAGACCTCTGATGGCATTTTAAGTTAGGAGTTTTTGAGTTTCTCCACACGTGGATCTCTCTGCCAGAAGGATAGGCAGAATCCCAAATGGCATAGGTGATCTAAACGCATCCCAGGGTTGGTGTGACTGCTTACAATGTCCATCACCCAGCACAAGGCATGGAATGACATGGTTGTGATTAGACCTCAGATTCAAGCCATGACAAATGAAGTGAATGAAAGGGGCATGCTGACGTCAAAGGAAGAAGGTAAATGGTGTATAGAGTTTCAAAATGGTATATCTCTACCAGGAAGATAATGCTTTTGTAACACCTAAGGCTGCTTTTTCTTCAGGTTTTTTTTCTTTGGATTTTGCCCAAATCACAACTCTTGTTTGGGTCTAAATACCTAAATGTAGAATATTTTTTCAGTCCTTCATCCTAAAATCTTAAATGCATAGCATGCAGACTTAGGCATCAGAAAGGACTGACAGCATAATGATTTTACAAATACGCGAGGCTTAAAATTACCACCAGTATGGTCTTATTCACTGGATGCTGCTCTTGAGAATAAACTTGAGTACTGGTAAACATATTCCTGAATACAATCTCAGCTGGTACAAATACCTTATCATCTTTCCACGCAGATTAAGAAAGCCCTTTATTATATAAATGTCCCCATTTTTTCCAATTGGGAACTGATAGCTTATGTATACTTAATTGTTGGTGTTGCTTGAGGAATGAGTCATCCTTATTTCCACTGAGAATTCCCCCGAACTACTTTAGTTCCATGTAGAGAGCTGTATTATTTTGCTTAATTATATAAAGATTTCAGATCACTAAGATCTTATGTTATTAACACAAACGTCAAATGATTTAAGCAAGTTCCTAGAATACCTAAGTGGAAAAATCAAAACAAGTGCCTTAGAGGAGCTCCTTAAGTTTTGAAAGGGTGGGCAAATGAAAAAAATTAGTTAGTCAACTATTTTTCTCTCAGAAAAACGAATAACCAGAAAGGCATGAGTATCTTCCTTTGAAGGTGAAACCTCCTGTGGCTAATGTCTCACCTTCTTTTATTTAGTCTAAAACCCCACCCTGCAGAAACATAAACAGGTCTTCAAATTTATGATCTTGAGAAGTCTACCCACATGAGTTTTTGCAGGATCAAGACCTGAGAGAATGATTTCTGTTCATAAAACACTTTTAAAGTTTTATGTGCCAAATTTCGAGAACAATCTATTTTCACCCACCCACTCTGACCTTATTTGCTCAGCAGGCACTATTTCTAGAGCTGCCAGAAACTTCAACGTGGCCATACATTTTGCTGTCGACTCTTGAGGAGATAAGGCTAGTGTTTTCAAATGCTTTATGCACTGAGTCAGCTGGTTGAATGGCTCCTCACAGACGTGCTGGGTATGGGATTTTTCAGTGAATGCAGATTCAGGGAGGCCCTGCATAGGTCTATTTATGCCATGATTACAGTCCTGGGACACATTTCCTTTAAATGCAAAGCATGACTTGTACAGAGTCAAAACGGGGAAAAATGACCTTAGATAGTCTTTAGTAGAGCAGAAACAGATGAAGAGCACAGCTAAGAGAGAGTCTGGTTCCTCCTCCCTGACCTCTCTCCAGGAGAACCAGGTGGCTTTTGTCACAGCAAAAATCAACCATACTGTTCCCTGCTCCCATCTAGTCACTGTGTGTGAAATAAACCCTATTTCAAGGTTTAAAGTGGGATGCTGGGGAAACCTTAGTTTGCTTCAGCCTATGGATAATACACAAGGTAATAATCTAGCGCAAGATCTGGATTTAAGGAAAAGATCCTAAATATGTGTTTGCTCAAATCTTTCTCTTTTTCTAGGAGTTCCAAGTGTGTGAGACAAGAGACTGGCCTCACACTTGCTTAAGCTTTACCAAAAGAATTGAAAGGTGCCAGTTGTGCTTTACTATTCAGTATTTTTGAGTTTCAAACCAGAAATGTTTTTAAATGTTATTCTGAACTTCATGATTAAAAAGAATAAGAGGTAACTCCATAAATGGTAACGGAGCTTGAAGAAATGTACCTTCCTCCATTATTGTTTTCTTCACCTCTTCCTCTCCTGGGAGATCCACTCACTGCACAAGCTGGTAGACAAATGGGCAGCTTTGTTTAATAAGACTGACAGTATCTAGTTTGAAATTCAGACTAGTAGCTAGTTATTAAAGATAATAGCTTGTTTGAGCTTCTTAAGAAAAGAAGAGCTTCCTAAAAACTAACTCTGATAAGCATAATGGTTTCCCTCACCTTTTATGCCCAAGGCTTCTAAGTTGTCTTGTGTAGTAATTACACTTTCAATGGGTTTATTTACTCTTTCTAAATTCTCAGAGATTTCAACTGTTGCCTTAGTTATTCTCTGATGAACAGCCTGCAGAGTCATTTCAATCCATCTAAAATCTTCCATGGACGCTACCCAAGCCTGTGGTAAAATGAAACATGACACTAATAAGTAATAACATTCAGCTCTTGAAGTTCCTTTTATATGTATCTCAGATGCCAAACAAAACTTAAGTTTGAGCATGCAGTCTGTGGGATTATTCCTACAACTAGTCACCACAGGACTCAGCGTGGGACATACTGGCAATTGCCACGACACATCTATGATACGTAATATTTTGGAATCCTTTCTAGGCCCTGAAGTTGTCACTGGACACAGTATGAAAATGGATATCTTCTGAGAATTCACTGGATCCTTTTGTTGCTGAAGTAGAGTTTAGGGAATACAAGAGGTGCTGCACGGGGTCCAGCACAGAGCATGACTACAGGACATAACACAAAAAGTTCTCATTTCACAGATGAATCCTAGTTTTAACTGTGAAATTTTACAAGGCTCAGGCAGATCCTCTGTGGTGCCCACCCATCCAAATCCATACTTTGGCAGCCTGGATACTCAGAGGGGACCCAGTTAGCCCAGTTTCAGTTAGCTGAAATAATTGCAAGAAAACACAAACCATTGCTAACTGAATCAAACCATTCGTATGTTACAAGTAAAATTATCCCCCATTGGTTTATCCTGCAGAAAATGGGAGAGTTTGGGCTACAGTTAAAAGCTCAAAAAAAGCAGCACAGAGGATTAGACAAGCTCAGTTTCAAATTCCTGGCTATCTAATTCACCAGCCCCAATTAATTTAAATATTTTAAAACTTGATTTTAAAGTAATATAAAATATTTATAGACTGTAATTACAAATGACAATGAAAAGCAGAGTGGGTTAGTTCAGACAAAAGTATCAACAGACTGAATTGGGGAGCAAACACCTCCTCTGGGGTTGTATAGCTTGCTAAAATATTTATATTGAAAACCCAAGAGCCTTTCCCTTGTAACTCCTGGGAACAGACTTTTTCCCAGGTGTACCCTACGATAGGGATTGGGCATTACTTTAACGTGTAAGTAGCTTGCCAGAAGGTGCTGTGCTAGAAATCTAAATATGGTTACAATCTCTCTGCAGGGCATGACAAAATAAGAGGTTCTAGGAGGACTTGAAGCTATCGCCTCCTGCCAGTCTAATCACTAAGACAGCTTGTGGTTCTCGTGCACACTCAGCCATCAGCACTAAGCTATCGTCACAGGGCTGACAGCGGAGACAAAATGGGTAACGATTGCTGGCCCGGTGTCACAGGGTGCTTCTCTGAGCCTCAGCACGGAGAGGATTGGGAAGGATCTTTCTTAGTTAAGGTCAAGAGACATTGGGGAAGGAAAGGAGGGCAATATTGTCCTCTTCATCCCTCAGTTGTGGAATACAGATATTTTTAAAGAGAGAGTTAATATGTAGGAATCACCGCTTAGAGTTTGTCTAAAGAGAATCTACATCTCTCCTGATGTAAATGAGCAAGAAAAATATGGTGTAGGCTCTGTCTTTGATATCTTACTGAATGAGACTTACAAAACTATGATGGTTTAGAAGTAAACATCAACGCCATGAGTTTTCAAAATGCAAAAGCATTGTTTGGAAAAGCTGAGATTGAACTCCAAACATCACTAGATACCTCTGATAACTCATTTGCAAAATGGTGATCTGCTGCTGTTGCATGAAGCTAAGGCAATGCTACTGAGACCCTGCTAGAAAAATGTGTGCCCAAAGCTTGTACTATAAAGGTGGGAACAGGGGACAAACTCTCAATGGCAACAACAAGAAGCTGTCCAAATATTGCATGATAGGCACCATTATAAGCACATGGAAAAGAGGAATGTCTTTAGTGGAGATATAAATAATGCAGACAGGTGCAAACACATAGGCTGTATGGGCTGAGACAGACTGCCTTTCAGGGCAAAATAGAAGTTATTTGCAAAAGGGCAGAGAACTATGGGTTATAAACTAAGTGTTGGAAAGCTGGTACTCCATAAATATGGGAAGGGTAGTTTATTTGCAAGAGGATTCAAAGACCAAAGAGAATTTCACATGCTTGGATGAATATATTCCTGAAATTCTGCAACTCAACTGTGGCTTCCCTCAGTGTGCAAATGGAAAGCAGAGACTTGATTTATTTATCAATAAATCCACAGCATAATTGAACATACAGGAAAAAAATAGTGCCTGAGGATAGCTGAAGCAATATTAAACTACCCCCCAATGCTTGCTGAATCTGCCACTTTTGTCCCTGCAAATTTCACTGTGTTAGGACAGCACTGTGTGGGGAATGGGTTCTCTCAGTGTGAGGGAGGAATCTGCATGAGACACTCTCTTGCTTTTCTCTACTGCTACCTTTACGTACCCTCTGAGCTCCTTTCTGGGCATCTTCTGTCTCAAACCACAGACTGTGTGATGCTGGAGAAGAACATGGAAGCGCTGGCCACGATGTTCAGAGAGACCTGTTTGCGTGCTCCTTGCAGCTCCAGCCAAGTTCTTGCTCATGCATCCCATAGCGTCCCTTCCTGGACTCTCTGCAAAAGCAGAGAGAAGAAAAAACAGAAGGAGAGCTTCCCAACTTTTCCAGGAGGTAAAGATACAGGGAAGGCTCTTAGAGGGTGAGTAGTAGAATAGGTTTTGCTTATTCTCCAGTCCTGCCTTCCCCACCTGCAGCATCTCTACTCCTTCTTTGTCTAAGTCCTATACCTCTGTTAAAACACAGCCGAATCTGGAATCACCAGAGTCAGCAAAAAGATACTGACTTGTTTTACTTAATTCTGATCTATGAAATGCTAGGATCCATATTTTCAAGTTTCTTTTGGTTTGGGGTTTGTTTTTTGTTGTTGTTGTTGTTGTTATTTGTTTGTATGTTTGTTTTTAATTAACATTAGGGTGTATATGCAACTACAAAACTATGCAGCTACAGCCTTTCAGGAGCTGAGGAAGGTAGGGCTGGCATGGAGCTTGAAAGGATGTTTGATGTAAGTCCCCCTCAGCTGAGGTATGCAGATCAAGTAAACCCAACAACACTGACAGCTGTTTTATCTAACCTGTTCTGTAAAACCCCAAGTAATGGAGATTCTCCGGGTACTCTAGCAACCTGTTCCAGTGCTTACCTAGGTTTATAGTTAGAAAGATAACCTAAATCTCCTCTGGTGTAAATTAAAGCAATTTTTCCTGGCATAGCCTCAGTGGGTATTGGATTACTATCTTCTTTTGGTAGCTTCTTACACACTCGAAGTCTGTTATCATACTCCCCTCAGTTGTGTAAATGAAACAAACTCAGTTTCTCCAAACTTTTCTCATGGCATATGTGTTTACAGTTTTCTATTTACTCCTGTTCCTGCCCAGCAGGACCGAACATTTTATTTAAAAATATGGTACTTAAGCCAGATTCAGTGTCAACTGGTAAATCTCCAATGGTTCTGAGCACAGCAGAGTAACAATGTTTGGCATCTTACAAGCAGTGCTACTGTTAGTACATTTTACAAGACCTGTTTTCTTACAAGAACATCTCACTTCTCATTTACTGTGGACGTTACCATCTTCAGATTTTCAAGGCTTCTGCTGCCTTTTTGGTATGTGGTGATTTGGCTTCTCCTGGCTGTATGTAGTTCTTTTTAATTCACTTGAGTAAATGTGACCTTGTTGAATTGGGATAATTTCCGTGGTTTACCAAGAGCACTACTTCTAATTGTGGTGCTATAGTATTTCCAAGATGGCATCATTCACAAACGTTATAATCTCTAATTTATTCTTTCCACTTATAGCTTGTTTAAAGTTAGGGTGAGAAATCCATGGTTTCTCGGGAGTTCCTTTTTCCATTTTCTTGAAAGCAGGCACTACATTTGCCCTCTTCCAGTTTTCTGGGACTTGACCTATCCTTTGAGAGGTTCTGAGAGATGATAACTAATAATTATGAAGTTGCACTGATTAATTCTTTAACTGCTATAGGGGAACAGGTCTTGCTGTCTAGTATATATGTAACTTAGCTAAATCTTCCCTAATTCTTTCTCCATTCTAGTTCACACTCCAGCACCCTGTTAGAACAAATTGTGGTAAGGATCAAGTTCCAATTAACCTTATTTGAGGTAAGACCCTGAGAAAGCACTTCAAGAGGGAGCAAAATTGCTGCTGCATCCTCTTGGTTCCCCTCCCCCTCCAAAGAAAATCCCACAAAGCTTGTGAGAGGAATTAGCAAAAAGTAGAGTGGAGAATAGCAAGAGCTGTTACGGCAACTTGAACTCTTCCTTATTTATCTCTTTGTGTCATCTGCTAGGCTTCCCTCTTTGTTCTAATTAATTGGCAAACTACTGCTGAAGTCATTCATTTCTCAAAACTTATTTATTTTGCCTCACAATGTTTATTTGCACAGCACTACTGTTGTGTACAAAGATTACTCTTTAATGGAGTTCAGAACACCCTTTCACAGCATGCATTTCTGTTCAGTCCAAAGAATACAATACACCATATACACGAGTCTCTAACTTAAATTAATCTTATTTGCTTTTACCCTGCTTGATTACTCTTTATGTGCTTTCTTAAAGTCATGAGATTTTTACTCATTATTTTGACTATTTTAATTACTTGTTTTCACAATATATTTACAAGGATATTCCGCAGCTCTTTTCAAAATAGTTTGTACTACTGAACTGAAATAGCTTTATTTTAACAAGAACAAGTTTAAGAGAGTACAGTCTTTTTAGATCTCAGGTGTATATTTAAGTAAAAGTGAGTCAAAACCAGTAACTCCACACTGAACTCTTTAAAATTTGGGACATAGGAGAAAATGTTGGCACTGTTTCGGCATGTCTGGATGTGAACATACGCATGTGACGGTCTATTTTATAGGCTATCATCTCGGCTGCAGCCATGCAAATCACAGCAGGAAGACACATCTGGAAGAGGGTGTATATTTCCGGAGATCGAATAAAGCTGCCTATTGGCAGTGTCGATCTGAACCTCCACCCAGGTTCGATCTTCAGTGCTAGTTTACAGACACAACAGGAAAAAAACCTGTGTGTGAAAGAATGGGCTTTAAGATGAGCAAGCATCAGCCGCAGTAAGGCTGAAATCTCTGACCTTGGTAGAAGTAGAGGACATCAATACTGAACCTCTCAGACCTGGTGCAGTCAGTCTTGGGAACTCATGGAGGCAGCACCCAGACCAATCTGTCTCGGTCAGGATGAAACACCGATGAAGATGGGCCCCATGCTGGCATAAGCAGACTGTAGAGCCTCCAGCAGATCCTGGCATTCATTCAAGCAGTCCAAGTCAGCTGCTATGCTATCAATACTCCAACTAGCTAGAATAAGCTATGGTAACGTGTCTGCTCACAGGGCTGGCCTGTTTTAAGACAGGAGTCTCAGGGTAGGTC
The DNA here is from genome assembly GCF_964106895.1 of Numenius arquata. Classification (NCBI taxonomy): domain Eukaryota; kingdom Metazoa; phylum Chordata; class Aves; order Charadriiformes; family Scolopacidae; genus Numenius; species Numenius arquata. Next base: position 9,178,493 of record NC_133583.1, on the reverse strand, counting down.
TGTCCTGCAGCCCACATACCGTTAAGCCCCGAGTCGACAAATTGCAATGGTGCAGAGCCCAGCACAGGCTGCAGGCTCCGCTTCAGAAGCTGCCCTAGACCTTCAGCAGTTGCTTTGACCTCCAATTGTGCTGGTACCAGCACCGACACCAAGCAGTCCGAAGGGAGTGTGAGTGCTGGGGATGCTCTACGGACTCTCGCTAGCCAAGGGGAATGCACCTTCTGTACTTCGACTACACTGGTTGTTTCCCTGAGGACAGCGAAACAGGCCAGGGCAGAGGAATGCCTGCAAAAAGCAGTTCACGAGGGGGAAGAAAGATGAAGCTGTGTTTTGTATCTTTTGATTGTTATTTAAGTGACCAGTTAAGTCAGAGTCTGTAAGTAATAGATTGGAATAACTCCTACCTGATCTGAGAAAAGGAGCCTCAGTGACTTCCACATACACTGCAGATAAGCAGTATCTTGCCTGGTCATAGATGCACGTATTAACACTGCTTTTACTGCCAGTGTCTAAGAGGGCAGCTGCCCCCGTCGGCACATCCAACAGAAGCACAGATGCTACTGGTACCTCTGCTGGCTAGATAAAGCCAGCCAGTAATATCAGCAGACTCCAAGCTAGCTTTATCTAACCAGCATGAATACTAGTGACATGTGAGGGGCGCACAGGTCTCTGGAGCTGCCCTCACAGATACTGGCAGTAAGACTGTCAAATGCTCAGTTAAGGGTGGAGATGGCTGCTGCCAAACATTTGAAATGCAGAAAGAAAGCCAAGTTATTTATCTCATCTTATTTACAGTAATAAGGGACTGTTGAACAGCATGTAAGTGCACTACAATAAAATCAATAGAGAATATTAAAAGCAGAAATAAAGATCAGCCAACCTGAGGAAACTACTACCTTGAATGAAAGCATCTAATGGGAGGGCAAACTGAACAGCTCAGGAAAACCAACCCACCAAAACAAAAGAAGACAATTCCCAGGTTTGATTAGATAAATCCTGAGCCTTTCACTGAAACAAACTGCCCTTGACATGATGGTTTCTCTGAAGCCTTTAAAAGGATATACTGAGATGGGACTTCAGGATTTAGCTCCTCAAAATGTAGAAGAAAGGGTGATCTACTGAAGTATGCCAAAGCATGAGTTCCAAAAGGATGGAGAGAAATCCTAGTGAAATTAACTAACTGTAAGCCATAGCCTGAAAGAGTGAGTTTTGCATTTGAAAAAGTTTCATAATCAAGGATCTGAAAATGCATAATCTCCACTTGGTCTGATCTCAGGTGAATATAATTCCAGAAGCTGATTCACATACACTGTTACTGCAGGACTGGAAGGCAAAGAGAGCATCTAACAAGTCAGCGAGTCCCTCTGTCCCTTCTGAGGTCAACATGAGTTTTGCCATTGCCCTTAAAATAGTGGCAGAAATTCTCCCCCCATGTAGAGAGACATTGGATTTCTGAGTACAGGCTAATGCTCTCCTCCCAGATGTAAGCAATAGATGGCTGATAACTCTAAGTTAGCGTGACTGAAAGGTCTCTTTGTGGTAAAGATACTCAGATTCCGAGACAAAGTTTAATGGGCAGAGCTCAAGTCTGACTAGAAAAGCTGTTACCTGGATCACTGACCCAAGTTAGTCCGGTTTGTGAACTATTTATATGATAATGTACCAAGAAATCTGTTTTTAAAAAGCCCAAAATGTGTTTTCTGTCAGGCTGATTTCTGTCTGGTTTAACTGGACTGTAAATGAGCTATCAAATATAGCTGCCCATTAGTGGAGGTTACAGCAAAAGCCATTGCTATGCTTTGCTGAATATCTTCTCAGCAACCGCCTGATCTCCTCGGGTTGTTTGTAAGGGCTGCGTTAAACCGGCTGCCTCAGCTCTTACTGCAGTATTTCAGACAGCTCTCACTGCAGCCGTGGGTTAGAGATGTCACCTGGCTTGTTTCTAACCAGAGACTGTATAAAATTGGGAGGGCAATACAAAAATGGAAACTTGTAAGCAGGTTGAAATATTTCATCTGAAACTCTAAAAAATTATATTTGATCCAAAACAATTCTTTTGTGTGAAAATCTGACCCTTTAAAAGTTTCTGAGCTTTTCTCAAAGTTAGCAATTTTGAATGATCAGTGTACAGTGGTGGCTGTTTTTTAACTGTCCTTTCCTTCATCTTTCCTGCATTCTTTTCTGCCACTTAATGTCTTAAAATGAATTATCTAAGGGTTCTATTCTTTACTTTTCAATTTTGCTGTTTCTCTATTAATAATTTTTCTTGTTCTGCCACTTTTTAAAACTGCTGTGTCTCTGGTAAAGGTAAAGAACAGAAAGAAATTTTAAAAAGAACTCTCTCAGTCTCTTGGCCGGTAACTGGTGGGTCCCAAAAACTTTTCAGCTGCACATGCCAGTTCCACTGATCCCAAATAATTGTCCAGGTAATTAAATTGAAAGTGGTTCACATTCCAATTCATAACTGCCAGGCCCAAAGAAAACAGCAAGTAATAAAAGAGAATCGTGGTCATTGCTCATACTGAGAGTGGCCTGTGCAGTAGAGAAAGAGGGGTAGGAGGGGGAAAGGTCCAGAGGGAAAAAAATTAAAATTCAACTTCAAAGAGTTTGTATTAAGGCTATAAATTAATATTTGCATAAAAGAGAGAAAGGATTAAAATCTGAAAACATTCACACACAGACACACACACTTGTGCATTTAAAGGAGATGCTTATTCCACATCACAGTTCAGCTAAAAATTCTATGCCACAGGAACCAGTAATTATTCCGGCTTTGCATATTGTAAACCTGGTCACTGTCATTCTTCCTTTGCCTCCACATGCCTCAATGCCACATTTTCTACAATCGTGGGGAGATTGCCTTGGCTCTCACTCAGCTGGCTCAGCTAATGCAATTCACAGGCCTTCAAATGTAAGCTTGTAAACTGTTTAGTTCTTTTTCTCTATAACAGCTTGTCTATTAACAGCTCATTCAATGGAGGAGGGAGAAGCAGCTAGTGAGACCTCTTTTGGTATTGTTCAGCAGTGACCCTGGCTTTCTCAGATTGGTAGCCAATACTCACTAAACAGTGTTTGTCAGTACATGTTGTTTTGCTGGATAATAGTATATTGTGCTAGCAGCACTCTGTATTAGTAGCAGGTAACAATAAGCTGGCAAAGTAAGTCTCCTGTGTGGCATGGTAAGGTCATAAGATGTAAAAAATCCAAGAGAAAGCTCATTAGGATGGTCTGATGCCACAAAACCTGTGCCACCTTGAGAGATCTCTGTCAGCACTTCCCTTTGGGCATTGTTCAGGAGCCTCATCACTGCTGTATCCTCTGGGTTGAGATGGATTTGGGGAATGAGGATGGTTCAGTCCGCAAGATACAGTACGTGATTTTCAGGCCCTATATCCACTGCTCATGGTCTGTACTTCATGAAAGGTGTATTTTGTCAAGATATCAGGCTCATTAAACCCCAGGACAGGAGTACTCAGAGATTGCCCACACCGTGGTCCATACCCATTATTCCTGTAAGTATATGGTAGAAGGCTATGCTATACATTGCAATGCAAAATGTGATACTGCAATGGCTGAAGCCCGTGCCAGCATTGTTGTTCCATTTTCGCTCTGCTGAGATAAGGTGTTGGCATATCATGCAATGAACCTGCCACACCTTCTGCTTTCCAAAACGATCAAATAAAATCTGTAGTATTTTATTAAGTGGTGGCTGAGATGTCTCGAACTTTTGTTAGAGTTCTATATGGAAATACCAGGTAAGTTGGTGTCTTAAACAGTGTTTAATAAAGAGAGTAGTGCTTGACACAGATTTCTGCATCAACGAAATCCTACTCACCTTACTTATAGGCAATTCTTTTATAGAAACATCATAGTTCAGGCTTTGTTTTTTTTTGCCCTGCCAAGTGTCGCAGATCTTGCGTTATCTCTCAGACAAACTGACAAGGCTGCAGTACAGAGAAATCGGGTTTCAAAGCCAGTGATTTATGAGAGATGAACTTTTCCGTGCGTGCGGAGAGACTCCCCCGTGTGGTACGAGCGCTGAGAGCGGCTGGGCTCGCCGGGCTGCTGTGTCGGCAGTTAACATAATTAAATGTGGCCCAGTGAAGACTCCCATGTTCAGAAGTGGCCATCAGTTTGCAATTAATGTTGACCGCTAGAGAATAATGTTTTTCTGTTGTGTTTCTCCTGTAGAAAAAAAAAAAAAAGTGTAATATTTTACTAACTGTGATGCTTTGGGAAGAATTATGAGGCCTCATATTTCTTTACCATGAATTAGTCTTACAACTTTATTCTCAGTTTCATTTTTCTCCAACAATGTGTCTTAAGACGATATCTTTAATAGATGCTAAAATCTATTTGGATATCATTAGTTATTTTAAAACCTGGAACTATATGTTCATGTTGATTAACAGAACAGTTCAAGGTTCTAAACGCATTTTAATTGCACTCCTCATTAGGGCATTTATGATAAACATTTCCCTTTTTGGCTCAGTTGTGAAAACCTCATTTTCAGTCTGGAATGGAACGCTTTTACCCAATACCCCATAAAAAAATGTTAATTAAAATTTCTTCTACTATCTATTGTATCTTTTAAATATATTTTCTTGGGCATGGGCCAGAGGAAGCAATTGTGTTCTTCCAAATTAAAGGACTTGACTCTGACCTATAATCAAATCTACCAGTCAGCTGGATGAAGAGACGGTAGATTTACACCAGCATAGACGAAGGGAGAATTTGGCCCAAAGTGTTTATTGTTCTCTGGAACTTGGCATCCTCTTCTCCCATTCTCCTCCTGAAATCAACATGAAACAGATGCTGAAATTCTAAAATGTTTTAAACCCTCCTATACCGTAGCTGTGAGCACAGTGCATTGTAACCACTAGACCCTGATGGCACAAAGATATGCATCATGAACATGAAATCTGGGTAGAAAAGATAAGGGCACAGCCTTGCAAAAATTCCAAGGTAGCGAAACGTTGCAGAAAGTAACAACTGCATTTTTGTGGTATTTGGTCACATCCCTCCTTGCACTGGCAAAACTTTGACTTGGATCCAAGTAGGTGTAGCTCCAAGAAAGTGAATGCCCAGTCATTTATATCAGTGGAGTTGTGCCCAGCTACAGCAGATCTATATATGATGACAATTGAAACGATGAATGAAAATCATTTCAGTTGCATTAGGCATGTAAGCTGGCAGGGGTATGGATTAGTGCTTATTCAACTTTTTGGACAGCATCTTTACACTTCCAAGAAACCCTTTTTAGACGAGGTATCAAGAGGAGACAGGATGGGCTCTAGCAGGAAACTGTTTGCAGACAGGTAGCTCGTGCTCGTGACACTGATCTTTGGCTGGAGAGTAAGCAAAAATGGAAAGCAAAACTGGAGAAAACAAAGGATACTTTATGGGTGTGCTGTACTACCAAATCTCAGTGGCCTAGATATGGTTTTTTTGTTCAGCTATTTCCATCAGTGCTTATGGGTATGTATTGATCTGACTAGCACTCATGTCTGTGGGGTCACTGTGGGTATCTTATTTTGTCCCTTTCTTTGGAAGGTTTATTAATATTGACACTTCTTCATTTAATTGGGGCACTGGCTATGGGATCCCTTTTTAATGGAATCTGGTTAGCTAATGTACTGCCTATCCACACTCAAATCCAGAATGCTTCACACAAGCCCATATTTGAGGAAATGATAATGTTATAAGAAAAAAAAACACAAACCAACAAACAAACCAACAAACACAAATCTGTGAAACCAGAGAGGAATGGCAAAGACAGAACTATGCTGTAATCTGCAACCTGCATTTCCCTATTGCAACACATGGGGCCCAAAATAGAGTTACTTGTCCCTGTAATACACAAATGTTATTTCTTCCCTTGTTCTGTCACGGCCTTCCCCTCCACACCCACCCAGCAGGGGCTGCATTCGTTTGTGGAATGTAATTATTCACATCTACACAAGCTGTTTTAAGATATTACCAACTAATAAAGGCAGCCAGAACCTACAAGTTTGCACATCATCTTGGGCCTGCACTCACAAAGAGTGTATCTCCAAAAGAATATGTGTTTGGCAAATGTTCCTCTTTAACTTTCTCTTCTTTCCTTAAACATTTGGAGACTGGTTCTACTATTTATAGAAGGGGGGGTGTGTATGCCTTAAAGTGCTCTCCTGGGATAGGCTGGGAAAGTATTTTCTGCAGTCTGCTTGATTGGTCTTCATTGTGGAGCAATTTCAGAGGCCTGGCTTTGGACACCATTTGCAATGGGTTTATATTAGAAGGTCACGTCTTGTTACAGAGCCATTATTGCCTCTCCCCCTTGGGACCGTTGCACGCCTGTGACTTTACCCTTCACATGTAGGTTCTGACACATCTTTTTGACATCCACGCAGGAAGGCAGGAGCATGTTGCACTAACTCTTTTGACAGAAAGTAGCAGTGAAATGGAAGAGGGGGAAAGGAAGAGCAGAAATTCCACCTTCGATAAATTTATTCATTCTCACTGATTTACTTACAGGGAAAAAGACAGAGTCTGATGTTTCAGTTGTAATGCATAAGCCTTTAAAAGACTAGATATGCCATTGTGATACTGGCTTTCTGCAGTCCTCTGGAAGACAAGGGGTCTGCAAGTTGAGGTTATTAGGGACAAGAAGATTGCTTATATTAACTATGTCTATAATATGGCTGGGTCTAGCATACTTCACCCGTGCTGTTCCTTACAGCAGCTCATATTCAGCCCAAATTCATGCTGCCTACAAACCCTGCCTGTCCTTGAGTCAACTTTACTGTGTAGAAAAAACCTGACAGTTGTAGTTATCTCCCTGGCAAGCTGCATGATAGTGTTAAGAACATTGAGGCTGGATAGAGCCTTCTCAGTCAAAAGGATTTTTGCTTTTCTGCAGCTGATGTTCCCAAGACTTACGTTGAACTCAAGTATTATTGAAACCTATAAACAATTTTTTTGACTGACAATGAGAGTTCATAAGTCCGTTGTCTCATTAGTTTCCACCTTAAATTCTGCAAAGACAGTGTGCTCCTGGTGAGCTACTTACATGGTAACAGACGAGCAGGACAATAAGATGGGTCTTCTATGCTCATCCCTCAGCTCCAGTCATTAACATGCTCGCTCTGCTCACCGCTACGCTGATAATAGATTTTCTTCTTCTTTTCTTTTAACAGGAGAGGATTTGTGAATTAAATACACACTTACAGCCCTAGCAAGGTCATACCACAAGATTCTGAACTACAGTTGCTTTTGAAAGAGAGAAACTCATTGCTGATCAGTCTGACCCTCCACACACTTTTAGAGAACACAGTCATTTTGAGGCCATTTCAGGAGACAAAAGCGCTGTGTGACTTCAAGATTAAGATGAAGCTTTCAAGTAGGTATTTCAGCATGTGACCAAGTGTCTGTTCTGAATGATTTAGCCTAAGGGTACCCTAAGGTGGAGGTTCCTTTTATAGATCACAGGAAAATAAATGTATGGGTCTTCCAAAAGAACCTTGTGCAAAACCCTGTGGGGGACACTGCCCAGCCAGGACACCTTGGAGCATCACTCAAGTCAGCGCTGAGATACCCTCATTCATGGAATACCGGCACTGCTACAGATGTGCAGCCTAATAGCACTTGCAGTAATCTCTGACCTACAGCCTGTGTCTTACCTGTTCAGACGTGTTTTTTTTTCCTCACAGCTACTTCACCTGCCCTCCACCTCTGTTTCTCAGCAGGTTCTCAGGTGCCTTGTTAAGACTTTCAAAGCCTCACAGCATACCCTGAGAAGAATGCATCTATCCTGAGGCTATGAGAAAGTAACTCTGCAATAATATAATTTATGAAACTCCAAGTTCAGCATTCTTTTTTTCCTTTCTATGCAAAGCTAGACAGGAACTAGGGCTGCTGAATTAACCTGGAAGTTTATAACTCACACTACTTATAATGTGAACTGTAGCTGTTTCTCGGGTACTTCATGTTGATTTATCCTTTCAGGGCTAGATCCTCATCTGATATTTTCCTCACAGGTTAACTGTTCCAGTGAGGCTCCCTCGATGTAAATCAGTGAAAACTCATTCCTTTCTTTCTAAACACAAAAAAAGTGTAACTTTCTATATCCGATCTTTTTCTTTGATTTTTATTTCCCCAATCCTTTATATAGTCATTATAGATGTTAAGAAGCCTGTTTTGGAAATGATTAATGCTATTAATATTTTTCTAATTCAATAAACTCTCTCATCTTTGAACTTCTTGCAATATTTTTCTGCTTTCTTCAGCTTTCCACTAATTCAAACATATGACAAATGCGAGTCTTCGTTTCAGTTTTCTATTATTTCTCATGTCTGATCAAATAAATTAACAGACTTTCATTTCTTTCCCAGGAGTGATGCCCATATGTTGATGAAGGCAGCATAAAAATATTACCTGTTCAAACAGGAGGAAAAAAAAAGATAAAAGTTATCTTTTATTCTCTGTTCCATGCAAACCAGAGATGCTGATCCTATTCCTCTCACCTTGACAGCACCCACCATGTTTAATGGTAAGCATTGCAAGGTTTGCAGAACATCCATCAATCTGGTTTAACTGCACTGTATTATAATGTCCCTTTACAATCTCTTCATACAGTAGCAGTTATTTTAATCACAGCACAGTACTTCAGTCATTGGGAAAGAATCAGCTGTCCTATCTAATGTACACGCTCCCCAGTCACACGGCACCAGTCCGGCAGAGCCACATGCTGCTAATGCAGTTTTCTCTGTTTGGATAGTTAAAGATACATCTCCAGGCCAATTTGTACCTGTGTATTGTTGATAGACAGTGTGCCGCAGGCAAAGAGATACTGCAGGAAATGGATTCTCATTTAACCGTGTTTAATTTTGTTCTCTGGATCTCCATCATACATCTTTCCATTTCTCTGCCCACCCAAATTGCTAATGTGAAACAAAGCTACTTCCCTCACGACGGCTCCTAAACTGATGTGTGACGATGCAATGATTGATTTGCCACTCCAGCAAAAGTGGGTCATTGTACACCTTGTACCACAGCACACCGAACCAAGCCGTCCGTGCCGACATTGGCGTTTCACAGATTTGTTTTAAGAAGTTCAGACCTGAGGGGACTACTATGGATATCCAGCCTGAACGCTTCTGGGGTTTGATGGGAGCATTGCCGTTCTAAAATCTTCCTCAGCAGCTTACAGGGGACCGAAGTCACCTGTGCTCCTCAGGAGACAGTATTCTGCATCTTGCTTGCATGTTTGCTCTGAGGATGGAAAATGTACAATTCCTCCATTTCCAAGTTATGGGGGCCATTTCAGATTTGTCACTTGCCAGCATAGGAAACTCTAAACTAACACAAAAATATATTTTACATATAAAATAGTGTAATTAACAGCTTTTGCAAAGGATTTTGAATCAGTGAGAAACTCACTGATGCAAGCTGCTCCTTGAAAAAAAATCCGTTACTTTTTTTCTTCTTTTGTGAGATTGCAGTAGTGTTTAATAACTTTTTTCATGTAACGAGACCTGTTGAAACTCACTTTAAGATTGCCTCGTACAATACCAGGGAGCCATCATATGAAGAGGTTAAGTCTCAGTACTGGGGGAGAACCTGCCTACCTCCCCATTGCGTTAGTTCAGTAAAGTTAAGTATCAGTTGCTGAAACGGGAATATTTTGCAGATTTTTCTGGAGCAGCCCAGTAAGTAACTGAGCACAGATGTAACTGCAGAATCCAAAACCTCAAGGCAGGTGGGTATTTGGGTTTTGTTTTTCATAGGAGCAAAACATTCAGGGAAATTTAACTCCTCAAATTTTATCTTTGTTTTTACGAGAGCTGAAACCAACCTTCAAATCCCGTCTGTTTTGGGAGATGATTTAATGAACAATAAGTTGCATAAGAACTTTCTTTAGGGCCTATACATTTTTGGCTTCAGATAAATCCTTACGCCAGTGCCTTCTCCACTCTTTGCGCTTCTCTGAAGTGCAGAGAACATCTAATCAGGTCCTTAAATCCCTACACTGGTAAAATCCCTATTGGGATAAAGACTTTCACCCAGTAAGGACTGCACTCTTAACTTCCAACTGTAATTTTTGGCAGGCACAACCTGGGATGTGGAGAGAAAATCAAAGGAAAGCCTATGTAAATGCAGTGCCTCCTAATTAGGGGCGCTTTGGCTGGAGTGTAATCCACTGATTTGACACGCTGTGCTGTGTGGGGTAAACCTGGATGGACAAAACCCACAGCCTCTTCTGGCAACGTCAGAGCGTGGCAGTGGTAAGTACCCAAGCCCTGAGGGCTCTGCTCTAGTGATGCCTAAGTTGAGGCAAGGGAAGAGAAAATCACGGCCATTCCACTGAGTAAATATGACTTCTGAATTTTCCTACACTTTTCCTCCTCCTGCCGCCCATCTCCTCTCCTCTGGAAGCACCACAGATGTGGAAGGTTTGCAGGTAAGCAAGGAGGAGATGGTGACAGCAAATGACAGAGCCAGAGCTGAGCACAGCACGCACTGATAAACCCCTGCCAAACCCTTTCCCTTCTGAAACAGAATCCCCGTAATGGAAATAATTACCAAAGAAACAGACAAAAACTACTTCTGAATGAAATTTAAGCTTCAGCAGACCACAGAACCGCCAGGAAATGCCAAGTACAGGCAACCATCCCTTCATCCTAAATTCACACCATTCTCTGTATCTGTTTCCTGTGCAAAGTTATCAATCACTCAGAAACTTGCCGGGGGGAGGGAGCGCGCGTGTGTGTGGATCAGGATTTGGACACGGGGTGCCTTGGGACAGGTTTCACCTGACTCTGCAAAAATATCAGGCTACGATCTCATTTTGAGGGGGCTCTCCGGCAATACGTAGAATAACGCACAATACTGGGGGAAAGAACAGCAGTTTTGTGGGGCGCCTCGGGCAATGCCCAGAAGGATGCACATTACCGGGGGAGAAAACACGCTCTGTGATATTGGAGGGGTCTCTGGCAGTACCCAGTAAAGTACTGGGAGGGGGGACAAAAGCTGTATGATTTAGTGGGGGAACCTCTGGCAGCATTCGAAATGATGCAGAGTAGTGGGAGAGAAAAAAAAGCTGTGAGATTTTTGGCGAGAATTTTTGGTAATACCAAGCACAGCATTAAACAAACACACACACACACACACACACCAGCACAGCATTAAACACACACACACACACACACACACACACACACACACACACACACACAAAAAAAGAACGCAAGATCCCCGCATGGTTTTGTGGGGAACCTCTGGCAAGACTTGAGCGGACGGAGAAGAACCATAGGATTCTGGGGGGAAGGACACCTCTGACAACGATGCACACGGGGGGAGGGGAGGGGAGGAGTGGGCGACACGGACACACACACGACACGGGGGACGCGGACCCCCAACAGCCAGCCCCGTCCCCCCGCAGCCCGCGCCGAGGGCGGCACAATGACACCAGTAACTTCCCGCAGACGCCGCTCGGGTAAGGGCGCAAAATCCCAAATTCCGGACGCCAAATCACCTCTCGGCTCAACCACCCGCTTCCTCCCCCCCCCCCCCCCCCCCAAAAACCGCCCCCTCCCTCCACCGACACGCGCTCAGCGCGCGGGGCAGGGGCGCGGGTGCGTGCACGCGAGAGCGCGCCCCCGCCGCCGCCGCCGCCGCGGCCGCTTTAAGGGCGGCGGGGGCGCGCCTCCGGGGGGCCGGGCGCGCCGCCGCTTCGCCTCGCCGCCGCGCCGCGCTCCCTCCTCTCTCCCTCTCCCTCCTCTCTCCCTCTCCCTCGCCCCGCTTTAAAGTCTCCGCCAGGATCCGGGCTCGCCCGCCACTTCCTGTACGGCAGGATGGAGCGCGCCGGGGCCCCGGCTGACCGCCGCCCGCCCGCCCGTGCGCGGAGGCGGCTCTGAGCGCCCCGTCCGCGGCATGCCGCGCGCCCCGCCGCCGCCGCCCGCCTGAGCCGCCCCGCGCCGCCCCGCGGGGGGTCCCCGCGCCCCGCCGCCTCCCGCCTCCCCCCCGTGCCGGGGTGGGTTTTTTTTTCACCACCACCACCGCCCCCCCCCCCCCCCCCCCCCGCGTTGAGGAGGCGAGCGGGAGCCCCCCGCTTTCTCCCGCAGGAAGAGGGGTGCGGGGAGAAACTTATTTTCAACAAGTTTGGGGGGGTTTTTTCTTCTTTTTTTTTTTCTTTTTTTTTTTTTTCTTCTCCCCCCCCCCCCCCGTGCGTTAATTATTTTAGCCCCTCTCCCCTTTCGATGTGCGGCTTTGGACATGCGGAGGCTACTGCAACCGTGTTGGTGGATCTTTTTCTTGAAAATCACCAGCTCCGTGCTCCATGATGTGGTGTGCTTCCCCGGTGAGTGAGCGCGGCCGGTCGCCGGCGGGTGGAAAGCGGGGGCGGGGGGGGGGAGGTTCCCGGTGCCTCCGCCACACGTGTCCGCGACCCCCGTGGGGTCCCGGCGCGGCACTCCGCGAACGCGGAGGATGCGCCAGGGAGCGCGGGGCCCCGTTTTTCACGGGGTGGACCCAACGTTGGGTTTCCCCCCCGGCCCCGCAGCGACCACCCGGCTGCCGGCAGCGCTACCCGCGAGTGGGGCCGTGCACGGGCTCGGCTCCGCGCTCCCGGCGCCGTGTCCCCTCTCTCCGGTGCATTGCAGCCCTCGGCGGCGTGGGGCGGGCGGAGAGGCTCCGTGCGCGTTGCCCTTCCTTCGCGGGGCTGCCTGGGGGGGCTGCCTTTGTGCTGCGGGACTGCCGCCCGCCGCCCCGAGGGGAGCGGGACTCCGCGCTCCGATCCCTCGCTGCGACCCCTCGCCGTTCCCCGCCAAGAACTTAGTTGTGCGGGGCTCTCTGCCCTCCCCACCCCACTCGCGTCCGCCGTGGGTGTCTCGCCGTGCCGGCGTGCTGACCTTGGCAGGGCGGGGGGAAGTGTATGCGGGGGAGCGCGGGGCTGCGCACCCGCTCCGCGATCTGTGCGGCCACCACCCCACACCCGTGGGAGAGGGGTTATGCGGGCGCGGGGGGCACCGTGCTTTCCACCACCACCCCCCCCTCCTCTCGCACCCCGTGGCTTGTGCCTGTGCATCGCTCCTCGCTCCCCCCCACTGAAACGCAGGGGCTGGGTGGGCTCTTGCATCGCGGTGGGACCCCGTGTGTTGTGTCCGCGTCCCGTCCCCCCCCCCCGCCACGTCCCCCCCTTTCCTCCCACGGGAGCGCCCCCGGCCCGGGGGAACTCGCAGCGCCCGCGCGGGGCTCCGGCTCCCGCCGCCTCCGCCGTGCCCCCGGCCGACCGCTAGGGGCGCTGTCGCCCCGCCGGCGCCCCCGCGGGGCCGCGCGCCCCCCTCCGCCGCCGCGCGGCTCGGGCCCCGCCTGCGCGCAGCCCCCGCGGAGCACCCCCGGCTACTGCTTTTAGTGTGTCGTGTCCCCCCCCTCCCCCCCCCCCCCCCCATTCTGCGGCTGAAAGGATCTTCCTGCAAACGGCTTAGCATCCTCAAAAGCGGTTTATTTATTTACTTTATCCCGGGCTTTCCCCCCTTCTCCTGGCGGTGATGGGCGGTGGGGTGCGACCTGCCTGGGTTGGGTGGGATGTGAGCGGGGCGAGTCCCCCTGTCCCCCCCGTGAGGTCTTCGCCTCGCGACTCCTCCTGTCCCTTCTGGGGGCTCCTGATGCAGCCCGGGTCATCGGCTGCGTCCAGGTGTGCAAGTGTGAAAAGAAAGAATTAAATTGTGGAAGCTTTATAGGAACTTCCACTTCTCTTTCTTTTTTTTTTTTTTTTTTTTTTCTTTTTTCCTAAAATACACTTTTTTTTTTTTTCTGCCCCCAAAGATGGCAATAAGCAGACAGACCCGTCATATCCCAGTCCTTTCAGCAGCTTCTCACATGGTAAAATGATTTAAAGCAAAAAGAAAATAAGTTGGAGAGAGGGTTAATACCTCTGCAGCTCTTGAAGAAACATTTATCTTCTTTGTATTGATTTCTTCTCAATTTCAGCCTCCGAGTGAAGCCTTTCTCTCTGGTTCTGATATATATTGTACAGTAATTACATCTAGAAGGCAGGCTCCAGGAACGCTTCAGGAAAACAAGCTATGATGTAGGTTTAATATGACAGTATTGTACGACTTGCTGATTTAGATCAGTGATGTTTGAATCGGCTAATATTTGCATTATGGTTTGACTATAAAGATGAATGCAAGCAGAGAGTAGTGGGTCTATGGACGTTTGCTGTATGTAGGTAAAGTCTTTAAGCCGTAGAACGGCAGTGTAATACTTAAGAATGTTTCAGGGCTGTTCATCGCTAAGGGTTTGCTTGGAAAGCAAACTATTTTCCAGAAGGGCTTTTATGCGTTTAGTTTCCTTACTGAGCTACCATGTTAGACCTCAGTGACTGGCATACTCTTTTATGCTTTCTTCTGAAAAAAGCAGTAATATCTGGTGTGTGTGCGTGCAAGGTGGTGGTAAGCGAAGCATTGTGATAAACGGGGACGCTCCAGACTCTGATCCTGTACATCAGAGATGCCCGAGGCAGGAAAGCTGCAGGGAGGATCTCGGTGGACTATAACAGGACATTGCTGCTGACAACATCCAATGGCAAATCATCGGAATTTGTGTTGGCGGGGAATCCCGGCTAGATATTAACCATTTAGTATCTACCACAAATGTTTCAGTACGTTTTCATAGCATTTTCTAGAGAGGATTAGAGAATTAAGGTATTTGTGATTTTGTGTGTTAATTTGCAAGCGTCTTTCTTCCCTCCACTTCATATCTAGCTCTCTTTAAATGAAAGAGAGGTCACTATTTATTTCCCCCCCTGCAGATCACTTTACTTTGTGAAGAAACATAAAGGCTATTTTTTTTTCTTTTGTTCGGCAGCAATAAATGAACCATGTAGAAAATAAGACTTTGCAGTATTCCTTTGTTAGGAGGATTGTAATAGGTTTTCACTGTTTAAGTAGGTATTTTTGTTGCTGTTGCTTTGGTTGCAATAAGAGGAAGGAGTCATTCTTGCACAAAAAAATAAGTGGGTAAGGTTTTGCTCTTTCTGAAGTGTTAAGTTTAGTGCATTTCTCTGTGGGCTTGTCACTGGTAATTGCATTGCTTAATAAATCAAACTAAGACAAGGTAAGAGGTTGTTTCCATGGGGTCTGTTTGCTCATTAATCTAAATTCACAGTACCAAAAATCAGTAAGACATAAATATTAACGTTACTGTGATATCCTTCTTAAGTAGTTTCTCAGCCAAGAGAGGATAAATATTTTTTTGTAAAGGAAAAAGTACACATTTGTGCAATTCTTAGCTATTGCTGTGACAATCCTGTCATCGAAGGAGTGACGATTGTTAGCATTCTCTTAGGCTAGATGCATAAATGAAAGTAATTTTCTTGAGTCTAGATTATCTCTTTGGTAATGGATCGAATTGTTGCTGACCTGGTAACTGCCTGTAAATGGGTTTTGGATTTTGAACCTTCATAGTTCTGAGTTGAGAGTTAATTTTGCCTGTAACTGTCCTCTGCTTGGAGGAAAAATATACTAGGAGCTTCTCACTACGAACTAATCAAATGCTACTTCAGATATTTTTTTAAAGGTACAGAGAAGATCGGCTTTGTTTAGTAAAGATTTTACAGAGGAAGGTGCGTTGTGCACGTAGAGAAATATGGAACGTACAGGAGAGGGCCCTCCAAGACTTTATTTAGTCCTGTGGCTTTTATGAAGATGACACTTCTTACATTTTAATTATCCCTTATTTCCAGTGCCTTTTTAAAATATGCTTTATGTTACGGGAAGTTGCTAATGGAGTTGTTGTAGATGAAGATTGTCAAATGAGCCTTCCCAGGCTGTAAGAGCTGAGCTTGCTGTTATGCTTCTGGGGGCAAAACTCAAGGGAGAGCTTTGCTATCCGTTAGCAGGTTTACAGGAGCTGATTCGTGGTTACCAGAGCTTGGACACAGCTTTCAAATGTCTTCAAGTAGTCAAAGGAGCTGTCTGCACTAGCAGCCACAGTAAGAGGCTTCCTAAGTTGGGGAGGGAGGAAGAGGCATCACAGAAGGAAGGGATTTCAGTATATTCAAAAAAGAAAGGAACACAATTTGAGGGTAACTGAAATTCCCACAGTCATATTGGGGTGTTTGCAATGTCTACCAAGGCTGGGGACATTGCTCTGCTTGGAAGAGTGAGGAGGATTTTTGCCTGTGTGTCAGAGTTAGGGGATGAGCGAGCAGTAATAGAAATCCTATCTCCTCTCCCTTTTTGTTTCGGAAATGGGGATGAAAGGGTTTTTGATCCTGTTCAGAAAATGGATATCTTGGTCAGTGCAGTGAGGAACTTCTGTGAGTCTAGCACTGAGATGTCATGTTGCTCACCTGACCCTCCAGCATCCATGCTGGGAAGCTCTGCTGAACAAATAGGTCCAGCTTGGTACCATAAAAATCACCGAGAAACACCTATTGATTCCAGTAGGGTGATGGTTTCACTTCTAAGTCTTTGCAGGGACCAGTGTTGTCTGAAGCTATGTATGTGCACTCAGTTAAAGCTGTACCGTTATCAAATTGTGCAAGTTTAAGAGTTGGAGTTTGTTTCCAATTACAGAGAAGACAGATAACAGTGAGGACTCCATCCATCTTATGATCAGTGCTCAAGGACTAACATACTTGGAGTTTTCTGAAATAAGACGTTATTAACATTGACTCTAATTTCAATGTTCAAGTTTCATGGTTAAATTAAAGAAATTACTTCAAACTATTAATCTCCGCTGTCCTTGGAAAAAGTGCTAATCATTTGGTTGCTGCTTTTTAGCAGCCAAATGAACATGTGGCACGATGTGCGCTGAAGCCTAAGGGTATAGTAATAACACTGTACTTTAGTTAATATGTAACTGTAATCTGAGAAATTATGAAAAAATGAGACTAATTTCTGTTTGCCTAAGTTCCTGTGCTTCCATTTTTAAAGATCAGAGTTGGTCCTGCATGTTGACAAAATTGTATTTACTTATATTTACATGCCACGCTACTTAAAGTTTAATTCTAAGCAACAATTCTTAAGTATTTTAGGAAGTGGAATCTCACTGGTAGAGACAAGTGTTCTTAACAGATATGTAGTCATCTGAGGATGCAGATATGCACCAAATAGGTTAATTTATGGTTTTATGTATCCCTTCTGGGGACTGCTTGCTGCGTTAGGTGCCTAAATATCTTTACAAATTTATCCCTTCTTCATGAGGTAAACTCCTGTCAGTGTTCCTTCCAAGTGAAAATTGTGGACCTGCATCTTCTTGCACCAGGTTGACAGGAATGTGACTTCCATCAATTGCCAGAGTTACTCCCCGGAAGAACTGGCCTGTGTCAGCTTTGTAGAGACATGCAGGGGTTGGAAGCAAAGCAGAGAAGGAAGATTTAAGTTAATGCACACACATACTAAGCAGAGGAACCTGGGAAGTGGCCAACTGGAGATGCCCCACTAGAGAATAACTTTTGATCAAGGCAGCTAGTTTTTACATTTGTGTGTAAATAAACCTTTAGAGAAAGAAAAAAAAATCACAGAAAAGTGATCCTTGGTTGCAGTTGATCTTTCCATTACTCAACATTTGAGTTGATTGCAATGTAACAATCATTACATGTTACATTGATGTTACAGGCTGCAGAAATACATCCACATTACTTGCCCCGGGGCAAGTCAAACTGGCTTCTTTGTTTTAATGCCGCTAACACGTAGTACACATCTCCAAAGTGATGTTGCCTCACTTCAGTGAGGACAGGTGTACTCTTAGATAAATCAAAGCTACATTGATCATGTCTTCAAATGCTGGCTTTTCATTGTACCATGTCTTTTTAAGGTACAGCTGCCAGGACACAGTGCATTCCTGGTTTGTGCTGTGAGTTGTCACATATATGTAGCCTGAGCAGAGGCTCTTTCCACCCAGAAAGTGAACTGATGAACGACGGTGTAGATAGTGCAATACTCCATGGATATTACAGAATCACAGAATGATACGGGGTTGGAAGATCCCTCCAGATCTCTAGAGATCTAGTCCAACCCTCCTGCCAAAGCAGGTCCACCTAGAGCAGGTCTTGGTTCACTTCTCCTTTTCCCTGATTGCCCACAGTATTAAGGGGAAGCTGAAGGAAACACTGGTGGTGAATGAACTCCCCAGCTGACTGGAGGAGGAGGGAGGACACAGGGCAATAAGGAAACTAAGACGTTTGTGCAATCACTGTAAGATATGTTTTTATTACACTGTATGAGCTCACCTCATGGCAATTTGAATTAATCTTCAGGTGAACTATGGTTAAAGTAAAATCAGTTACTACATGGCCTTGTTTTTTTTTTTTTTTAATGTGGTTTTATTATGCATCTCTGAGTTTGCTTGGGAGCTGAAGTACTAGTGTTCTTAATTATCAAGTCATTTGAATAATGATGAACCATTTTCTGGAACTTAAAACTTGACCGCATAGTGCACCTGCCAGCAGGACTGACACATAAAATCTCAATTGACGTGGGTGTTGCAGTTTTTCTATGCATAAATGCTGCAGTGATGCCTGAATATGTTTATCCTGGGCCAGTGCCTGCTTTGAGGTCTTTGCATTCACAGCATGGAGGCCTTTCTAAAGAAAATCTAGGTGTTTTGAGACTTGGCTGCTTAGCTTAGGAAAGCTGCTTTGAAAAATCGTTTTCTCTGCTTGCAGATACGTAATGAATGAGACCTTGAGCCCTGAAGAGCTGCATTGGTATTTAGGCACAAAATGTGGGATGTTATTTGGTCTTGTGGCAGCTGTTTTGTTCTCTTTTTTGAAATAAAATGTGCCTGTCTTCCTGACAGAGTGCTGTTAAAGTTCTTCTGTTGGGAGTCAGTTTATTCTGCTGACAGTAAAGGAAAGCTATCTGATAATTCCTTGCAGGCAAAGCGGACAGTTGTTCAGTTTTCTCACACTTCACTCTTTCCATCTCCTGTTCCTTGCAGGAGGCTTGTAAGAGACATAAAAAATGCTATAAAACTTGCTTTAATCAAAGCAGTGCCTTGCCCTTTCCTTATTCCTAGAAAAGCATCTACAATTTGCATTACTGTTTTTTAGCAGTCTGAAGTCTTGGTCAGTTTGTCAGACTGGTTGAGAAGCAGTGTTAGTTGTCCCAGGCTGGAAGAGAACTTCACTATAACAAGTGGTGAACACGGAAAAATCAGGATATGAAGGGAAAATCACTTGTGCCAATACTGGATAAGCTATTTTTCTACTGCAGAGGTAAATAGAAACAGTTCTGTCCTGGCCCTTGCTGATGCTGAACAGTAAGGAAGTTACTTTCTTTGGGCCTCATTCCATGTCTTTAGAACAAGGATGTCTGTGAAGTAACCGCTGCACCACTGAGGACCAGTGCCTGCCTTTGTGTCAATTTGGGTTGCTTAGAAATGCTCTTCTGTTAAATCTCTTTTTTGTTGTGGTGGTGGTTTTTTTTCCTTTTTTTTTTTTTCCTAATTCCCCTTTTGGATTTTAAAATAAGTCATTTTATATCTTAGGAGGTAGTGAAGTTAGTGATACACATCTCAAAATAGATAAGTCTTGGCCAAGAGCTACTTAGAGTAAGTTTGCTGATTATTTTTGGATGGATGTATGTTTGTATGAGTGTCGGTTTAGTGGGCTCAGCATGAGGCTCTTGTGTCCATCCGTCCTCCTCCCCTGCCCCTCCACCCTTTGGGAACTCCGAGTTGAGACAATAAAGTTACCTAGTAGCTTTCCAATAATTAAGTACGGATCTTCGCTGCTATCACAAGTGAGTTTAGGGATTAAATTTTCAATAGATTTTCATTGGTATTTTGATTTCTAAAGTGCTTTCAGACTTCTGGAGATTATGGTATAGACTTACTGAAGTCAAAGTAGAAAGGAGTGTTTGTGAGCCACAGCTGTCTCTTAAACGCTGCAGCCATTTAGTAGGCAGGCAGAGAGAACCAGTTGGGTGTTTCTTCTTGTTGGCCTCCATCCTACTTGTAACTAGTTTGCTTATTATTCTTATAGTGCAGTAGCTCGTGTATTTTGTATTTAAATCTATGCTTAAAATACAACTAAAATTTGCCTGTTGACAGCAGTTGCATCATATTTTAATTGGTGAGAATTGCTAATGGGGTGTTCAGGTTCTAAAATTAGTTGTTTATTTTTCCTTTCTTCTTTGCCCAAGGGTTTTGCATCAGATTATATGGCTTCTGTATAACTGTTTGTGTTCCAAAGCAACACCTTTGTGCGGTTTTAGCTATTTAAGTAAGTGTTAAAAGTACAGGCTCAGTGACAGCAGTTTCAGAAACTGACTTTTAAAATGTGTTTCTTACTACATTGTTTATGTATTGTAAAGTGATTCTCTTTTGTTTACTGTGAATTAATTCACTGTTATCTTTGTAAACCTGAGGTGTAAAATGTGCAAGTTCATAATGTTTTATCTTGGCATAACGGCAGGTCCTCGGCTGCTGCAAATTGCGATAGTACGATTGATGCGACTGTTTCTGTGGCAGCTTTCACCAGGTGAGATTTGCACCGTAACCCTCATCACGACATTATTCTGAAAAATGACCGTGTATCCTCTCTTCAATATTTCCGTAGGCTGGCTTTGTGTCAAAGGTGCACAGTTTTGATACTCTCTTTATGCTTCTTGGAGGGTTTTTACTGGTGAAACGCAAACCAACTTCTTTATACGTTTCTGATTGCTGTGAAGCAGAGGTCTCCGGTGCTTCGATTAAGATTTTGGCTTTCTGGAGGGATGCTTGACATGTGCGTCAGTCCTTGGAATTGTTCTGTTGCGTTGTACCTAGGTTTTTGACAAAAGCTGTAGCTGTTGCAAAGGAATTTGTGAAGTTTTCAAAAATTCACAAGTTTTCACAGCTGTCAACAGCTGTCAGGTTTTTTTTTTTAAAAACGGTTATTTGTTTGATGCCCATTTTGAAGCAATACCCAACTTCTTTTGCTTGAATAAAGTAGTTACAAAAACAAATGAACGACCAAAAAAAGTAGTTGGTTGTATTATTCATTGTAGCTGTGAAGCTCAAAGTACAAATATGCAACCACTTTAACAACTGGCTTGTATGTTTCGCTTTTCTCAACTAAGAGCCCTCTGATACTTTGTTACCATGAAAACACTTACATATTACAATAAAACCACGTTACAATGTCCTGATTAAGGTAGTGACCTGAACTCCACAAGCCTTTTGCTGTCAGATTTAATCCAGTCTTTGAGTAATTTCTGTTACAATCTTTTTTTTTTTGCCTTTTCTCCAATTTTTTTCAACTTATTTTTTTGAAGGGTGCACACCAGAGCTGAATGCTGGTTTTAGTCAGATCATATATGCACGATGCTATTGCCCTTTCTGTTTGTCCAAGGATTTTCGGTGGCCTATTTCTGCCACAGCAAGAAAGCTCATGTTGATTGTTTGCCTAGTATGACTTCTAGATCGTTATTGGATTCAGTGCTGAACAAAATAGTCTGCTGTTCAGTGGATGTGGTCTGGGTCACTAATTCTTAGGCTTTTTAACTTAATAAAATAAACCCTTTGAATGGATTTTTTTTTTTAATGTGACTTTAATACAGCTATAATGACAAGTTAAGCAATAGAAAGGCAGGCCTCTTTGACTTAGGTCCTCTGGAGCCTTAGTGTCTTAGATGCCTCCTTTGTTCTAGTTTTGTTTGTTTTCTTTTGTAGCTCAACAGTTTTTAAGGGAGTAGCAGTCAGTGCATCCCATAATAGTCCAGGTGCCTGTTATGGAGTTATCTAAAATGCGTATCCTAGGGTTTGGCTTCAGTTAAGCATTGAAAACTAAAAGCTTCACACATCTCCAGAACATGACTGTGACTTGGTCACAGTTATCACCCTTGTGTGATAACACTGACGTGCCTCACAGTTGAGCTTCATCGGAAACTTGGAGTGGGGACTATGATTTGTAACCCCAAGAAGGCCATAGATTTCTCAGGAATGTGTGTTTTCCCCATCCATTCCATCACCCTGTAAGTGTTACTCATGCTGGTTTTGGTAGCAAGTGTTTCTTGTAGTGTCCTCATTTTCTTCTACTGCTGGATGCAGGTGAGGGGACTGGATATTGAGCTACCTGCAAGAACTTAGAAGATCTTCTCTGTTACTGTGGTCCTGTTTCCGTTAGGGTGGTCTCCCTTGGATGCTTTTAGCTTTCCACCTTGGTGGTGTTTGTTTGGGAAAACTTGCACCGTGCACTAAATGAGGAAAACCAATTCCTTCTCCTCCAGCTAATATTATCCTGTCTGGGATGAGGCTGGTGTCCATGAAGGTAGATGAAAAGGTAGAGACCCTTACGATTTGAGAGGGAGTCCAATCTTCCAAATGTGGGAGCCTTCACTGCAAACCACTGAGAATCACAGAATCTTCTTGGTTGGAAGGGACCTTTGAGATCATTGAGTCCAACCGACAGGAAAAAAAAAAAAAGAAAACCCAACAAAAAACCCCAAAAACCCACCACAACACCAAAACCAAACCAAAACAAACACCCACAACCCCACACCACACCCACCCACAAACAGACGCAAACCAGAGAAGACCTGATCCATACCGAGCAGCTAATATTGAGTCAAGTTCTGACATGCCGAAAGGATCATAGACTTAATCGTACTTGATCGATACTGATAGTTCTCGTGTGCTTCAGGAGGACAGAGTGCAGTCTGAGGCAGGCAGGCCCGTGCTGCCCGGAGAGCTGGGAGGAGTGCCTAGGCGTTCTGCCAGGAAGGTTCTAACTAGCTTTTAAAGTGATGGAGTAGATCACCAGAAGTCCCTTCCAGCGTTGTTCTGTGCCGCACATGTTCGTACTGTGTCCCCAAAGCCCCCGGTTGCACCCGTGGCCCCGGAGACTGGAGGGGTAACGCGTATCTGCAGCTGCTGCAGCCGACGGGAGACTCGTGGCCAAAGAGCCTCTGCTCTGCAGGGGAGGGGAGCCTGATGCCCGGTGTTATTACTTGCTAGAGCGTGAAGCCTGCAAGTAATGGTAATACAAATGTATTTCAATTTGTAACCTGGCCTTCTGTATCGAGATTGGACTACTTCTATTCTGTTGCACATGTGCATCACTTGGGGAAACATGCTGATAGTACTTAACATTTAATTGCTTCTCTTGATTTTATTTGTAAATTAGAATCTAGAGGATCTGTAAGGAAAAAAAAAAAGTATAGCTTAATTGGACAACATTTTAGAGTAACTAAAAAAAAAAAAAAAAGACATTTAGCTTTCCAGCTTTTGGAGCTGAGACAAATGCAAACTTACTTATTGATCCATACATATGATATCATATTTTAACTACTGTCTAAACTAGAGGTCATCTCTATACTAGATTACTTAAGAATCTGTCTATCTTATCACATCTTGTACTCATTTATAGTTGTTTCCATTTCTGGCTTTGTTGGAGAGACAGCTAGTGTTTCAACCTAAATTAAAATCAATAAGAAGCAATTTCGTTTGTTTTTTAACTACTAGAGCAGGCTTTTTTTTTTTTTTTAGTAAACCTCTGTATGTTCGACCAAGTCGCTTGGTTCTTTCCATCAAGATAATTGCCAGACCTCATTAATTCCTAACTTTTGCATATGTAGGAATGGGTTATTTTGCAGTGTACCTAACAAAATGTCAAATATGATTTAAAAATAAACATTTATTTTAAATCATCACTGAGAAATAAATGCCGTAAAGAATACTTGGCAGTTAAAAGTAGTTTAAAAACATCTTGAGGGGAAGCATATGCTTGGGGGCTGTGGTGAATGCTGTTGACCCAGGAGTCCTGCACTGGCAGGGTAGCACAGGCTTTCCCTGGCACATCTGGGCAGTGTTCTGCAGGGATGGCTTCCAGTGGAAAAAGCAAAGCCTGGGTCTCTATGCCTTCAGTCCTTGGCTTGGATATACCTACATCACACCAATTCATGTAAGCAGCTCTTGTCATGGTGTCAGCTGGCTTTTACCACACAGCCAGCAGTTTGCCAGCAATAACAATTAACCTAGGTCAAATTCAGCATGGAATTCAGGCTGAAGCAATGCTGGTACTTCCCAGATAAGGCGATGGTGAGCCATAATGTAATATTAGAGTAAGTATCTGAGGGTGATGCTCTGATGAAGTGTCCATAATAGGATGTGTAGCTGCTCTGGTGAGTTGGTCACTGGGTGCAGGAAATCATCCTCTCTAGGTTACAGTACAGGCTGCCCAACTGGACAGAAATGGACACATTTCTGTGTAATGGTTGTCCTCTATGTTCATGACATACATGAAGGTTCAGTTTTCACTGGCAAGGCTTCCTGTCACTGATGTAGGTATCCGGTTGCAAGAATTAGTTTGTCTTAGGAAACAGCACTTCCATAAAGGGTAGACCAGATGCTGTGGTGGAGAACCTGGCCCTTGTGTGGAAGCTTTTGGTGAAGCGTTTGCTCTACCTCTTCTGGATCAAGTGAAGTTTGGCATCTACCAGTGTTGGGCCAGTGTCTATATGAGCATTTATACTCTTCTATGTCTTATTTTAAATTGCACAAGGTGAAACTTTAGTCCCTGGAAAAGTGAATATTTTTCTCAGGTCATTCTTTGGGTTGTTGTCATCTTGCCCAGCGCTTCTCATAATTTCAGAAATGTTTAAGAATGCCTGGAAGGCTTAGTTCCAAATACGAGAACCTTTTGGGTGATCTAAATCTCATTTCGTGTTTGTGTTTAACTTTCCTTTGAAGATTGTATTATGAGCTACCTGTTACTTTAATCTCTTGGGTTCTTTCACCTTTTCTTTTGCTTCCACTTGTTTTGATTGAGATATGTTAATGAGTCAAGGAAGAGAGCAAACCAAGGGCAAAAAGAGGCAGATCTGGCTACCTTGGTAATCAAAGGGTCTGTTCCCTTAAGTAGACTGCTAAACCAGTGTTCTGTAGGAACAAAACATCATTGGTTACTAGATGACAGTGATGGAGAGCACATTTCCTTTATCCTTGAAGGCAACTTAAGAGTTGTGCGTGAATTGCTTGAATTTGATATCAAAACAGCAAACCATTTCTTTTCAACTTATCACTTAGAACCACACAGGAATTTATGTTTATGCGCCAAGAAGCCAGCTGTGTTTAGAAATATATGAATGCACACAGTGTTCTGGGAAAGTAAGGTAACAGTGACTTGTCTCCACACTAGTGACACCTGTCGTAAGTGAATTCTAGCCATAGTTCAATACTAGGAGTAATACGTTACAGCACAAACAGATTCCCTGTCAAAAAGGTAATTAATACCTCATGTCAAACACTATCTGCATGTACTGCTTTCTCTATTTCATGTTATTAAGCAGCGTGACCTTTTCTCTTTCAGCAATTAGCTTTCAAGGTCAAAACCAACTTAGGAAGAAAATTAACTTTTTTTTTTTTCCATTGGATCTGAGGAGTCTTATAGTTTTGCAGTAGTCTTGATTATGCCTTCACGCTTTACAGTTTTGATTGCTATCTTGATCAATGACTCTTCATTTCTGTAGTTTGAGATTGCATTCCCCTGTTTGCTTCTGTATTTGGGAGACATCATCAAGCATTTTGGGTGCAGGCTGTGTCTGCAGAGCCATATGAGGCTTGTAAGATGCACGCTGTCTCAATGGGTAACAACTCCAGCTTGTCTCATTTGCACTTTATTAGTAACAAGTTCACTTGCTAAATAATTCTGTTCAGATCTTCAGTTTTCAATTTACCTGACAGTTGTGCTTTCTGTTGAACTGAGCCCACTGTAATAAAGCACTGCTCTCTTTGCAAAACCAGATGTTTCTAAACTGCATACACCGAGTATGAGAGACAGGGCTTACAGTTTGATTTGCCTTTTTGCTTCTATTTGTGAAATAGAGGCCATCCTGGAGTTTGCTACATTTGGTTGCATTCCTTGGAAATAACGTTGGAACACCTGGGCCTTACTAAGAGTAGTGTTTCCTGATGAGCTGGAAATATCTGTTATCACTGACTGTCTGGGCCATACAATCCTGAGCAAAATAAAGGATCAAAGCCAGTAGCACTGTCCTGTCTGTCCTGGAAAGCTGATGAATTGTTCAGTCCCTCCCTTGGTGCCTTTTAGTGACTTCTGCTGTGGTCGATACAGGCAGCATCAACAGAAATTGGACCCTTTTGCTAACTCTCATGCTTGCAAGTAAAATGGAGAAAGCTTGATACGTTTTGCTGCTTAAGCCCTTGCTGTCCTCACACACGTGCCGTATGAGAGGCCTCCCTACAGTTGGCATTAGAAATATGCGACTGCTCTCCTGCCTTCCAGGATGACACCTCAGTGTTGTTAAGCTGGTTGTGTAGGAGCTAATGCTGTGGTTTTGGATATATTAAAAAAAAAAAACCCAAAACCAAACCAAAACAAAAAAGGTCCAGAGATCTTTCAGCTGGACTGTAAGGATAACACGCTGTTAGCGTGTTTAATAGGAAAAGCTAGGCCCTGACAGAATTAAGTCTGGCCAGGGACATCAAGGGCAACAAGGAAAGCTTCTGTAGGTATGTCAGTGATAAAAGGAAGACTAGAGAAAATGTGGGCCCTCTCTGGAAGGAAATGGGAGACCTGGTCACCTGGGATGTGGGCAAGGCTGAGGTGCTTAACGATTTTTTTGCCTTGGTCTTCACTGGCAAGTGCTCTAGCCACACCACCTGAGTCGCAGAAGGCACAGCTACGAAGAGCTACAAAGAGGATTAGGGGCCTAATAGAACATTCCTCTTATGAGGAAAGACTAAAAGACTTAGGTCTTTTTAGTCTGGAGAAGAGAAGACTGAGGGGGGGATCTGATCAATGCCTATAAATACTTAAAGGGTGGGTGTCAAGAGGAAGGAGTCAGTCTTTTTTCCGTGGTCCCCAGAGAAAGGACAAGAGGTAACGGGCACAAACTTGAACATAAAAAGTTCCATCTAAACATGAGGAGGAACTTCTTTACTTTGAGGGTGGCAGAGCCCTGTAACAGGCTGCCCAGTGGGGTGGTGGAGTCTCCGTCTCTGGAGACATTCAAAACCCGCCTGCATGAGTTCCTGTGCAACCTGCTCTAGGTGGACCTGCTTTGGCAGGGGAGTTGGACTAGATGATCTCCAGAGGTCCCTTCCAACCCCATATGTGAATCTGTGAAAGGCAGGAACAGTGAGAATGAGGAACAACCCACTGTAGGAGAAGATCAAGTTTGAGACCATCTAAGGAACCTGAAAGCGCACAAGTCCATGGGACCTGATGAGATTTGCCCACTTGTCCTGAGGGAACTGGTGGATGAAGTTGCTAAGCCACTATCCATCATATTTGAGAAGCTGTGGCAGTCTGATGAAGTTCCCGCTGACTGGAAAAGGGGAAATGTAACCCTCATTTTTAAAAAGGGGAAAAAGGAAGACATGGGGAACTGCAGACTGGTCAGTCTTATCTCTGTGCCCAGCAAAGCTAGAGAGCAGATCCTCCTCAGAACTAGGCTAAGGCAGGAAAGATGGGGAAGGAGTCTTTATCAGGGAGTATGGCAATAGGACAAGGGTAACAGTTTTAAACTGGAAGAGAGTAGATGTAGATTAGATATTAGGAAGAAACTCTTTTCTGGGAGGGTGGTGAGGCACTGGAACAGGTTGCCCAGAGAAGCGGTGGATGCCCCATCCCTGAAGGTGTCCAAGGCCAGGCTGGATGGGGCTTTGAGCAACCTGGTCTAGGGGGAGGTGTCCCTGCCCATGGCAGGGAGGTTGGAACTCGATGATCTTTAAGGTTCCTTCAAACCCAAACCGTTCTACGATTCTGTTTTGTATCTTGCCCTTACTGGTAAGGAGGATGCTTGGATGCTCTAGGATCAGTCTTCCTCTCTGTCTGGCCTATTGAGTACTTTTGAGGTGCTATTTCTCATTCAAATTGCTGTATATATATTTATGTATGAATACTACTGCTTTTAAAACCTGGCATAATAATAATTAGGTTTAGGAATTATATACCCGAATAGTTTCTTCCATTAGTAAAGCAGTTAGTAGGTGGATTAGAATGAATGTTCAGCAGATGTTGTAGTAGTGGAGTAGAACTGACTTCACACTGGGGATTCGTAATGTGTGTCTGAATCCATGCTTATAGACAAAATTACGAGATGAGATTTTTTTTTTTTGGATGAATAGTCTTGTCCAAAGAGCAGATGAGACTACTTTATAGGGTAGGAAATTTCTTTGGTAGGTGATACTTAAGTCAGATAGCCTTGTGATTCCTTTGGCTGAAACGTGTTTAGCTCATGTTTTCTTGTAAGCTTTGAAGCTGGAGAGATATATATGCATAAAGAACTGATAGCATTTGTTATCGCTGGAGTTGGAGTGGTATGGAGAAAGGCTGTATTATATAGTAACAGGCAATTAGTTATATGGGTCTATTGGTTTTGGTCTGGAAAAGACCCTCGCTCAGTTCAGTGGAGATTTCTACCTTGAGTGTGATGGTGCAACTTCAGATGAAATCTGACTAGTGAGTGATTTATTGCAATGTTGACGAGAAAAAAGTATCTACTCCAGGATACGTTGATAGAGGACAATGATACTTCATTGCAGTTTCTTCCCTGAAAAGCTACAGTGGCATTGATGTTTTATTGTTTACATGTTGCTTCATCAGTCTGGGCAGTTTGTGTCATGGAGGGGAAATGTGTGGAGATTGCTTGTTTTCAAACACTAATGCCTGTAGACACATTTTTTTCAATGAGGAAAGGCAGTGAAGAAGCAAGCTATTTATACAATCATCTTCGCAGTCAGATTGCTCTCTTTTCCTGTCTATGCTCTATTTTACCCACTATATATTTTCTTTAGTGTTTCAAGAAAAAGACTGAAAAAGCAATAGAAACAGTGGCAACAGAGTCTGTGTAAAGTACATATTGGTGTTCTAAAAATCAGTTTAATTTTAGCACGTATTTTAACATAAACTTCAGCTATATTTTTCTTTGCCACTTCTTCCCCAGTTCAGCTGTTTTCCCTTCCACGCCAGGAGTGTTTGTGAAGCCCAGAATCCGCACTGTGCAACGCGTGAGAGTTTTGCAAGTGACAAATTAAGGAAATTTTATGGTATGATCCACCAGATCATAGGTGGTTTGCCCAAGGTGTAATTGAAGGGATCGGATGATAATTTTGAGGGGAAAAAAACCCCCACAAAACCCAACAAACTGATTCTGAGGGACTGTGTATTGTAGAATCTTAAACTCGATAGTTTCTACTGTCCTGGTTTGAACCTCGCTTTGAAGAAACGCCAGGCTTTGAGTGATGGGGTGTGCTGCCCCTAAAGACCTCGATGTCTCCTGATGTTCCAGTATCCCCAAGAAGGGCACCAGTGGACTGGGCTGTAGCTATATTTGAAATGACGAAGCTGGACAAACACGCTAAAAATACCTTCTCTAAGTTGGCTTGTGTGTAACCAGCGCTTCTCAGATGACAGTCTGCATTTTCATCACTTCCAGGATGTTGAACGAGGTTGAATTGCTTTAGCTTTTGTTGCCAGAGTTGGATCTGACAGCTACAGAAAAGCTGAATCTGATACCCTGTCTTCCTTGCAATGAAGGCCAGTGTGAACACATCGCACCTGTGACTGGCAAACTTGAACTCCTTTGTTTTCCTTAGACCAAAGTCACTCCTGATTGAGAAGAACTTAAATTTAATTAGACTTGAACAGTTTGAACGATGTTTATCACAACATACCCATACACGCAGTCTGTCCTGGCTCTTTATGTTCCTGTATGTTGTGCGATGCTTAAAAATTGCAGTTGAACGACACACTAAGGAAGGCAGTTGTTTCCTTGCATTCAGTGACATGGGTTGTTTTGGTCAGAGAAACATTGTGAGATTCCTCATTGTGTTCTCCCAGCTGTGTGACTGTGGCTTGAGGGTTCTGGTTTGGTTCATGTGGGAGCTTGAGTAACTGAAGATGTACGTTTGGATGAGAAGCTCTGAGGTGGTGGCTGTGCTTTTTCCCCTCCTAGACTCTGGTTCAGCAGGATGCTGGCTAAGTTATTGATGGTGTTTCAAGACTTGCCGCACAAGGCGGAGCAGTTGCATGCCCAGGCGTATACAATCAAGCCTGACTGAACCAGCTTGCTGAAGCCAGGGTGGCTTCTCTCCCCGTTGTGGCAAAGGAGAAGATGAACTCCTGTGCTTCAGTTTGTTGGGCTCAGCTGAATTTAGGTATCAAATGGCAAGACTTCCTTGTGCTTTAATCCCTGAGGAGTGAAAGAGCAAGAGAGCAGCCAGGGTACTGTGGAGCTCTTTGCATCCTGGGAGAGAGGAAGACCTTTCTGGTGGGGAGTTCAGGATCTTGGTGCACTGTCATGCCACCGGTGAAGTCAGGCTGCCAGAAAGCCTTCTTGGCCTGAGACCTACGCATGTAGGTATCAGCCTAGCTGATTTCTCTCCTCGTGAATGAAGACAAGGAGAAGTGTATGTTGCACAGCAATAGATTGGTCTGTTTGAGTGGATCCAAGATGCTTCTGAGGACTCTGTGGTATCCGTGTGGGGCACTGTTTATCAGGCTTGGAGACATCCTTAAGGGGTCCTAATGTCTGACAGTGCTGAGTATGAGTACCTTGACAATGAGGAAGAGATGGTGTATATTCCCCAGAGAAATTGTTTTTTCCTTTAATGGCTTGAATTCCTTTTGAATGCAGCTGTCTACTAGACCACCCTACACTTCAGAAAAAAAGCCTTTCCTTAGCATAATCTGAGCTTCTTTGACCTAGAGGACGTTCCAGCTATGCCTTCACCCTTTGAGCTTCTGTAAGGTTGGCTTCAGGATAAATCTGGTTTGCTCTTGAGCTTTGTAATGAAGCCAGCATTGATACTGAGCTGGTGGAATTTTTCAAAGAGGACAAATAACAGTAGTTTTTCCATTTTTCTTTAATCAGATAGCTCTCTTCTGAGAGAGGCTAGGAGCTGGTAAACTGATGTGCACTGGCAGAGACAGATCAAAAATGATACATGCACTAATTACTGAATAGTTTCTGAAAAAGTAATTTTTTGGTGTGCAAAATAAATTGTTTCTGTGTGATGGTATTGGTATGTTGTTGATCATGCAACAACCATCTTTGCAAGCCTGAGTTTTCATTTCAAAAGGTATCATTGTCTGTTAAATATTTGGGCATTCATGGTCCCCCTGGGCTGATCAACTATTTGAAATGAATTATCTCACAGTGCTGTCACAATTAAAGAACGGCATGCTCAGGTGAAAGGGTTTGTCTGTTTCATAGATTGCAGAGATATGCTCAGTGAAAATGAACATCCTCCCAAGGTTAAATTATCTATTTAAAGCTTCTCCAATTACAATGTTGGATAGAAAGATTTTTTTTTTTTGATGTGGATAAGAGTTAGCAGAGGACAAATGACATAATTGGAGGGGGAGAGAGAGACTTCATACGTGCTTGCTTCTAGAAGAGTGAGAGGGATAAGGAGAAGTTAATACCAGAGAACTGCCTTCAGACATCTTTCTAGTTGCCTTAATCTCAAGCAGTCTTTCCAAGTTGAGAAAGAAAGAAGAAAACAGAGTTAGTATTTGTGTAAAAACATCCTGTGACTTCTCCCAGGTGTGCTGTGTGGGGCTTGATGCCATCTGGCCTTTTCATAAGGAAAAGTAAAAAAAAAAAAAAGCAGCCCTCATATTGGGATGTATAAATAGTCTACTTTTTGCTTTCATAGCACAGAAGAATGTATTAGCTGGTGAGTTGAATTGACATATTCCTTTGAGCAGAAGTTATAGCAACTTAAATGAAAATTACACTCATAGCAAGAGAATGCACTCTGTTTAAATTAGATAAGGAGATTATGACAGAAAAAGATCAGTGAATAAAAGGGTTTCTAAACTAGCCAGTGAAATAAATGTATGACTTCAAACTTTGTCTTGCCAGAATTTATTAATAAAACACAATGAGGTTTTTGGAATACAATGAAGACCTCTTCCTTTGAAGGTTACAGTGTAATTTGTGTAATTATGTTTGTGTAATTTGACTTCAAGATATGTCCTTGTAATTTGGTAAACTGCAGATCTTGCTCTGATCTATTGTGTTTTTCTTGTGCCTCGTATTGAGGCATCGAATTGCCTCATAAGTATATAGTCAGTTTAAAGCCATTGCACTGCCCTCTGGACCTTGAGAAATTCACCTCCCGGTCTGTAATGATAATCTCTGCGTGGATCTTATCTGTGAAGCAGCTGGCCACCTTTGCTTGCTTTCCTTACTAAGTACACACAGCTAATTGCTGCTCTGCATAACCTCCTTTTGCAGTCATACAGTTGAGAAAAACTTACCATATGATGCCTTAATTTTTCCCAGCTGCAGGATGCCCTCTTTTGGCAGGGAAGCCGGAGCACAGCAGTCGCAGGCATCCTCTTGTCAGAGCTGGCTGGTCCTCACTGAGAAAATCCCTTAGCATCGTACGTGTACAGCACTGTTTCGACTGGTCCTTCACAGAAAGCGTGTTTCCTGCTGGAATGGGGTAGAAGAGTAGCTTTGGGCAAGGCAGTGATCAGTGTTGGTAGGATGTGTATGTAATTATGAATATATTATTCTAATGACACTCTCATCTTCAATGGGTTTTGAACTCTCCGGTTTTCTCCGTACTAAAAGAGTCCTGGAATATCTAGTCAGACTTGGGAAAAAAGTTACAATTTTAGTGCTACTTTGTTGCTGAACTCCTTTGAAAGTAACAGAAAACGTGGGCAAACCGTTTATATTCCAAGGCTTTAATATTATGCGTTGAGTTTGTTCACCTGAACAATCTGAGGTGAGACTGCTCTCGGCTGATGAAGAAGGGAGAAATTTTAAATCTGGAGTGAAAGCTCAAAACACTGCAGTGGGAGGTAAAACTAAGTTGGGTAAGAGTGGGAGGGTTGACTGTAGAGAGTCATTTTGAGGAGTCCAGTCACTGGAACTCTAGGTGTAGACAAAGCTGATTTAAAGATGGGGCTTTATTGTGTTGCAGTTATTTCCCCATTGGCTTTACACAGCAGGGCCTGAAGGAATGGCTGTTGTTAAAACGATCGGAAAAGTGAAGTGTCTTTAAATCCTAAAATTGCACAGAATTTTTTTAAAAAAATTATTTAGGAAAGATACCTCTTCACATCTGTATTGACTCTTAATGGTATGAGACTTGAAACGAATTTGCATCATTTACAACTTATTTCTACGTCCTTGGATTGAAATATTATGTATAGAGTTCAGAGCAGAAGACGTTGAGTGAAGTTATACAAGCTTAATAAAAATAAACCTACACATGACTTTGCATAAAGGGGGAGAAAAATCAAAGGACTAACAAATTTGCATAGATAACATTTGAATTGTTAATTCATATTGCACTTCATTGCAAGGATGTCATTTTTAATTAAGAATAAAATGTGGTAGATATTTTAAATGGGGAATGATTATAATTGCAGATGGAAATTGAGGTAATGAGAACTGGTTTAATTAATTGTTAAAACTTAACATTTTTCTTTTTGTTTTTTTTTTTTTGTTTATAAGCTTGTAGTCTGTGGACACTGACATTTGTTTTGTAGATCTGTATGTTTAAATATACAATTATTAAGGCATGAAATGTTGGCAGCAAACAGATTTAGTCTGAGTTGTATCGCTACTTGAAAGGGTCTGTTTGTATGGATGGACTTTTGAGCATCTTTGGTAGACAGACTTTGCTGTTTGCAGGATTGGTGTGAAATTGCAGCCTAAAAGCTCTATTCCCAAAATGTCTTTTATAAACCATATTTGTCTTTCACCGTGGGTTTCACAGATGGTGGAGATGCTTCACTGGAGAAAAATGAGGCCTTTTTTGGTACCGAACGAGTGTTGCCTTCAAACTTCTCCATTGATGAAGATGACAATACGATATTGACCTGAATTTACTCTGCAAGATTTTGTTGATCTGTTGTGCTCTGTCTGTGGTTAACCGATGTGGCCCTTCAGGAAGCCGTGGGCAGCTCTTCCTACAACTGAGCAGATCATTGCCTGCAGAGGAGGGAAGAAGAAAACAGGGTGCGCAGCTCCTGTCATCACAGCCCCTGTGTGTGTGTCTGGGGTTTTTATAAGAGGGTTCCTGTGGCTCCACAGAGCAGCGCCTCCAGCAAAACTCTGCCAGGGAAGATGGTGATACTGGAGGGAAAGAAAGTCCAGGTCTGTTCGTTAGCAGCCTGCTATTTTGCTGTGCCCCAAGGGTATTTTGGACACAGCCTGTTCTGAGCAGCATTGGATGCTGCCACTGTTGGAGAAGGTCCCTTGGCCCTGTGTGCAGCACCAGACGATGTCCCCCATGAGGGCTGTGTATGGGGTTTGAGAGTGGGGAGCTGTGGGGTTGTGTGTAACTTCTCAGTGTGTACTTCATTTTTTATTAAAATTTTGTCAAGGTCTCCTAAGACTTGCAACCTTGTGATGTTTAGGGAAATGCAGCATGAAAACTTACAAACCAGCCATTTCCTATTCAGATAGTTATGGCATCTGAGGTAAATGAAAATATTTGTGTGGAATTCTTAGAAATAGAGGGTACTTCTGCCATTTGAAAGATTAGTAAACTTATTTACCAAGCTTAGAGAGCTTTGCGTCCAGAAAGGATTTTGAAGTGAACAAAATTAGTGTTGCCACTTGTGTTAAGAACCATGTATGAAGTCTCTGTCATCTCTGGCTGCAGAGGGACTTGGTGAGAACTACAATTAGCACTAATTGGAGTTGCGTCTGAATCTTCTGTCTGTTGGTGCGAGAATGGACCCTCGAAGTGATTGGCAGGAACTACCTGTCTGCTCTAATTCCCTAAAGAGCTGCTCTGTTGCATTGCAGCACATCACAAATGACACAAGTATTTACCAGACGCGACCAGCTCTAGCCTGCCCAAATTATCCTTGATGCACGGATGCTGAAATTTAATGCAAGTTGCGCAGTGGGCTGGGTACTCGTAGCTGTAATAAAAATGCGCTACAGGTTTTTTTTTTTTCTGAGAAGTTTGGAGTTTTGATTCCTGCAGATTTTATTGCTCTGTGATGCTCTGCAGAACAGGTGGTAAAGGAGGTCTGGCATACCAAGGAGTTGTGTAACCATTCCAATATGCGTGTGGGGTTTTTTTGTTTGGTTGGTT
The DNA here is from genome assembly GCF_964106895.1 of Numenius arquata. Classification (NCBI taxonomy): domain Eukaryota; kingdom Metazoa; phylum Chordata; class Aves; order Charadriiformes; family Scolopacidae; genus Numenius; species Numenius arquata. The sequence goes on along the minus strand of NC_133583.1, from coordinate 9,143,480 downwards.
TTGGATTTTTGTCTTGTCACATGGAAAGCAGCACTTCAGCTGAAACCCAGCTTGCGTCACCCATATTTGTCATGGGAAAAAGTGTTGTCGAAGTAGATAAAAACTATATATGCAGAAAGACACATCTCTGCTTGGTTTTGTTGCCTCTGGGTAAATAAAATAGAAACCTAAGAAGTAAACTAATATTCAGTAAAATGATAAAAGAATTTACTTGAATGACAACGTAGTGGTGGTTTTTTCCTCTGAAGTATGCAACCAGAGATATGAAGTATGGTAATGTCACTAGGGTAATACACAGCTGATAGCAGTGCATTCATTTGCATTTCTTCCCTTTACCTTGTGTTTCTTTTTTTCCCTGAAGCACATGTGTTGGGAATTGAAAATGCATTTTGCCTATTATACACTGGCAGTAATCTTTCAATTTTTTTAATGTAAAAAATGAGGCCACAAACATGAGCAGCCACTGATGTATGGGGCTATTGATGGGAATTGAATTTGCAAAGGGAAAATGGGATTTGGTTGTAGTCTGAAATGATAATGATGTAGCCCAAATGGATTTGTAATGGTCATTCATTCTTTTTTTTTTTTCTGCAATTTTGTGGTTTGACAAAACGTATTTATACAGGTGACTATGAAAGTAGCATAGGTTCACTCTGAGTGGGAGTTAATAGCTAATGACAAATAATAAGTATGCAAAGTCTGAGCTTGAGCCTGTTCCCACAGCCTTTACTAGGTGAAGGAAGGGATGCTGTGATTTATTTTCCTAAGAGGGGGAAAAAATTGTCAAGGTAGTGCTTCTTTGTGACATTTAAGAAATAATAAAAAGAAAATGTACGTTGACATGAATTCTTAAAAAAAGTACGGATTTGAAGTATCAGCCTGGTAAATGCTTTATTTAGCACAACAAACGTATGAGACACTTTGCACAACTTTGAGATAAACAAAGACTTTTTGCTCTGAAGAGTTTCCAGTCTAACTGTGATCAAACTCATGTGCGTTACATTGAGGTGCTGTGTTAGATACTTATGTTCCTCTAAGCTGTACCTGTGTGACAGTTCCCCTTCCCACTCCCAGCCTGTAGTTTTAATTTTTATTTGGGCTGCCAGGGGACTGCAGAATTTTCTATATACCCTGGGTGCAGTTTTATGTGCCTTATGGTAACTTTCATGTTGGTCTGATTTCAGCAGAGCTCTCTTTTCCCCCTGTGAAAGCGAGGGGAGAACGACAAGCCAGTGTTCCTACGGTCAGAACAAACTGGTGGTGACAGGAAATTGATAATTTAGTGGTGAGAATGGATTTTTGGCTTTGTTTTCCTCTGCTGTCTTTTTTTGGACCAGTGGACGTCACGATTGTAAACTGCCTTCCATTTTAACTGGAGTACAGTCCTTGTTAAACACCATATAATTTAAAAGTATGAATAGAAGTAATTATGGAGTATAGGAAAAGTGCTTCTGGTTTTATAAATACATTCCTTATTATAAATTTTTCCCATTTAAAATCAATACAGGCAGTAGTTCAGATGCAAAGGCTGAAACATGTGCCCGTGTAAAGAAATCCTCTCTCGAGCTGTAGAAAGACAAAAAGGGAGGGTGCGGGGAAAAACAGTGCTGATTTACCTGTAGTTAATATTGCTCTTATGTTCCTCTTGCTGCTGATTAAGGCGTGAGCTTTCTCAACAAGAGCTTGGTGTGACGCTCCATAGCCGAGCTGTGCTGCGATCCTTGTGGGACCTTCCTGGGGACCTGGGGAGCGTGGCCACCTCGGGGACTGCTGGGGTGCCGCGGGAAACACCTCTCGTGAGCAGCATCGCTTCAGGATTTCGTGCCGTTAGCTTCAGCTACTTTGGCTACAGGCCTTACTGCTTTTGCATTTATTTTTTTCTTTTAAGCATTCTGTGCATGGTCCTGATGCAGGAAGGCTGTGAGCATCATAAGTCTGTTTATTTTAATTGGCTTCGCCATCCTGATAAGCTAAAGGCAGAAAGAGCCAGGCGGCTCTGAGGGCTGTGGGTGGGGTTCCGTTTGTTTAAATATCGGCATTTGGAAACTGCCGGTTCGTTTTATAACCGAGCGAGACTAACGTGGGCTGGGTTAGTCTGACATCCCGTTTGTGTGAAGCGTTTGGGGCAGAGACTGTTTCCCTGTCAGTACAGTGCTCAAGGCACTGCAGACCTCTTCAGAGCCCTGGAGTGCTGCGGCCGTATAAATAGCACTCGGGAACGGTACTTTTCTCTCTCTCTCCTTCCTTTGTGAAGGATGGCAATTTCCTCTCCTCGTCCATTGTTTTGGTCCACTTTGCACAACGGTAAAGAAAAAGCTGCAAATACCAAGACGTGCCTGTCGCTCTCTAATAGTCACCTTTGAATCCAGGAAATCTGTGCTGGCTCTGTCTTTGTAAGAGTACTTAAAGAATAAGTGCTGGAAAAATCAAAGAATTTTGTTTTGACTATGAAACCGCTAAACATTTCCACTCTGAATTTTCAAATGCCGAAGTAAAACAAGATTTGCCGATGGTTACTTCAAAAATACTATTGTATCTTTTTCATCTCTTGTATTGGTTCTAACGGAGTATATTTTCTGTGACAGATTTAATTTTTGTCTGTTTAGGACTGGATGCTAAACAAGCCGATTCCTTCTTCCCATATAGTAGTTCTAGCGCACTGCTTCGGAAATGTGAATTATCTGGACTGTGCTATAATTTCCATGTTTAATGAACATAATCTTGGGGGGGAGGTGGACCCCTAAAAATTTACTTTGCAGTTTCGTCCCAGTGCAGTGAGTGGTGTGAATGGTCAGATGCTGGTAGCTGTAAAGCTTATCTGACACGTGGTTTGTGGGTGTCTCTTCGGGATTCGCATAGTTGCAGGCATTGGTAGAAGCCGTGAGAGCTCGCAGGTGGCACAAGCCTACAGGTAGCCGATGTGACACTGTGACTTTATGCTCAAGGCATAGCCAGATCAAGGTAATCATTATGCTGTTGACTGTTGGAGCAGGAGTTCTTAGCTGATGCAGGAGACACTCATACTTCATGTTTTGAAGTTTCACAGTCTGTGCTTCTCCAGCTAAGTGTGTTATGTTCCAGCCGTCAGTACCCTTGGTTTAATGCTGTGTTCCTTCTACATTGGCTCAACAGCCCATTTTCACCCCTTGGCTTTAACTCAGGAACCTACTTAAATATGAACTTAACTCTTGGATTCTTTAAGTGTGTTATTGAATTGCAGCCAAAATGGGGAAAGTGAGAAGCTTCTCGCTAAACAAGTAGATTATTGTTCTTCCAATTTTTTTACAAAAATTGCAAGTAAATTCCTTATGAAGCTGTGTAAGACATGGTACTGCCTGGTGTACTTCCCTTCTATTTTGGCAAAAATATATATTTGTTGCTCTGATAACTTGCTGCGTGAACATCATAAATGTCCTTTCACACGCTGCAAAGGGAAGAGTATTGAAGTGCCATTGAAACCGAAATTGCTCGGGTAGAACTCTGGTGAAGTTTTTCTTAGGTTCTGAGGTGGGTTGTCTTTTGTCTCCCACAACTCAGCAGAGGTTCACACTGCTCTAGGTCTGGTACGAAGTGTGAAGCTGCAGTTCTCAACCCAGCAATCTTCTGGTTGGTCAGTGAAGCTATTTTTAATAGTGTATCTGTGTATGTGCAGACATTTGTTCTGAGTATTTTTATTCAATGGCTCAGGGTTCAGTTGTTTTACTGGAAGTAGCAAGTATTTTTTGTCTTTTTCTTACTTAGCACCTGCATAAAACATTATGCTCATGAAACATTTATGGTAGCAATCCATTAACAGGAAGACAAAGGTTTTCCTCTAAAGAGGATCGCCAAAATGTCTTGCTGAAATGAAACCTGTTCTCCAGCTGTTACGTATGCATTATTGCTGCCTCTTACTGCAAGTTTAAAAGGTCCGTGTGATGTAATGCCATGATACCTTTGTGTGCAAAGCTGCTTGGAAGCAATCTGAGTCAACAGGAAAGCAATATCTTCTTAAAGCTTGTGACTTATATTAGTTTTGTGATCTCAGGTATGAAGGAGATAAAAAGGGCAAGGGTTTACTGTAGATTCTCTTGAAGGCCTGTAGAGTTCTTGAAGTAGTAATAAATGGCAGATTAAAATTGATCTCGGTGAGACTTCCAATGTTAACCAGTGTTATGGAAGTAAATGGCTTCAGCTTTTTGCCCGCTTCATCAAACGGATCATGTTGTATCATGCTGTCAAGAAACTGCTTTACCTGAAAATTTCAGCTACGGAAAGAGCCTTTCCGGAGTATCTCTAGAATAGTAAGCGTAAAGCTATAATGAATGATTGAATGACTATTTGTGTGTATATACACACACATCATTTTAATGGAAGAGATAATGTTCTTGAAGACAAGATTAAAGATTCAGAGGAGCATTAAAAGCAGAAATATTATTTCTAAGTGAAGGGGAGATGAGAATTTATTATTAAAATGTTAAAACAATAATTAATACTGCTAGGAAATGATAGAAGAAAAACCTTCTGGTTCAGCTAGTATAGATGAGCAGTTTTCACACCACAATATGCCATGAATCACTTTCTCAAAGTGACAGGATCGCTTGGTGTGGTGTTACCAGCGGTGATTCTGTTGGCTTGGGTGCTTTTCAGAGGAAGAAAGGAAGAAATGTGTCTATGTTCTTTTACAGTGGAGGGCAACTGGCTCTGTAACTGCTAGATGAACATGGTGATAGGCCTAAAATAAGCAACTGTTTGAATACAGAGCCTGCACGCACAGCCTTGATCAAATTTACCATCAGCCAAAATAAGCACATTTCTGCTGAAGTCAGTGGAGTTGTGCCTATTTTCACTGCTTAAGAAACTGGCAGATGGCTTGCTTTTGATGTTCAGGTATGAACTGTACTGAGTGTCTGGCGCTGTATGGAGAGTATGGGGGGACATTCTTGGTGTTCTCTCCTGCTGAAATACAACTTAATTACACCATGGGTTTCCGTGAACCCATATGCACTAAAATAGTCACATGGAGAAGGGAAGTTTTTAAGAAAAATGAAGGATTTTTTAAAACAGGTTTTTTCATTTTGTTTTGTTTTTAATTTCTTGTGGATGTGTGGACCATAGGAGATGGTCATGCCTGGCACTATTATTACCTCAAGATGTGTTTCCAGCACTTCTGTCCTTCGCAGGAACACTCAAAGGTTTAATCTTGTTCTCCTGGGAATTGCTCAGAGAGCCCTGAATGAAAGGTGGTGGTTTTTTTTTTTAATAGAAGTATGATGTATTAAGTAGGTTATGTGTTTTGCTAGGCTTTACAGTTTCCAGAGGAAAGAATCACAATTTTGTGAGTTCTCAAACACTTAAAACGTCCAAAATCTGATAGAGAAGTGATTGGTTTTCTAGTGAAGGTTAGAACTTCGTATATTATCTTCCATGGATGAATAGAGCTATTCTGTTTTTGGTATGCCACACTAGTGTTAAATTCATGAAATGCGAATCTGAAGTGTACGTACTGTGCATATTTGCCTTAACCCTGGAAAGGAATAGAAGTTTATTACTAAGCACAGAACAATTTTTTAAGGTGTCGGCTTACATTCCTTTTGCTTACTAATGAACTATGGAAATTGCTTACTAATGAGCTACAGAAATGGAGATTCTGCCTTCTCCCAAGTGTGGAAGTGTTCTCTACATAGTAAGTAAAATGTCTTCTTACAGGTTATGGAGAATATGACTGTTCAGTGTATTGCTTTTATGTTCTATGGGGCCAAAGCTCCATCAGCTCCCAACTTTGCTATCGCTGCCTGCAATTTTCTTCTAATAGTTCTGAAAATAAAAGTTTGTTTATTATCAATGCATAAACCTGCAGCACTCTAGTAAGCAGCTTCTTGCATATAGAAATAACAAGCCAAGAGGTACTGAATCAGACCTGAGCTTAGGATATTTAGGTTTGCTTGGAAATCCTGCAGTTCTAAACACTGGATGCTGTATATTGACCCTTGTACTGCATGGCATTCAAGAACAGCTGAGGTACTCCAAGGTCTAGTTTCTTTCTAGGTGCTCGAGCACAAAAACTAGGGAGACAGGATCTGTGAAATGTGTAGAAGGAGGGAGAATGCAGATTTTCCAGCCTTTTGCCAATCTGCTGGAGATGTAGAAGACCTCTCAAAAGAAATGAGGTAAGAGCACCTCAGGTTCTGTGTATGAATTCTCATGAGCTTGAGGCCAGTAAGTTTATGTAAAAATAAAATGTTAACCCAAGTTAGAGATGTTGAGTGTGTGTTTTTATGCACGCATGCATATAGTAATATGCAAAAGCTTTAGAAGGATTGTTATTTCTATACTTAAAAGCCATGAAGAATTTACCAATTAGGAAGAAAATAAGTGTAAACAGAAATAGTTGGAAACCATTTAAAATGCTTTGTTATACACCCTTCAAAATCAAATATTCTTTTCAGAGAAACAATAATTATGTTTTCAAAATACAAGTCCTGGTTAGAGGGACTAGAAAGTATAAATAATAAAAAAGGGAAACTTACAGGAAAAAAAAAAACCAAAAAACAAAACAAAGCAGTAGCAGTCAACACAGCTGAGAAAGGAAGGTAAGCATCAATGAAGAATTACTGGTCAACTGATTTATGTTTAATGAGAAGAAATCTTTTGAATGAAGTGAGAAAAAACAAATATGAAATGTTATGAATGAAGATGGTAAATTTGCCAATATCCACTCATCTATATCATACTAAATGAGTGTCTATTTTTAGTAAGAGGGGAACCAGATGCTGTGTTCCCATATTGCAGGAATAATAACATAACTTTTCTCCAGTAAGTAAAGAGAATGTTAAACAATCACTGTTAAGGATAAACATTTTTAGGTAGCAGTCTAAACCCCCCAAATATTGGAGACTTCTAGTACGTTTTAGGGTACTGAGAGGCATGAGGGGATTAGAGAACAGCCATTATTTCAGGTGGCTAAAATATGGGTGAACCAGGATCAGTGTGTTGGCCCAACATCCGTTCCAGGCAAAACAAGGAAAAGCGGATGTGGGAAGCAATGAATAGTGTGAATAAAAGACAGTAACATAATTCATGCTGACCATCACTGTTTTATGGGAACCGGTCAGGCTTTCTGCAATGGAGCTTCAAATTTGATTGAAACACAGTGATATGATATACTTTGATTTCTTTAAGGCATTTGATTTCGTTCCATGTGACAGCTTAACTTGAAAAAGAGGGTGGAGTAGAAGAGGAGCAATAGCTAAAATTGAGCAAATTCAGTCTTGAAATAAAGCTAGAATGTTTAATCTGTGAATCCACATTGGTTTGTAACTGCGTTTGGGTGCTGGCCCAACAGCTCTCTGTTGTAGTATTCCTGTGATAGTAGGATCACATCCTTTAACTAGAAATGGCAATTAACAGATGCTTTTTCCCTCCCCTTCACAAGTAGAAAGAGCTAGTGCAACAGGAAGCTATGTCCGAGGCGAATACCATGGGTTTGTTTGTTTTGCCAGTGTAATACTGTCAAAGCTTTATTGAATGAGCTGACTTCAAGCTGTTGATATAGTTCAGACCTTGGCAGCTCTCTAATCTCCTTGAAGCTTTAGTGTTTGATTGCATTCGTTTGCCCTGCAAATAGTCAACTGTGTAAGTTACCTCAAAGTGAGAATATATCTAAAGCCTGTATTTATAATGGACAAGGTTCACAGGAGTGCAGGGACCTTGTAAAACACACGTGAGCTCTTTTTGGAATATGCGGTGAAATACTGAGTTCAGCTTCCTGAAACCTGTCAAACTGCGTGGTTGCAAGAATCCTTTGGACACTTAGCTTTAATTATTTAATGGTATGTGAAATCACTGTCTGCCTGTTGTTGGCAGGTCACTCCTTAGTTTTATATTGATATTACATGGTGGTGCCCTACTTGCTGGATATACGTAAACCACCATTTTTTTTTGTCATTACTGGAGGAGTGAATGATGAGATATAGGAAATGACTAATTTTTTTTAATTAGATGGTAGGATTTTGTTATGATTTTCATGTTCTGTCATCTGTATCCGACAAGCCTTCCTTCACAGGTTTTGGTACGGTAATGAGTTCAGGGAAACAAATGCATGTAGTCTGTTCCTCATTGATAAACTGTTTGCGTTCAAATACATGATAGCCCAGGTACAACGCGAGTGCTGCAGTTGAGGCTCTGTAAATAGTTTCATTCTGAATGGCCCCTTCTAGGGCATTAAATCTTTCTTTAGGTATGAATTTGACAAATATGGGTTTAGTGTAGAATAACATTGCTGAAAATTTGACTAAAAATGTATTGGCTGCTTTTTGAGACTATAGAAAAATAGAGTGTATGTTTTAAGAAAGGCAAACTTTTTTGCATCCTTTTTTCGTGAATATGTAAGCTGCTTAGTGAGTTCTCTATTTTTATTTTTTTTTTTTCTTTTAAAAAGAAAGCTGCTTTTGGACGGGAAAGGAAATTATAGGAGGGACTCTTTTCTACTTCATGGGAAAGCATTCAAGCAAGGGTGTTTGTTCTCCATTTCCTACCCACAGTTTCTTTTGAGGGGGTTGGTTGTTTTTTTTTTTTTTTTTAAGCTGTTGTCATTCTGGAGGTAGTGGGTGAACACTGCACACTTGAGAGCTTTCCGTTCTTGAGCCAGTGGAAGGTAACAGCAGTCTGTGAAAGGAAAATAATGTGGCCATTTTGCCACAATGGGGCTTATGCCTTCTTAGGACTGCTGTTAGGAAACAAGAAAGCCATTAAAACCAACCAAACAAAACCCCATAGATGTTGACTGTCCAGGAGTCTTGGAAGTTGATTACCCTCTATCTGATCAGCACAGACTCCAGTAGTTATTACTGAAAATGTATTGGTTTGTGTCTTGAAGGAGAGGAAAGGAGCGGATGGATGGTCTTTCTTTATTGTCTGTCAGCCTGTAGCTCTGTGCGGGTTTTGCTGGAGCCTTTGCCGCTCTGACTAGCGCTGGCTCTTCACTCCTAGCTCTGTGTGGCGTCTCCCGTGCTGTGTTGGCACAAGTATCCTCCTTGTCAGGGCAGTGATCAGATTTTGGGAGGAAACACCAAAACCTTCAGAAATGCATCCTTTTCCAGATGGATCTGTTTCTATCTGGTGCGTTGCACAGCTGTTCAAACTGCTGTGCTAAAACAGTGGGGGAACTAACTACTGGAAAAGCGTGGGAGGATGTCTGCTTCCAAAAGTCTAAATGTAGCGTGCTGTTAAATTTCTGTGGTTGTTTCTCATTCAGCTGTAGTAGGTTATAAAAGCTGCTGATCAATAGTACAAGCGGGTGATTAGCAGTTTGAGTTCTGAACACTTCTTTTAATTTGGTTGATGCTGAAAATTGAAGGATGCGGTAAGAGGCTAATGGTGGAATGAATGAGGGAAGGAAAGCAGAATTTGGTTGGTTTTTTTGTGAACTGAAGGTAACACCAAGGGCCCATAAGTTGTCAAATCAGAACTTGTTGCATGTTTAAGAACCAAAAGAAAATCGCTTGATTACTCAGGATCATTGGATCTGCCAAGATCACTCAATGTGACATTGAAGGAAATACTCAGTGTTTGAAGAGAGCGGTTCACTGCATCCCGTTGTATGAAGGAATTGTTCTCCTGTTGGTGACATTTTCATCAAACAGTGAGGATTTAAGTTCGATCTTTACACCTCTTGATATCACCTTTAGAAATTTCTTCTTTTCAAGCAATATGTGTGTCAAAATTCAACGGATATGGTTATAAAACTACTTGGAAAAAAAGCAGAAACACGAGGTCTGTCAAGAATGAGCTTTCGAAAACGCAGCACAACTTGAAAGAGCATTGGGGTGCTCTGCTGGAGGATTTTGTTTCTACAGGTATAAAACTTAGGCAGTTTAGGGTGTGGTGGTGTGTTCGTCAGTGCTCCCATTCCACTTGTGTGTTGATTGTGGCATGAATCTTTTGAAAATGTATCATTTGATAATTCATCTAAAGACTATAGCATGGTGCAAATATAGCAGGCTAAAAAGTCCCTTTTGTCCAAATTGCTTTAATGTTACCACTTGAACATTTCAATCTGCAGCCTTAAAATAGCTTTCAAATATAGCTTTCTGAATGGAATATATAAATAAATGCACTCTTCCTTTCCCAGAGAGGCAGGAAGGGTGTGTATGACTTTAACTATTTCATAATTCTTTTTCAGATGAGTTACACAAAACAATACTTTCCCCCAAGCCCCTGCCCGGTACCAGGTTTGAAAGAAACACTTATTTCTTGGTGGAACGTGTTTGTATTCTGATGTGATTAAAGACTTATTTCAAAATTCATGTTTTTCCCCCAAGCAAGTTGAAGTTCAAATTAACACAAAAAGTTTGAAATGGCAAGTATAGAAATGCAAAAAGCCCACAGGAGAGTTGTTTTATACATATATAAAGTTTATACCTGTATCTAGTTCAGAATTGCAGTCCTGTCCCTACCTCTAAGAGACCCTTCAGTGGGCAGCTTGGAGGATACGTGCAGGCCCTTCTATTGCATGACTTTTCTCTCACTGCATTTTCAGTACTTAAATCTGCAGAAGTAAATCGGCTTCAGAACGTGAATTTCTACTGCTTAAAAATAAATTCAAGCAAACATGAAACCCTTATTTCAGTTTCGCAACCCCAATTTATCTGGCAACTTTCTCCTTTCTTCCTTTCTCTCTTATTTTCTGCATGTTCAAGGTTTGTTATTACAGAGAACTTAAATTCCTTTCCCTCCTAATAATCTCTTGCTTGCACATACAAGATAAGTCACATATATGGTTTTGCTGGATTACTAAATTGACAAAGCACCAGAATAAACAGCAATGTGTTGCAAGAAGAATTAGCTGATGTTTAACCTTCTTTGTAATTTATTCAGGTTCTATAACTCTGCTTGGCTCTATAAAAACAGCCCAATTGCTTGCTTCTGATCATTCTGTGGCATGCAAACCGATTACACTAACCTATCGAGATGAATTCTGGGTGTAACCGGGAGAGCCTAGAGCCAGAATATTTCCAGGATTTTTTCGGCAGACATCCAGAAAGAACCTGCTCAGTAATCTGTGAATGTGTAATCCTTTTAATGCGTCAACTTTGTTAGAACACATTAGTGTCAAATGTTAAGTGTAATATTTTAGTCTGTGAAGCATATTGTTGAAACAAAATTAAACTGGAAATGTGGTGATGGTGAGGGGGGAAAAAACCAACCTGTGAAATCTTTTTGAGATGAATCTGGATTAGCTTCATTAGTTGCTCTCCGTCAGCCTCTAAATGCTGGTGGCATTAAATTTGCATGTGCGTGGGTTTGGAGACATTTAACCTTGAACCTAATGGTGGCCACAGGAGACCTCGTCTGGTTTGAACTAACTGAAGATGAGACTGTGTGCTGCCATCGAAGTGATTGTATTGGATTTTCTTGTTAATCTGTTAATCCATATTTGCGGTGTATCCTGATATACTTCTAGTGGAAGTGTGACTAGTTTATGGAGGAGCTTTGTTGCTAAAGGCTACAGTTAGAGTAATGTCCTTTTCTGGGGGCTGCAAGGAAGCTTGTGGAGTTCAAGCTGTTATAAAACTTCCGAACTATATGCTTTCAGCTTTGTGTGTTTTTTTTGGAAAGGGAGGAAAAAGTTCTTCTCGTTCTGCAGACCTTTCCTTCCTCTGTAATTTTAAACCCATTTCCTCCCCTTTTTTCCTTGAACGATCCACGGTGCAGAACTTTTTTTCTTTCTTTCTTCTTAGTTACGGGGCGGGGAAAGTCTGTGACAAACATCAGTGCAAGAGCGGTGCTGGCAGGGGCCATCGACACCTGGGTAATCATTGTTCTGTACTTCTGCTGTACTTATTTCTTTCTACGTGTTCATTGATTTACTTGGTAGCCGACCTGTTTCTGGGCCGGATTACTGACAGCTTTCCCAAACTTTATGGAGGTTGAGAATAACTGCCCCCACCATGACATCCTCCCAGCTTGTAGTGTCTCCCCAGTGAGTTAGCCAGTTAGTGCACTGACAGGTATTAGATGGGGACAGAATCTTTAAAATTGGAAGGAATTAATATAAATCAAAGCTTGCTTGGATTTAGGCAGCACGTTGGATTGAGCCTCCTTATCCTTAATGCTCCATCTCTGGCCTCCCAGCTCTGGCCAGTCTCTGTAAATCTGCAACATGCTCCAACTGCTTTATGCAGATACTGAAACATCCCAACCTTTTCTCTTAAATTTATCAGTGCCTTGACATTAAATATTTCAAGTGGGTTTTGTTGAACAGAGTGTAGCTTTTTTTGTGTGTTCTTCTTAAAGGTTACTTCTTGTTGGAAAGAAATCGAAGGTTGAGAGTTCTTAGCAGATGTTATGATTAAATCTGACTGGTTGTAGGCTCCTTCCTCCCCCAGCTCCCAAATGTAACATTTGGGATGATGAATAGCAGAATTTATAAATGATGTCGGTAGCTCTAATTGTTCAGGTCTTTGTGTATGTGTGTGTGCGCATGAAAAAACTTTTCTGCGAGCAAAAGCTGTGCTGCAAAACTGATGGTTCTTATCTGGCTTCTATTTAATATGTCAGTAAGTCCCCTTTGTATGGGAGCGTCCTGGTAATTGTGAATGAATGGTTTGATACACGACTTCAGTAGCCTCAGCTGAAGATAAATCACATAAAGGACTTGATATGTGTTAAGCCTTTTCTTTTCTATATGTCTGGTGGACAAATTTTATGTGCTTACACATTTCAGATAGACTTTGTTCTTTTTAAGTGCAGGAGCTAGATGTTACTAAATCTTACCTCCAAAACAGTTCTCCTTATTTCTTTTTCTTCTTACAGTGAAATTGCCCGCTATCAGGCAAGCGTTGACCCAGTCGTCTAATATGTGCCTTTTTTGCCTCCGGCTCTTCAGCCTTCGATTTGTAAAAGCATTGTTAAATCGAGCTCATGCTGTTCATTCAGTTTCTCTCATTGTGCAGTTTGTCAGTTCTGCGCTCGCTGCCCTTGTGTAAGGACCTTTCTCAGCTCACCCCAAGGGAGGCTGTGTGTTTTCCACAGATGCCTTTTGGGGATGGTGTCGGGATTGTCTGGCAGTGAAAGGCCAGGCAGAGGAATCTCTCTCAATCAGTGCAGCAGAATTGAGAGTGCTGTTGTGGAGCACCTTGAGTACAAAGCCCTTGTTTTTCATGGAGGCTTGTTATTCAGTAGGTGACTGTCAGAGGGATGCACCAAGAGAAAGTGCTGTACCAGAGTTAGCCTTCTCCACCAGCCGGGTAAAATAAACCATGCACAGTGTTTAGAACCATTTCTGTTGGTTACTAATAACTTAATATCTTTACTCTTTAGTGTTGTTATTCCCCAGTAAAACCACTGTAGTGAATTCAAACAGTTGCTTTATTTCCATAGCAAAGAGAGGTACCTGCAAACTGAGCGAAATCCCATCCCACTTGAATTTTTCTTTCCTCACTCAATATCTGTATCATGACAACACTGGGGCAAAGGCAATGGAAGTGGGTTGTTACGATAGTGCTAATACAGAGGAGTCTGTGTTTAACACCCCCTGGATGCTAAAGCAGGGTTTAGCTAGTGGGAATGTGAATACCGGAGAGATGTGCTGAGGAAGAGTAACTAAGAACAACCCAAGAGCCCAGCTGTTCCTCAGCTTGCTGCTGACAATAATTCAGGTTTCTGCTAGACAATTAACAGTTAAGAAATGGGTATTTGAGGAGCTGACTTACTGTTTCTTTGCACCATAATTCAGAGATGCTTCATGAAAGCCTGCGTAGTCCACCAACTGCTAATAAATTTGATCATCCTCCATGTACATAAATTTGTCTAAAGTCTGCAGGATATCATGGAAAAATGTATATTTTTTCTTCTCTGATATAATACTTAACTTAAGGTTTTACTGTCAGTGCTGTGTAATGAAAATGAAGTCAATGCTCCTGTGTCTGAGTCCTCGAAATAAACATTATTAATATAATTAAAAACAAAGCCTCATGCACTTAAGCATGTGTGTATAAAAGCTTGTATGTTCAGATCAGATGAAAACTGGGCTCTTCTTCCAAGGAGAACTCAGTACTTCCAAATTCTTAAAATTGAGTCAGACTTCTAGGATTTGTTTTCCATGATAATTGCACTTCTTTTTTCATGTAATATGAGATCCTATCTGTATCACCCATATGAGTGTTCTGAGTGATAGGAAGCAAGGTGATAGCAAGCAAAGTTTTTCCTTCGCAAGGTCCCTGACCTCCTCCTGCCATAGATGTCAGGGAAGTGAGCAGGGCGACCAGTATAATTATTATACCTCATCACTTTTTTTTTTTTATTGGTTTTGTTTTATGTAGAACCAGCTAAGCTGTTTGCAGACACGGCAATGAGTTTCTGGTGCCAGCAGAGATTTCTTGGGTGACCTCTGTGGAGTAGAAACCCTTAGTTATGTTATATATACAGTACTATACCCTCACAGTGAAAGGACTGATTTGGGGCAGAAGTCCATTATTTCTAGGCTGGCTTCATTTAAAGTTACTCGTTCACCTTTGAACTGCTTTTCATTGTCTGGTGGCTTTACAAAGGAGCAGCAAAGGCTTATTGAAACTTAAAAATCAATTAAGAAGAAAAAAATTCCACATCTCTATATATCCATTTGGGACCTCAAAGTGGAGAAGTCACAGAGATGCCAGATTGATTCCATTTTCATCCTGGATAAATATTGATACTGAAGCATGTTTTACAAAGATCTGCTGAAATTCCTGGAAATAATATCTACCTACAAGAGATGGTTAGTGCCCTGACCTGGCTGAAGATAAAGTATATTAAAATACTATTAACATAGGCAAAAAAATTAACTGACTGAGTACAGTGGGCTCCAATGTCATCTCTTTGTCTGGAGGAGCACTGAGAAGGCTGCTAATGTGACTTAAATATTGCTGCTGATACAGTTCTGATGGTCTGAACTAAGCAGGATGTTTTCAGTTGTCAGAATGACAGTAGACTCAACATTTCATTGTCTCTGTTTATACAGCAACAGTCTATATTTAGTAATCATAAAACCTAGTTAACAAGCAATACCCTTAAAAAAAAAAAAAAGGAGAAAAAAAAAGAAGGAAAAAAAAAAAAAGAAGAGAAAAAGCTGTGTTCAACAAATATGACAGGCCATATTTCCCTGGTGCCTCCAGGCTGAGGCAGGTCCAGCTGGAGCAGGGTGAGACTGGTAACTGGTGCAGTCTTTCAGGTAGAGATGAAATAGCAAACAAAAGACCCTAGGATTTGATCATGCTGTTACTTAGCACTCAAGTATTTGTCTAGCTTCTACTTTTAATGGTTCTATGAAAGTAATATATTACTTTTAGTCGCAAAGTGTTTATTAGATGGAAAATGCAATATAAAAAGGAGTTTTCGTCATTGCCTTCCACGAATCCAGAATTTCATTTTTTTTTTGTGGTGCTTTGTTAAAACACTGTAAAGAAAAGAGAATAGTCTCTACTGATAGACGTGGATCTCCCTTGGATACTGCTGCACATGCAGCCTCAAAGCAAGCTGCCATTTTAGTGAGACAAAACCATATGATTCTTGGTAAAAGTATGGCCAGAACCTTTCTGTGTTAATGCTTCAGTGGGTGCTGCATAAAATGGTTCTGTTCTGTAGGATGCAAAGGATGCATGCTTCTGGGAACATCTGGCTGCCTGTTTAGAAGATGCCAGTGATCTAAGAGTTTGCATGAGATGTCCTTTTGGGTACACCTGTACTCATTATTTCTTTAATATTAATAGAATGAGACAATGCATGAAATCCTGGCTCCAGCAAACTGGATGGCAGAACTCCCACTGATTTCAATATGCTTGGGCTTTTTCCTTCTGTCTTGGTTGCTATGGCTTTTTTTTTTTTTTTCCTATCAATGTTGCAATGAACTGCTCAAGGAAAGGAGAAGAGCAAGCAAACTCCATGTAATTCCAGCTGTCACTCGGCAATTGTTCTGCACAGCAGCTGAAGGAATGTTACACTTTGGTGGTCATATGCCTTGACGGTGAACTTGGACCCATAGAGACCTCTCCAAGAGTACGCTTAATCAGTGTTCCTCCAGAGAGTTCTGTCATTCTCGCTTGCCTCTTGGTTATGCCACTGTAAATTAGTAGTTACTCTGCTGAAGTTGAAGTAACTAAATCAGCTTTAAGCGAGAAGAGAATTAGACCTGTGCCTCTTGATTTTAAACAAAAATAATAAAACCTTAGTCTTGGATTTTTTTTATTTTAAAGGCAGTTCTTTGAAAAATAACAAGTTGCTAATTTGCAACCGAGAATGGGCAATTTTCCTGTTTAACTGAATGACAAGCTTAACTTCGCCTCCCTTGGACTATGAAGTATTGTCAAAACTGAAGGTCAAAGCCAGTGACATTTATGTGGCAATAGAGCGTACATAGAGACTGTATTAATGACAAAATATGCTCAATGTTTTTTTTTTTTTTGTGCTGGCGACGTGAAGTATCTGGCCACACTGAGCATTGCTGCTGTGGATACAAAGCTACGTAGTTTGAGGTCTTTGGTTTCATCTGTTGTGCCATTGAGTTAATGTACTCTTGCCTAGACCTGCTGGGCTTTCTACTGTTGTGTTCTTTTTGGAATTGCTTATTGCTCCAATGTAAGCTGGCTGAAAATAAAACCAAAATCTTAACACTGCTGAAAATAACGCAAGGTGCAAAGATAATTTGATCTTTGATTTCCCTTGGAGCGTGAATTCAGGAGCCTGTACTGTCTGCTGCTTTGCTCTTTGTGTAGGAACTTTACACATCTAGCCTTCTAATCTTTGCTGTAAACTATATTAAAATACCAGTAACAATGTCTTAAATCATTCACGTAAGAACAGTGATTCAGCAGTCTAAAGTTTCTTTGTGTGTGTGTGAGTGTGTGTAACATGGTGGCAGTCACTCAATGGTAACACTTAGGCTAATGATGCAGATAAATTGTGCTTGCTCTTCTCTCTGTATATACATTTATATTTCTTCCCTGCTGTGCACAATTTTAGCGCCTGATTTATCAACCTCAATTACAGGGGTAGAGCTTGATCTCTTTTCCTACATCACTTCTATATGCAGCCAGATGGGTGCATTGGCTGCCATGTTTTTTAAAAACCAAAAACACTCAGCAGCCCATCTGGAATCTCGGTTGGCGTTGGCTAAAGCCAGCATCGAGCAGAGATTCCAGATAAGTGCCAGCAGCAACACATTTCTCACTTTCAAAAAAAAAAAAAAAAAAAAAACAACCACGTCATTTTCTTTCAGTTCTTGAGTTGAAACTTAAGACGGAATCAAAAACTGCGTTAGTTCCAAAAATACAAAAGCATTGCCATGTTAATGCAGATGCTTTCTGAAATATTCAGGGGCTGTTCTGCAAACGTGCTGAGAATCCTGCAGCTACTTTAAGACACTGTGGTTACGCTGCACTTGAAAATGGGATTGCAGTATTTCCAGGTATTTACGTTGTAGCTCTAATGTAGCTCTCGCACCTACCACTAAGCATGAGCTTTGGTAGTACCGGCTTCCACATGGAATATATTAGCCCAGCAGGGAATCCGATTACAACTTTGGGTAGCTTTCCCAGGGTAAAAAGGATTATTTTCGAGTGAGGTGGAATGTGTTTGGAAAATCTGACCTTCCCATTTAGCTTTAGGAGTAGTTGTTCAGTATGGAGCTAGAAATCTCTTTCTGCTCCCCAAGTTACTGATGACATATGCACAAATTTTTAAGTTGATATAATAAGCAGTGTGTCCATGGGAAGTAAGAATGTGGGGGAAAAATAAAAATAAAAATTCCCCTCCCTCAGTATCTTGCATTTAGAGGAGATAGATATTTATCTTGGACTCTGCCTGTGTGAATGGAAAAAAAAAAAAAAAGAAGCATGCCTGGATTTTTTTAAAGGAGTACTGTTTGATTATAGTTAATTGCTGCAAAAAGGCACACGGCAGGAGTGAGAAACACTCCAGGATCTAGTTTTGAATTTTTTTTCTGCAGGTTTTAGTCTTATACTTAGTCTGAAATAAAATGGGAAGCTTTATTTTGTGACTCAGTGGAGCAAAACTGACCCATCTGAGAAGAAACTCTGCCTAGCAATAGAGGGAATGCAAGGAAATTCTGTCCCACCCAAAGCATAATTACTGCTGTAATTACTGTTGTTACTGGTAATTCTGCACTTGGATCTCAACAGAGTACATCAGCGTGATTTTGGGAGGAAAGAGATAGTAGATCAATTTGGATTAGTAAATAGCTGTATTGATATGAATTAAGATTCTTTAGTTTAGTTCTACCTTAAAAAAAATAAAATAAAAATCTCAACCCTAAATCAAACAAAAAACCCAAACAAGAATGATGGTTTTCTTTCCTCCTTAAAACTTGATGCTTAATTCTAAGTTGTTCCAGCTTTATACCCATTTTTTCAACAAGGAGTTTAAATGTGTGAATATGTATTTTCTGAGGACGTTGCGAAGCCTTATTATCATGTGCATGGGATTTTTAAGTTGTTTCCATTTCCATCCATGATGAAGTATTCAGAGACTGTGTGCTAACACAAGGGCCATAATAAAGTTAGCTTTATTTACATGCAAGTTACAGGGTATAAAATTCAAGTTAATTCATAATGTTTTGCTGCATTAACTTCTCTCCATCCTCTTTAGGATGTAAGAATGTTTTTGTTTCTTTAGACTGGAAATTTACTTCTGTCTTTCAGATGGTAGAGAATAGATGGAACCAGAGACAAGCACTTAGTCTGCTTCATCTGTGCATGTGGAACAATGCTGGAAGCAGTGCTGGACACCTCTCTGATTTTCTTAACAATTTTGAATTTTTTTTGAGCAATAGCTTCCAGTATTTCAACTCTGGATTCTCCCCAGGCTGTCCTCTTAAAACTTTTTTATTGGAAATGCATGCATCTTGGTGAAATACAGTAGCAAATACTGTGTAACTTGGCTCTGTAGACTTGAGTGCTGTATTTAGTGGAGCGGTTGGTGGAGATGAACTGAGAGAGCCCTGCTCTGTTGTAGGACTTAATGGCCTCATACTGGGAAGCAGTGGGTGTCCTTGGCAGGTCAAGGAATTGGCCTCCCCTGAGTGCTTTCTGGCTTACCACCTTCTACTTTTTCCTCTCCTATCCCCGTGCAAAGAGGGCACAACACTTCCATTGAGTACTTAGGCGAGGCATTGCTAAGGGTGGAGGGGCTCGTTTTTTGTATGGGAAGGGGGATTTGATATATGGGAAGTTTAGATGTTGCGGACAGACTTGGGTCTTGCTGTCTTCAGTCACTGCTTTTGGAAGTGCTGTGCTTTGGCAGGGTGATGTGAGACGCTGTATTGAGAAGTTCTGGTGTCCCGTGATGTGTGAAATAAGCTGGGCTGGTGGGTCAATTTGTAGTACAAGCGGTTGCTGCCTGGTTATTGCAAACAAAGTAAAGCTCAGAGGATTATGGGCTGAGCTTCTGAAACCTGTCTGGCCCACTATCAAAGGGTGTCCTTGACATTAGATGGTTCCTTAGCCACAAAGTTTTATTGTAATAGTCAATATTGTAGTCTAAAACAGTGCTACAAAATGCAAGAGTCTGATATCTATTTACAGTTTAGGTATTCTGTTTCATTTAATGTTCTTTGTAGTCTGTCCGTTTAGAGTGGTATTTGTCTTGTACAGCAGTGGAGAAAGACATTTGAAATTAGAGTGATGTAACTATGGAACATGAGAACTGGCTGAGGCTGCAGGAGCAGAAATAGAGCCAGAATCTTCCAACTTGTGTTTTGAATTTTCCAGGTTGTGTTTCTTTAAAACTGGAATGACTTCGAGCAGCCAGAAAATGCTAAAGCTTTAGCATAACGATGTGTGGGTGTGGTGTCAGGAACTGTTATTTCCCTTGAGAATATTTGTCATCCTTTGAATAAGATCAGAAATAGATTCAAGCGCTCACTACTATGAGTTTTTCTTCTTGGTATTTATTTTATTCTTTTTGTTAGATGTTATTCACCTGATTGTTTCCTCCTCCTCCCAATACCTCTTACCCTTGCTGCATGTTTAGTCTCCAGCTTGTCCTGTCTGCCTGGTGGGTTATGACCTGTCTTGGCCAGGAACCAGAGAGTTCCTGGAAGGGAAGTGGTGCCTCTTGTGGTTCCTCCTGCACCTTGCACAGCGGGGCTCTGAGCTTGCCAGTGCGCTCCGAGGCATTGCTCTAATGCAACAGTAAATATTCCTGCCTACTCTTCTGCTGTATTTCTCATCTTCTAAAGGTGATTCTAGCTTAAAAGAAAAAGAAAACCAAACAAAACAAAGTGCCTACCCAGAAACAGCTCCATACGCTGAAAGTAGGAAATACCCCTCCACACACACATCCTTGCTGAACACTAACCGAGCCAGTTCAGTTGAGATGCTGTAATTAACATTGGCTTCAGCATCCAAAGGGATGTGGAGGGTGCAGTCTCAGCTGGGAGTCTGTGTTGTAACCTCTGAAACCTTCTCATCACCTGGGCTTTCTTAGGTCCTGTTACCAGAGGAGAAATTTGGCTCTCAACTTCTTTTGGCTGGAAAGAAAAAGGAGAGGGGCTGCTCTTAAACTTATTTTAATCTGCTCTGGAAAGCTAGGCTTAAACCTTGTATACACCATTTAATCAGTAGTCTAGGCATAATTCTCCTGCATAAGCATAGGTATGCATATAGTACCTTCTGAAGTGCTGTAGGGTGTTTGAGACAATGCTTCAGGGTCAGCAAATCTGATGCAGGAACTGATGGGACACCCAGGTCCTTCTGAAGCAGCCTCTAGAGCCCTGGTGAG
Organism: Numenius arquata; assembly: GCF_964106895.1. NCBI lineage: Eukaryota > Metazoa > Chordata > Aves > Charadriiformes > Scolopacidae > Numenius > Numenius arquata. The sequence goes on along the minus strand of NC_133583.1, from coordinate 9,122,726 downwards.
TCACTGTAGAGCATCTCGGATGGCATGTGAATGAGAAACTACGTAGTTTCGTGTGCTTTCTGCCCACATTAGACATGCAGTTTCTGGATTGTGTGCTGATGGAGACAGGAAATATCTTCATCTGTATATTAGAATGAACCTGGCACAGCTTGGGGACCACATAAGCAAAATTGGATCTCATCACCCATAGCTCATTTTTATTAACTTTGGTACCAATATCAGCATTTCATAAATGAGAACAGCATCTCGTATCAAGCCAGCTTTCTTTTCTGCTGCTCAGTTGATGGGACCTGGGTGGCAATGGGCCACTAACTCAGGGCATAATTTTGGTTGATACTCAAGCTTTATTTCTCCCTGTTCAGGAAGTACTGTCAATATATAAGCGTTTTTACTGGCCTTTTCTGTTTATGTGGGCACTTGTTCCTTGCCCGTGGCAGGTTGCGCTAAGAACTTTCTCCAGTATCTGTACTTTCAGTGTCGCTTTCCACTTTTTTTTGGTTTGTTTGTTTTTTATTATGGAGAAAGAATATTCTTTGTGCTTTATTTGTGGGAGGTTTGTTAAAATGGGGTTGTGAGCTTAATTTTTTTTGCTGGCAGGGAGCTTCTTGCTCTCCACCAAGGTGGAATTCTTTGTTCGTATGTATATATTGTTGGGTTTTTTTCAGTGTCCCCAAGGAATTTAGAATCTGCAGCAGTTAATCATGTTCTATTTTTCTCTGCAGTTGCAACTTTGTAACTTGTCAATTTTTTGTGCATTCCCAGTATGCTTTTGTGTTGGTATTTTGAGAGAGGGAGTCTGTGTGTGTTTGTGTTTGTATTTGGCAGTAGGAATTTACAAAACCTGTAAGAGGCTGTTTTGTGTGTCTGAGATGGGAATGATTCCTTGCATTAGTACGATTTGGCACCTGTAGAAAACCTGGACTGGTGGTGACAACTGCCATCCTGTGTGGACAGGACAGTGTGCCTTTGTTCAGAATTTTTCCCTGTCTGCTCAATAATTAGTAGATGGAAGAACGCTTCTAAACCATGTTTATTTGAATGTAAGAAACTTGCAACAATCGATAGACACACTTTAGCACGGGAGTCGGATCTGCAATACACAGCAGATGTAGCCATCTCCCAAGTAGCATAAGGATGCCTAATAAATAAGCTCAAATCCCTGAGAAAATTATGCTGTGTTTGAGGGGATATGTGTTATCTCCTTTTATCAGCCTCTGAGCTGCTGTTGTTCTGCTCTCTACATGGGATTAGTAACAGTGGGATTAGTAATAACATACTATAACTAGGCAAAGGGGAGGGAGGCACCGCATGATAAAGCTGCGTAGTGCCTCCAGGAGGAAGGGTGTTTTGGGTGTTTGGAGGTCAGCTGTTTATGCTATGTTGGGTGTGGGGATTTTTTGAGGGCAGAGAGGACAGCTGGGGTTGTATGTTCTGTTGTCATTGACAGTACTAGGCATCTTTTTTTTCTGATTAGATGTGTTGTAATAAAAATCATAATAGGCTTGTTTTGAATGTCCAAGTGTTTGGCTCTTGACACTTTTCTTCTTTGACATGCTGCTGTTTTCAGTTGCTACTTTTCCCTATGATTTTGGGAGGGAAGAGGTGATTCCTTAAGCTTTGTTCTTGGCCCTTTTGCTCTTCACCTTGATCTTCAGGTAATTTCTTCAATTCACAGCTGAATCAATGATAGCTGAGGCTATCACATCCCTGTGCAGATGGTTTGTAAAAGTGTCTCTTTGTCCTCTGCGAAGCTTCTACTTTTCGATCTTGCGTATTGGCTTGTCTCTGTAAAATGCCTTACAAATGTCTTCTCAAAGCAAGTAGAGTGTTACAGAAGCCTCAATATCTCCTTTGGCTCAGGACCACACCAGGCAGGTTATTTTGAATTTCCTCCATCTCTCCAGGGTATTTTCTTGTTCAGGCTTTTCTCTGCTAACCTGTCTGATTAATATATATTAAGTAAATCCGTCTTCTCAATCATACTCCTTACTCCTGTTGGTCCAGCCAAAACACTTCTTCTAACCTACTTGTCCATGAAATTCTTATCCTAGAAATCCCCTCTAAACTTCTCATCCAGTTATTGTATCTGATGGATACTTTTTGTCACTCCTGAAAGCTGTACGTAACTGTGACCCACTCCATTTAGCTTCACTTGCCAGGCTTTCCAAGGTCTCTTGTCACTTCTGCTCTGCTACTTCCTTGTCAGATACTTCATGATCCATCTTTGTGCCGCCTTCTCTGTGGCTTCCTATATGTTAATTTGGGACATCTGCACAGGTCCCTATCCTGTCTGCTTTCTAAGTCCCACTTGAAGACCTGCGTGTACTGTGCTGCTCAGTGAACCGAGCTGACAGATGTACAAATTGCTGACTCTTCCCTGAATCAAGGTTCAGAAAAGTGTTTGGAAAATGCCTCACATCGCTATCTGCTGGCAGCACCCACAAAGTAATAATACTTGAAGTGGAAATCAGTCTGACTTCTGGGTACGGCTTCTCCACTTGTGACTCCTGGCATGGATGGCTGAATCATCTTTGTCTAAATAGACAGGACTGTGAACAGATGGTAAATAATTTACGAAAAGTGAAGCTATGAGCAGGCCTAAGATTGAACTTCGTGTCATATCTTTCTTACTGTCGTAGATGTAGACTCGCAGCTCTGAATCACAGCAGACTATACTCCATTTATAAGATCAATTTGAAATCATTTAAGAGTAAATGAGACAAAGCTGAATTTCTTGAATTAGGCTAATAACAGGCAATGATCTCCCCGAACAAAGGGCTGCGAGGAGACTGAAAAGCATTGCCAGAAATTCTTCTTCTGCTTCTACCCAGAAGCCCTGGTCCAAAGTAATGCCGATGCCACTTGTCATTTTCACTTCAGCTGTTCCACTGACATGTTCAAACCCAGCACTGGGTGCTGTGTCAGAAAGTTTCTTGATGTTTGAAGAATCAGCATTATCTGTGAATTCAGGAAGATACTGCAGAAGGAATAAATTCAGTATGTTAGAAGTAAGGGGCCATACTGGTAACTGTGCGCTTTGGGAATGTTTACCAACAGTGATACCTCTGTAAACTTCTGATGACTTGGATAGCGATCTCCACTGTCCAAAATCACAGCATCTGCTAGCACTGAGAGACAAATACAGGGGTCTGCAGTCCCTGGGGAAGTTACAAACCTGTTCCTGGTTGTGATACAGGACTGAAAGTGCTAAATGACATTATTCGTCAACTTATTATAGTTAATCTTATAGACACAAGTTTAGTATTTTGGTTGGTTCCTCTCCTCCACTGGTTTACAGAGCTGTGGTTCTCTCCAAACTGTTTTAGGGGAAACACAGAGTATGAGTACAAATTTGATGTCATACTCCAGTGTACAGAGCACTAATTATCTTTCAGGCTTCATGTGATTGCTTTGAAGGTAGCATCAAGATAAAAATGAAGGGATGCTTTGACAGTCAGCAGTGCACGTTTTCAAATAACCAATTGAAGGCTGTATTGTCTCAGTGCTGTATTTTCAATGTGCAAAACTGGTACTAGCTCTTGCAGGGAGAAGATGATCTGGGTCAGCATAACAGAACTGGGAGAAAAATAAAACAAAGTACAGTATGTTTTCTGCTGTCTTTTTGATCAGTCAAGTCTGTCCATATGTTTTCTATCTCCCACAGCAATTAAGGTGTTGGCTGGGAATAGCTGCCCAGTTGCTCCCTCTGGCAACTGTCTGTCAAAGGCTGTGTTGGCTGAGGACTTCTCTCATAAATATAAGGGTATCATTGCTGAAGTCAGGAGGCCAAACATTGACTTCTATGGCTTGAAGTAGTCACTGTTCTTTTGAATAATTCCCTGTTCTAGAAGAGACCATTATTGACCTTTGGAGGGTTCTGCCACTGCTTTTCTCCTGATGTAGACACTTTTTTCCAACAAGACCTCATTTTTGGTGATGTCTATGGATCTGTTACTTAGTGGACTTAGTGGAACCATCGCTTAATTCAGTGACTTCTAGCATAACCTGCCCAGACTAGCCGTGCTGCGTACTGATACCTGCAGTTGCCCAAAGTAACTCTGTTTTGCTGACCTTTGGGTATATGTACGATACGGACTGTGTAAGCCCTTGAACAAGTTCTTATTCACAGAGCTACCAACACTTCAGAGAAAAAAATAGTTGATAATGTTTGTTAAAAGCAAACTTTGTCCAAATGGTATCTGACATACTATATCCAGCTTTTAGCTCTAAGATATAATACAGAAGGGAGTTTCATGGTGGTTGATTATATGAAAAGTCTTAGATTCAGTTGTGGGTTATATACTTTTTTTTTTTAAAGATTCTTTCATAAGTATTCTTTGAACTTGCACCCTTTAATCAAAAAAGTCGGTGGTAAGACTGTTCTGCAATAGTAAGTAACAACAGTACTCCTCATTAGTCTTGAAGACAGGCTTAGATTTCAGTCAAACTGATGAGTGGAAATTTTGTTTGGAATATCAAAGTAGTGATAATGTGGAAGTTTTATCGCAGTAATGGGTAATTTTTAAATTTTTTTTCTCTTTAGTGAGGCTTGTGGCTAATGGTACAACTTAGATGATGGTTTCTGCAAAAAGAGAAAAAGGGCGTAATTCTGCCAAATGAGAAGTTACATGATTCATTACAAGGACCCTTAATTTGCCTTATTAATATTTTAGGAGTAATTTGTGAAATCTATTAAGCATGGTAGGCTTGCTGAAAACCTAGTGTGATCTCAAAATCGCAAAAACTCTCAGAATTATTTTTGAGATGAGTGCTATCCTGTGCTAAAAATATGTTGCACTACTGCAATCATTTCGTAGCTGGATTCACTCCATCACACAAGCTCTTTATCTGAAATTGCTATAAGCCATAACATAAAGCTTTTTACTTGCACACATCTAATTGGGGGAATATTTATTTGGTGCATATTAAATTCAAACTGGCCTACTTCTGAAGGAATATTTATTACTTTAAATCTTGGTACTTTGAAGAGAGAAGTTTTAGAACAGCTCTTATTCATATGACAAAGTTAATTAGAAACTTGTATTTTAGTTCCTGTAATATTTGAAAGGGAGTAGTGTAGTTTTTGACAGATATAGTAAATCAGGATTTGTTGACAAAATTAAACTGTAAATGAAAATTTAACTTTTATTGGGCACACTTTGAAACAGTTTACAGGATACGCATGGAACTTCACAGACAAATCTGGTGTGTTATAGCTTAGAGCTTATAATGCAGCGATGTCTATTCTGGCTTTTACAGCTTGATCATGCATTATGGATACATTGCAAAATGGGGACATGTTCCCTGCTGTTGGCTTGGGGAAGCGGTGTGGCTAGCAATCCCAATGTCTTTTTATAAACTCTTATCTTTAATGCATACGGAACAATGTGAGGAACCAAACTGTCAGGAACAAAAGCTATGTCTCAAATATTTATTATATACAAACCAGCCTGTTGGCTCTTGCTATGGCCGTAAAGCTGTACTTGTGATTTTGGAGTAGATCCTATAACACAGTACCTGGCTCCTTCCACTGGGGATGTACAATCTTACTGCAATCACAGCCACTTGTCTCCTCCCCCATAAGCCCTCTGAAGCTGTATTGTGTGTATTTTGAGAAGAAGCCATCTTCTAGTAAACTGGGCTCTCAGGCTGATGGTAAAGATCAAACTTATGTGCTAGAAATCAGCAGTAATGAACAGCAACTATTGGGCTGAGGCCGTTGTAGTACGTGCAGCACATGTTTAAAAGTAGGTGAGACATGATTGATCTCATAATATGGCAAAAAAACCAAATCATAGAATCGTAGAATCCCAGGTTGGAAGGGAACTTGAGGATCATCTGGCCCAATCTTCCCTGTCAAAAGCACAGTTAAGACAAGATGGCCCAGTGCTCGGTCCAGCTGCATCTTAAAAGTGCCTAACGTTGGGGAATCCACCACATTTAAACTTCAATGTTGTACATCTTACGAGACTGTTGTAGTGAGTAGTCGTGTCGTAGTGAGCATTTTGTGCCTTAGAGTTATGCTTAGGACTCAGAACTATTTGGTCTATGATTACAGCTCCCCTCCACCCAACCAAGAGCTTTTAGCCTGAATTGTACTAAATCCCAAAGAGTGTCTGGGGATGTTACATGTTGATGCCAGGGTGGGCTTGAATGAAGGTTTGGTGCAGCTCATGTGAGGACTTGTCTTTCAGATGGATCACTCATTGAAGTTTTCCCTAATTTATTTATTTGTTTTGCTTGTGATGTCTCTAAACTTGGCTGAAGTCTAAAATACATTCTTTGTGTCTCTTGGAGTTCCTATATATGTGCAACTGTATGTATTTTTTCAAGAAGACTCTGTTTGTATTTTGCATTTCTGTGATGGGTGTGTGATGTCTGAGGTGTTGTGTAAAGTCCAAGCAAGTTACAGATACACAGTATCGACCAACAGCTTGAAATGGGATGTTATGTCTTCGAGTCTGCACAGGTGCGGCTGAGAAAATAACAATACTCTCAGCTCATTTATTTTTTTTCCAAAATTATATAAAAGCTATTTCATCTTATTTAGAAGTACAAAACCAAAGGCAAATTTTGACCCACTTACGAACTAACACAGGCCAAGGAAAAGATGTTCAGATGGTATCTGCTCAGACCATCCAAAGTCTTGACCTTTGTCAGAGAGTTCTGGAGTATCTGGTAGAAGCACCTTATGCTCTGAATGCCTCCTAAATTATTAAAAGGTCATTAATATATGTTGGAAGTATTTAAGACTGATTTTAAATATAAATGCAACAATTCAAAATGTAATGGGAAATAGAACATGAAACCAAAGTGAAGGTTATAAGATATGAAAGGCATTTTGGGGAAGAAGGGGTGCAACAAAAACACTGGGAAAACTGGGCACATGTAAGAGTCTGTACCAGTTTTTGTGCCAGAATGTTTAGACTTTAAGTTCTTGGGATTTCTTGTATATTTTTCTTCCTCTGGCTTGGTATTCTTAAATTGCAGTGTAGTAGTGCACCTTATAGGTTACCAATGCATAGATTCCCACCTTGTGACATACCATCAGGAACAATTTTCTAAAATGGTGAAAACCATATGGTTAGGGAAATAGCTTATCACAAAGTAACTGGAAGGCGAATGCCATACGATATGTTCTGCATCTCTAACTATGTAATCATGGTGAAATGGATAATCCAACCACAAATTCAAGGTGCCATTGGCGTTTGGCTATCAATCATAATGTCATAGTTAAATTCAACCTCAGAATATTATGGAAAAGGAGCAGTAATACGGCTCAGCAATCTCTGCAGGTGGAGAGAATAACTGAAGGTTGCTGGAGAAATGCTAGTGAATCCGCCTAAGCTGATGAGTAAGTGAATCAGGATTCACTCTCTGAATGTTGCTAATGTCAATATTAGATTTTTGGTACAGGTTTTTATACAGTTTGCCAGAACAGGGGATGGATATCTCATCTCTGAGTAAACATTGGCTGTTGGCTAGATGGGAAGCAAACACGGGAAGAGTGGGCCTGCTGTGAAAGTATAGAAATAACATCTGGTTGCCAGGTTTAAGCAAAAAAACCCACTGATATTCCTGAGAAAGAGACTTAAGATGCTGAATGCTTGGAGTTTGCTGACCTTGTACTTTAAATACACTATGTTTAGCCCTATCGGTAGTTAAAACCTACTGCCCTCCTGGTGCTTATTTTTTATATAAGAAATTGTCCTCAGCTCTTGTTGCATCCTGCCTGTTCAGGAATCTTGCTTTCACTTTGTTGGAACATGACCAGCTTTTTGTACAACTGGGTCCTTAGAGTTAACCATGAAGTCAAAAGCTTCATTAAAAAGAAGTAATAGTGAAAACACTTCTCTTGATTCCAAATAAGCACCTGTGATTACTAGAGACAGTATGGGACTTAAAAATGCGAAAGTGTTCCTGGAGCACTATGAAACGAATGCAATTGGGGATCTGAAGTCATTCAGTGGCTTGTTGGGGTTTTTTTCATTTCAATTTTTTTCTTTTTAACATAGTGTCACTTGCACAGTTGTTTCTTCTCTATCAAGTTATGGAAGGTGTTTGAGGTGATAACACATTATGAGTTTAAGCTTTTTTTTTAATTTATGCATTAGCAGATCTGCTCAGGGCATGGTTCAGTCATCCTCTTGAAAAAATTGGGAGACTAAAGAAAACCTCCACAGACCCTCAGTACACAATGGCTTGTTTCTCAGGGAGCAGCTCTGTTTCTTGAAATGACTTCGGGCAGGGACTGAGAGTGTGTTTGCAGACAGATGTGAATTCATGTTCTGCTTCAAACAGATGTGGCTACTCTCTGAGCTCTAACAGGTAGCTGTGATTGTGCGGTAAACACAGTGGATTAGTGGCCAAAGTGAGTAAGTCCAGTTTGGGCATTGTGGCTGCACAGACTCTGGTCCAGGCAAGCTGGTATCTGCCTGTAAAAGATGATGTGAATGACCTGTGGGTAAGACCAGGCTTCCCTGCTGCTCCTTCATCTCCCTTTCTGAGAACTGCTGCCTGTACCCAACATTGCGTGACGAAACCCAGGTCTTAACAGGACTGCACACTCATTTGCACACAGAGAAAAGGAGCTTGAAAGGCTGCGTACTGGTGCCTCTTAAGATTCAGAGACCATCTGCACCAGTAACAGGCAGGTTGTGAGATCTTGATCCTCCTAGGAGTATGTGGTACTCCAGAAATCTTGCTGTGTTCCATGAGATTATTTGTGATGTAAGGTAGTATGTAACACAAGGAAGGGACATCACAATCTGTCTCTCCAAATTAGCAATCTGTTACAAAGATCAAATTAAAATTAAGGTCAGATTTCCATTCTCCCATGCACGTATTTGGCTGACGTGCAAGTCAACAAGAGTTCTGTGTGTGACTCAAGATGCAATTTGGCCCTAAATTAATTTCATTAGTAAAACTGAAACTCAAACATGGTGTGAATGAGACATCTGTTAGTCTGCTGATTCATGTCTAAAGAGAAATGTCATAAGGATTTTTAGAATGCGATGCTGCATATGAGGCAGCTGCACTGACGTTGCGGATCAGTCTGTTTCAAATGAAGGCTTAAACAATAAACCCTTCTGTGATTCTTTTTGTTGTGAACTTATGTCTTTAAAAATGCATAAAAATTAACGTGTAACTGTGAAAATGAGATAGGGATGCAGTGAAAGAGGCATGGAAGTTTCCCATTAGTGCTGACCCATCAAGCTTAGGTAAATTGTCACTGTCCTCATAACTTAACTTCCCTTAAATCCTCCTCACGCATTCCTTCTTCCCCCGCTGCCCCCATGAAGAGAAGGACTTTAGGTGTGGCAGTACACAGTAGTAAAGAAATCATGTACGTAGGAAATAATTAGCCTTAAATGACAGTCTGTTACCCTCTTGTCTGAGCATTTCATCAGCCTTTTCCATTTAATTTTATTGGATGTATTTTGCGTTGGTGCTTTTTTCTGGTTGGAAATGTATTTGCTCCTATTGAACACTCACATAATCACAAACCTTCGCTAATGGTGACAAAATGTTATTTATTTATGTTTATTTGTTTTTTATTGGCTTTTATAGCATCTGTTTCCTTTGGCATGTGAGCTTCCCTGCTACTGAAACTGGGATTTCAGGAACATGAGCTGAAGCTGTAGTGGGATTACACTTTAAACTCCCTAAAATTTTTTTTTGGTGGGAGCCTGGGTAGGCAGGGCTGGCAGGGTGGGTAGCACACCTCTTCCACTGAGAATCAAGCACTAGGAACACAAGAATGTCAGAGCAATAACAATCTTCTTTTCATGCAGATTTCCCAGGAGTAAGAAAGGCATATTGTAGATGACACATTAACAGGCTTGTCTGTAAATAGAATGTTTTTTCAAAGTCTTCCTTGGGGCACCAATGACTGTTCAATGCAACATTAATGGATGCATTCTTCTGACAGAATAACAAGAATTTGGAGACTGAAAGAGGTAGTAAACTTGCCTCCTGCCAGATTTTGCATATCTTTGTTTCTCCTCTAAATATGTACCTGAATTGCTGTCTCATAGCAAAGGGAAATCCACCCTTGCATCTGTGGTTTCAGTGACCTCTTTTAGAAGAAAGTCTTCTACTGTGTAAGTTTGAGAGATTGTGAGTAAGCAGAGCAGTAAGTGCAGCTGCTCCTGATGATTTGATACAGGAGATGTACGCTCCAGCAGCTGGAGTGCTGTGGGGATGTGGAGTGTGTTCTGAACATGGCTCTGGTAATAAAGAACCTGTACAGTAATACAGGTCCTGGTACCCACAAGTACTGTCCATTGGATCAGTTCTGCTTCCTCATGCAGAACCCTCGTAGCTGCTTGTCCGTGTGCAGTTCACGGGGCAGTGAACAGCTGCCCCACAAAGAGTGATAGAAATGAAAAGCTAATGCAAAATACAATTTGGCTTTTGAGTATATTTCCTCTCCTCCTTGGCCCCAAGGGAAGTAGCTCTTCTACCCCATATGGTTTGGTAAGTCAAATAATTTAGCTCTGTCTTTCAAAATATTTGACCAGTCATCTTTCTTACTCTCTTTGTCCTTGCTCTCTTTTTATACCTGTTGTCAAAATCAGGAGCTTTGAAGGGTATCTCTTATTCCTTCCGTGTTGTCATTGCAGTGCCCCGTTACACCTATGGTCTCTGATCAGACTGTGGAAAGACAGTATAGAGTAGCATTTTAGCTTCAGGGGATTTCACTGGCTGTGATGATTTGGCACAATTTCCATCTGGGTTATGCATGATTTCCAGGTCTCTTTATGTCAGAGGGACAAAAAATGGTTTGTATTTTGACAAGTGTCTGTTGTTTGTTTTTCAATTTCCTGGGATGAAGTCATCAACTTGTCTGGATGAAGGTGGCATAAGTTCGCATGTCCATAGGAAACCTAGATTGCTACAGTAGTGTTCCGGGGACATGAAGTATTTCAAGCCTACCAAATGTGTCTTCCGCTCTTCTAGGTTAGGTCTTTTGTTAGTTGCTTTCCACTGGAGCTGTTCTACTCTGCTTAATTTAAATACTCATTTTAGCAGAACCTGGAACTTGAGTTCTTTTCTCTTCCCCTTTTTCTGCCTCTGGCAAATCCTCCAAGTATCAGGCAATTGAGCCTTTTCCTGATCCAATGAATATTTAAATATTTTATACAAATATTTGCTATATATTAATTGAGAACAAGTGAGCAAACAAGAATAACTTCATATGCTGATGCTTACTATAGTTTACGGGTAGTGGGGAAACAGGATGATGCTAGAGCTCCAGCACATGATTTCGCAAGTACTAGCTAGGCGGAGTGAGTAGCTTTGATATGACTGTCTGCCCTTGGAATATTCTGTAGCTCAGTAGTGTAAGGGCACTCCGTGAGTAGGAGATCCAGATCTGCCAGAAAGGAGGTTTAAACCTGCTAGTCTCCAGGTACGTGTTATAATTGCTTATTCAAATTTGAGTTAAGTTCATGCACAATTTTTGTTCCTTAAAACTGCATTTTGTCTTTTTTTTAATTTTTGGAGGAATGAGGAAGAATGGCTTTAGTGCTGAAAGGGACCATTTTGGATCTCGTGAGCATAGGCTACAGGAGTCACCTGTACTTCTAAGGCCTTCCTTACTTCTACATAAGCCTGGAAGAGCAGGGAAGTGCTAATGCAAAAACACATAAGATTGAAATGCTCCAATATACTCCGAGCACTTCTTTTTAAGAACATGAAAATGAGAATGCACCGTATATGATAATTTAAATTATATTGCTTAATTCATGACTTGGCATCTCTGATATACTGCAAGAACCTGCACAGAGTCAAACACCATTGTAGCTGGTAATTTCTTTGCCATAATCCCTTTCTTTCTGAAGTATTAGTAGTAAGAGGGAAATAAAAGAAATTAGATCAAAAAGGAGTGGCTAATCTTTTTCTATTGTTTTATATTCTTGCGAATAGAATAGTAAGTAATGCAAAAGTAGTAATTAATGTTACTGCTTTATGTTCCAGTATGTAGGTGTGCTTAATTGTCAGTCTCTTGTCAAGCAACCATTTCTGGCTAGTACTCAACTGGTAACTTAGAGTGAACAAAATGGCTTCTGAGGAAAAAGTAATGGAGCAAATTTCTTGTGTATGTGTGATTTTGTTTTACTTGGTTCTTTTATAAAACCCTGAGACACCCGATGGAAGAGAGTTCATGGCAGAGCACACTGCAATAGGCCACAGGGCTTTTTGTCTTGGAAAATATCTTGATTATGTAAGAAAATTGCTTGCCTTTGTTGCCAGTCATAATTAGTCTCCATTGGATGATTGAGTCTAATGTTTTTCACTCTAGTCTTGGACTTTCAGGATTGAAACGGGTTATCTTACTGTCTATTAATTATTCCTTTTAATGGTGGTGAACATAGATGTTTCTCAGCAAATAAGCACATACCTCCATGAACAAGCACGTCTGGCAGTCACCTTGTTAGCAATGCTGCAGGAAACAATAACACATACCAGTAAGCATATTACTCTTCCTGCATACCCTTGAATTGAAATCAGTGGCTCAGACTCATCAATCACTGAAAGAAGGTGCTGATACAATGTGTATATCTTCTGTTACATCAAAAAGACTTGAAGAAAACTTTTTCTTCTGAAGACCGTCTATTTATCTTGGCTGAAACTAACAGCAATTCTGAATTGTTTTGCCAAGGCGGGGGTGGGAAATGACGGACACAACAAAAACCCTTCCCAAAACAAATCTCTTAATTCAGTAGATTTGGTTAAGCTGAAAGAGTCATCAGAGCTGGCACGTTTTGAAGCATTGTCTTTTGAAGCTTAACTAAGCGTTTTCTTTTAAAGCTAACTGCTCCCCAATCCCAAGTATAACCTTGCCTTCAGCCAAAACCAGAATTCCAATAACACATTTGTACAGAGCCGAAGCAGCTGCCGTGGTAAAGGAGTAGGGATTTTGTCCTTTATTTTCTCCTCTGACCATACTCCAGAAAAGTATGGTCAGAGAATTTTTATCGTATCTTGCCACTTTAGCTCACCTGTTAAGAACTAAGACTATCCAATAATTAGTCAATTGTGTGTTGATAAACCATGGTAGTTCTCAGAGGATAATCAGCCGGGCTCCCCACTTGGAAGTGGGAACCATTGGATTTCTGTTCTCAGCTCTCTTTCTGGATCCCCAATAGAGTTGCTTGACATTAATGAATTTATTAAAGGGAGTTTAGTCAAGAACTTCTGAACAACTCTAAAGGTGGAGCAACTTTGATTCGGGTGGTAGAGCCTTTGAATAAAAAGTAATGAACAACTCTTTTTTTTTTTCTTGTGGTGTTCTTTTGTCTTAGATTAACAAAAGTCTGAAGAGCTTTTAGGTCAATGCTTGTAGGAAAACTTGTTTAGCACAGAGTACTAGTAAGTGGTAAGAACAGTCCATTGAGACCGCTTTTGGATGCCTTTAGCACTTTGTTATGCAACAGATGGGAGTACTACAGAAACAGTTTTGAGGTTAGATTAATATTCAGCAGTATGTGACGTAATCTCACAAATCAATAGACAAAATTGCTCTGCAAATAAAAAAGCTTTACTTTCTTATCTCTGGTAAAAGTCTTGAGTGGCTCAAAGTCTGTTGGCTCAAACCCATGTCGGTGTGGGAATTGGACTGTGAGAGGTCTAGTGATACACGGCAAAGGTGGCGTATTTCACACGTGTTTTGCCCCAGTTTAGTATTAACATTTGATAGTTTGGTGCATCAGAAACAGCTTTTTAGAGCCAACGGTGAGTTCTGATGCCCCCAGGTTTGCTTCATTGCATTTTTTAATTCATGCCTTACTATTTTGAGAGATCTCCATCAAAGAGCAGAAAGCATATGTTTTCGTGTATTGTTTTGATGCTTTGGAGATTAGTACGCTTAAACTAATGGGAAAGCTAGTTGCTGAGAAGCTCAGGTCATCTGGAAGGTGAGGATTCAGCTTTGCTTGGGATCTTGCCCGGTGCACGAACCTGGCACTTCCGATGAAGGCTTTGCAGGTCCCGTGGCAGGGCCAGCTCGGAGTCCTGGGCTGCTTCCAGTTGGTAATTTCTCCCTGAGCCAGGGGCTTTAGCGGGTTTGTGCTGCTGGTTAGAATTAGCCCAGAAAACCATGACACTGAGGGGGCTTTTTGAAGGGAATTTAAACATAATTTTGAGTTTGTCTAAGCCAAGCGTTCGCTGGAGCGATTACATAGCACACGCTCAGCAGATAGTCTTTGTACAGCTTATGGCTGATCCTCTCGCCAAACCGGGGGAAGAAAGCAGCAGCGCCTTTGTACAGCGGGAGAGCATAGTTTATTACCCAGTAGGTGCAATTTAAAAAGATCTGAGGGAGAGATGACAGATGTGAGGAGAACTTATGTCCAAGTAGGGTCAGTTATATTTAGATGCCCTGGTATATTTGTGTTTTGAAATGGCTTTTTGAGAAATAGCAGTCTTAAAAGGAAGACCAAAGCCTGGCCAAAAAACATGCTGTTTGATTTTACATCAAACCTTTAAGACGGGATAATATTCACTCCAGGGAGAAAGAATGGCTGAATAAATATGTAGAAACCTAAAGGTATTGAGGTTTTGAGCAATCAGTGTGCAGTGTCCAGTGAAGTCTACTGAAATTTCATAAAACAGCTCTGTAAATTTAGTCAGAGTGGAATTTAACCTACACTATAATTATGGAGTGGGGATTTTTGTGGAGGCAGTCATCTCTGACAGGTTTGTACCAAAGTTTCTTTGAGCCTGTTGGTTTTTTTTGTTGGTTTGTTTTGGTTGTGGTGGTTTTTTTTTTTTTTAGTGACCCATGACACTGCCCTGTCTAATTCATCAGCTGTTGCATCTTAACCTCTAGCCAATACTGCCAGGTGTTTTCAGCAAGTCCTTCAAGTTCTTACCTTCTCCCTTGCTTCGTTCACCTAAACCAAGCACTTACTATAATGGCATGATGTGGTCCTCTGCTCCTGCTCCCTTCTGGCCTCCTCACCTACTACCTTTGATTTTAAAGTAGAGTAATAGCACCTTGGGAGGGCACCTGAGTCTCTGCAGCCACGCAAAACCAAGCCTGGTGGATTTCTGCTCACGGGCAGCGTCTGTGAGCTTTCATTTTTAAGAATGTGTTGTATGCACTTACAAAACAACCAGCAGTAAAAAACCTGATGGAACAAAAAGAAGTGGCAAAATATTAGAAAAATACTCCTAGGTGAGAAAACGGATGATCCTTCTGGTTTTTTCCTTACCAACTTAATATTTCAATATAGACAGTTTTGGTTTTTTCTCCCATAAGAAAGAATTCTTGGCAGTTTTATAATGAAGTGTTAATTTTTATTAGTATTTCTTTGTTCATTTGTTCGTTTTAATGTAGAGTTAGCCTGTTGGGTGTTGGGGTCCCCCCCCTTCCCTTTTTAATTCGTATGTGACCTAAGTTAGGCTGTGTGGGATTCTCAAATGTTAAGAACCTTCCCCTCCCCTCTCACCGCTCTGGTGCATCCTTATTTGCTGCCGTAGGTCTCGGGCTCAGTAAAAGTCATTACTGTTGGTTTTGCTTCCCTCCTTTTGTCCATCCAATCGGTTCTCCCACAACTGCCTCTCTGTCAGTCTGAGAACAGGCCTGGGGTGTGAGCAGCCAGTTGTGTCCAGCACTAAGCAAAGCTTTTCATCTTTTCTCGTATGAGCTACCAGTAGGGATTCAACACATTTCTATTCTCCCTGCACCCCGCTACGTCCAACTAATTTTCTGCTGGTTCTGTGTTCAGTTTTACTTACCATGTGTTGCTGCTGTTGCTTCTTTCTAACTCACGGAGAGAAGTCTGGGCCGCCTTTGGTGCCAAAATTGTTGCATGTTCTCCTGGGAAGTCCCTGGTGTGGTGTTGATGATGCTACACAGCGCTTCTCCTGTGTGCTGGTGCAGAAGGATGGTGGAGGAGCAGGACAGAGGGACAGGCAGGAAGCTGTTCCAGGGTTTAACAACCTACTGTGGTCTGACTTCTTTGTATTGGCTGTGCCAATTCTTGTGATATTTAATCAGAAACCTACAGCACTGCTTCCCCAAAAGCCATAGTTCTTGGAGACGTGGGATTATATGAGAAGCCTGTCTGGGTTTTTGTATTTGTGTGCGAGTTCTTTGCCTTTTAGTAGAAATAGATCCCTTGGTCCTTAGAGCTTTAGAGAAAAGCTTAAAAAATATCACCCAATAAGGTTCAAAACCTGAAGGGGAAATTAAAAAAAAAAAAGTATTATTTCTGTATAAAAACACAACAAGAAAAAAAATCGTCTTGAGACTGTTTTAGGCTGTGTTTGTCGGGGCAAGGGCTGTAGTCTACACTGGGAGGTAAGTGCAGAGCAGAACCTGCAGATTTGTATCTTCTTGTATTGCTTTACCCCTTTTCCAAAAAGAAAAAAGAGGGGGAAGGAATAACAAAGAAACCTTTGAGGTGAAGTGGTGTTTAGGGGTATTGTGCCCATCTTAAAAAAAAAAAAAAAAACAACCAAAAAAACCCAAAAAACCCAACCAAAACATTCCTCTGCAAACAGCTGCTGTTCCTCTTTTTAAGTAGCTTTAAAATCATGAGCTAGATAGTGAGAAGGGTGGAATCTTTGCCTGCTTCTAGCTCAGAAATGAATATTTAGTCATGTAGAAAGGGTTTATGAAAGCCGATTCCCTTTTCAAAGATGATTGTCACAGTAGCTTAAATCGTCTGCCAAGCATCATAATAAGAGTTTTACTACTGTAGAAAAACAAAAGCAAAAGATAAGCTTAACTCACTGAAACAAAAAAAGAACAAAGGAGGGGAAAACATCAGAACAGCAGAGTCTCATTGATGACAAGAGAGCACAGTGACTTCCATGCGAGTAACATCTTGAAAGGGGCTCCTAAAATAAGGTTAATGCACTGAACAGGTCCAGAGATGTTTCCCTTCTGCAACAGGGTTCGGATACTGTAGTAACAAGCATAGGGGAATGGGTTTTTGGGTGGAGCAAAGCCATCCTCCTCTTCTCCAAGGAGGGGCTCTGACAGCAGCATCTGGGGCCACATGTCCATCCAGAAGTCTTGCTGGGCAGAGAAGGAAAGAAGTTCCTAAGTGGGAGGAATGACTAAGTGACGCAGACATGGCCCAACATAATTTTTGTCCACTTAATTTCTTGCGATCTTTGTTCCTCCGCTGAAAAGTGGATAAATTGGCTCATCTTGCTGTTTCCTTGTTTTCAGTGGGTACTAAAGGCATGGCTTAGGCCAAAAGATGACACGAGAGAAGGTGTCTTGGTAAAGCAATGGTATTAGAAACTATTTTCCTTTCAAGAAGAAAGGAGATAAGAGGCGCTAGCGCTATCTGGAAGCCAGAGCTCACTACCAGTCTTAAAATGTCACATAGAGTTTCTGTCTAGCCCTTGTGGTCTCTGAGGCTTCCTATTTAGTTTTCATTCCTTAAATTGTTTATAAATATTCATTACTGGATATGAAGTGAATGAGTGACTACCAACCAGGTGAATAGTTCCTAGGACTGTAAGACATGCTGTCTGTTGGGATGTAGCAAGCTATTTCAGTTTGAGAAATTCAGCCCTGATCCTGCATATCCTTAGATATTTAGGCTTCCCGTAGTGAATATTTGAGTGTCTAGACTGGAACATAGGATGTGAATCCGTGTGTTACAGTATTATGCTGAAGTATGGAAAGACTTCCCAGCACCTCACCACAGTGCTCCATGAAATACCCTGTGAGCTCCACTTTCCCTATGAAAATGGGAAAGAATATATTGTACAAAGTCTTTATAGTAGATTGACTACACTTCCGCTTAAAATGTTGTGTTCGTGGTGGGGGTTTTCTGTTGCTTTAAGTTTTCAAACTACATATAGAAAGGAACGAGTGGCAAATGTGTGACTGAGGCTCACACCAAGTTTTTCTGCCTGCGCTGCCCCTTGGAGTCAGTGGTGATGCTGCAGGTAGGGGGACTGGATGGTTGAACCTCATGTTTAGACTTGTATGATTAGTTCATCTCTTTCCTTGAAACAGGATCCCTGCCATACATACTCTAGAGCAGTGGTACTAACCCTGCTGATACTGCCTTTCTCCACTGGCTGCATGAAAGACAGAGCTAAAAGGGTTGCTCAGGCGGCACTTCCGTGAGGTGAGGCAGTGGGGTGAGCTGGGGTGCTGGTGTGCCCCAGGCTGCATGTGGGAGACTTCTGCAAGCTGCTTTACTTTGGCCGTTTGTCTTTCATCTAAATTTTCAGCATAACTTCATAACCAACTTATATCTGTGCTACAGTCATCATGGCTTGCTAGTACAGATGTATGTCAAGCCGACCTAATTTTATCTACAGTAGGAAATTATCCTTTGTGGATAAAGGAGAAGTGGCTGTTACACATCTTGACTTTAGAGTCTTGCTGTGGAACTACTGGTGGGTGTTGGATGCAAACCTGGCTATGTAACCGTGTTGAGAGTTTACTTACCGGTGTTTTATTTTCAGACTTGTATGGGATTACGTATGGAGCACGGCTTGGAGAAGGTCTGTCCTGGCACCAGTTCTGTTCAGTATTTCTGTTTTCATAATGATTCGGATGATGCAGAAGGGAGTGTACTTTTTAAGCTTGCAGATGACGTGAAGCTGGGAAGGGCTATAAATACATCACATAAATAATCTTAAAAAAAAATTTGGATGTGATTCATTGAAGACAAATGTAGGAACAATCACTTGGATTTGTGCAGAAGGCTTGCAAAAAAAGATCTGGAGCTGTGGTATGTCACAAGCTGAACATGAGTCAGCAATGCCATTGCTGTGAGAACACTTTTCACAGAAATCAAAACTCCTTGTTGCGAGAAACACAGCAGTCACATTGGCTGCACTGACTGCATGCAGGTCACCCTTCTGTTTTTTGCTGTTCCCGAGATCTGTGTTCAGTTATTGTGGCTGGTTTGGGGCACTGAGCTTCAAGGGAAAAGGTGGGGTGACTGAGTTGAGTTGACTTTGAGGCTGCTTACCCTGAAGAAGGCTCCCAGGAGGTGCGTTGATAGGCTTCAAGAGGGAAATCTATTCCCTATTCCTGGTGCAAGAAGCTTAAATTTACTCAAGTGTCAGGTACAAGGAAAACCCAAAAGGTAAGGCTGGGAAGATTTGGGCTAGAGAGTCTGAGAGGCCATGGGATCTGTTCGACAGCCTTTAACAACAGGCAGGTGAGGTCTGTTAGGTTTATGGTAAGCTCTGGTGCCTTTCGGCTGTTCCTCGTGGATTACGGCTGATGTTACAGCCCTGCTGAATCACTGCCTTTCTGTGAATAAAAGCCACCATAGTGTCTATGCCACCTAAACAAGCGCTCACTAAGTCTACTCCCTTGGGAGCTTAAGGAGTGATGCTGTGAACGTTGGGCCAACTGAGATCATAGAATCATAGAATCGTCTAGGTTGGAAGAGACCCTTGGGATCATCCAGTCCAACCATCTACCCTACACTAAAAAGTTCTCCCCTATATCATATCCCCCAACACCACATCTAAACGGCTTTTAAACACATCCAGGGATGGTGACTCAACCACCTCCCTGGGCAGCCTATTCCAATGCCCGACCACTCTTTCTGTGAAAAATTCTTTCCTAATGTTCAGTCTAAACCTACCCTGTTGGAGCTTGAAGCCATTCCCTCTCGTTCTGTCATTAGTTACCTGTGCGAAGAGACTAGCACCAACCTCTCTACAGTGTCCTTTCAAGTAGTTGTAGAGAGTGATGAGGTCTCCCCTCAGCCTCCTCTTCCTCATACTAAACAGTCCCAGCTCCTTCAACGGCTCTTCATATGATTTGTTTTCCAGGCCCTTCACCAGCTTCGTTGCCCTCCTCTGCATTCGCTCCAGCACCTCGATATCTCTCTTGTATTGAGGTGCCCAAAACTGGACACAATACTCGAGGTGTGGCCTCAGCAGTGCTGAGTACAGGGGCACAATCACCTCCCTACTTCTGCTGGTCACGCTATTTCTGATACAAGCCAGGATGCCGTTGGCTTTCTTGGCCACCTGGGCACACTGCCGGCTCATATTCAGCCGCTTGTCAATTAGAACCCCCAGGTCTCTTTCTTCCAGGCAGCTTTCCAGCCACACTTCCCCAAGCCTGTAGCGCTGCTTGGGGTTATTGTGGCCCAAGTGCAGAACCTGGCACTTGCCCTTGTTGAAACTTGTACCATTGATTTTGGCCCAATGATCCAATCTATCTAGGTCTCTAGTCTCTCTGTCTAAGAGATGAGAGGGTAAACCTTTTATCTATCTGTATTCATACTTTTGTCCAATTCCAATACAAACAGTTGCGTTGAAAGACTATAATATCTGTGTGTCCGTTTGTTCCTACTGTTGTGGGACGTCATGGTGAGTCTGTACCTACGTGCTGGAGCGCTCAGAAGGGTGTGCTTGCCTCTGTGCGGTTTCTGTGAGGGCCAGCTCTTGTCTTGGGAACTTGTCGTGGCTGGGATTGGTGCTATGAAAGTGTAGGAGCGAACTCTTTTTGTCCAGTCCGGGAAAGCATGCCGAGAGGAAACGCAGGAGTCAATTACTGACCTGCTCAGGGTGTGCTTTGCTGCCACAGATGGGGTGGCAGTGCACGTTCACTTCTACTGCTGCCTCCTCTCCAGTTGTGTTGGCACCACTCTCGGCACTAGGTGATGTTTATAGTCCCGCAGAGTGACCCGAGTCAATGAAGTGAGCTAAACTAGACGTAACCATTAAAGAAAACTGTTATTTTGCTGAAGGCTTTTTTTGGCTTAAGTGTGGTTCCCCAATTGAACAGCTGTACCAGCCCAAGTTAGTTTTTTGAGCAGGGAGAGGAATGAATGGAATGGGCTTGGAAGATGCCAGAGCTTTTACTTGTGCCAAAAAAAGCACGCCTCGCTACAGCCCGAAGGCTCCTACACCCGGAGCAAATGGCTCAAATACAACAACTTTGGAAGCTGTCGACTTCAGGTGTGCTGCAGAAGCTGTACGTAGCATGCAGGTATACTGTCTGTCAAGTAGCAAACATGTAATTTGTATTCTGTTGCCTATGTAAGCATTAAATTACATGCTGTTATAGTTTTGAAGGAAGGTATTTAAAGCCATCTAAACTTTAATGGAAACAAGATTTCAATTATTCTAATAATGATAAGGATGAAAGTTTTCTAGTTTATCTAGAAAAAGCCCTGTTCTTTAATGAACCTCAATAATTAGAAATGCACTAGTCTATAACTGAATTTTTAATGAATAATCTATAGATTTAGCAGCTTCTGTCTTCTTTCCCCTTGTCCTTTATAAAGTTCCCAGTAAGCTACGTATTTCCCACTGTGCGCTCATAGAGCATGCTACTGTCTTGCCATATGGTTGCCTTCCTCTAGCAATTAATAGGATTGTATGCAAAGGCCCCTGAATCTTTGGGGACTATATATTTGCTTGTGGCCTTGTCAGAACATGCAGCATTTTGATAGGCAATTTCTCACGTTTATGTCCACTGAATAACAAGTTGCCCAAAAAGACAGCATAGTAACATAATTGTGCAGAACTTAAACGGAGCAATTTGGCTTATATAATTAAAAAAATATATAAATGTAGTAGATATCTTTTCTTAGGTCATTTCCGAGAACTAGTTTTTATGGCTGGATGCGTGTTTCATGGATGCATGTAATCAGTTTCTTGGCAAATGTATTTACAAGGACATTATTACAGTCATTTTTCCCCTGCATTATTTAATAATTAATTTGACCCCAAATAAGTAAACTTGAGGGAATGAAGTAATATTGATAGAGATGTGGTAAGGGAAGGAGGAGAAAGATTATGGAAGCAATAGTCAAAGGTCTCTATTTAAAAAAGGGAGAAAGTGGTTAAATAGCAGTGTATTGATGTTGCAGAGCGGTGCACCTTTACCCCATTAACACGAGCACTGAAGCATTTGAAGAATATTTTAGATCGTTTCCACACACGTTTTTCTTCAGAGGTGGAAACTATAGGCACCTTTTTAGAACAAATTTTGTCTGAATTATCTTTTCTTTGTGCTGCTGGAGCTTTACTTGCATGACATTTGAAAGTGGCTATGCATGATTTCCCCTTCCTCATGACTCTCATTATGCATCACGGCAGGAGCAGTTCTGCACTGCGACCCCCCCAGCATTGAGGGGTTTGAGCTGCTTTGTGTTGGAGCATCACCTCTGCGTGTCACTGGGATTTTTCTTTTTGTAGGGATGTCCAGCAAGTGGCTGACGGGTGGCTCTGATCTAGGCTTAGTGTGAGAAGTGGTGTGTTCTTGTGCTTATGGAGCATGGGGTGCCCTTGAGGAAAGAGGAGTTCCAAGGGTGAAAACACAGTTCGATTGCTTTAATGGAAATTGAAGAATCTGGGCCAGCTCCTCGGTTTTTGACAACTCTTATAAAGCAAGAGGCTTGTTCACTATTTAGACTGTAAACCTGTGGAAGGTGGAGCATGTCCCCTTCTGTATATAGTACACCGTCTAGTAAAAAAAGGACCCTTTTCTGCATGTCTAGGATTTTTCTTTTTGGGTGGAGCTTAATCCTGCCAAAAGAAATAGGGTGTGGAGAAGATGTATTGCATCTTCTGCACTGAAATCTTAATAGCACTGGGGACATAGTAGGTGACAAAAGCTGACTTAGAGACAAAGCTGACACGCTGAGTAAGTCAGTAAGTATTTTACTGCACCAATATTATGGTGACTTGGGGGCTTGCTTACCTGCTTGAGGAATTCAGGAGATCATTCAAACCTCAATTTCTTTCAGTATATCAGGAAGGGGAGGCAGAGGGAGGATGAAGGCAACGAATCCTCTTGTGATGCTGGAGATGATGATTTTTCTAAATCTGCTAAGTTTCTATGGGTCTGCCTGGAAACTGGTTTAGGGTAAGGGATTACAGAGCTTGTAACAACTATCAGATGGACAGTTCGATGGACTGCCACTGGGTCCTCGCCTTAGCTTCTTCTAAGGTCACGTCAGCACACGTCTGCTTTATCTGCATGGCTTGCTTCCAGGATACCTCCTAAGCATCTTGGGGAAAACTTCTCCTCATACCTCCAGCTTAACTCTGAAAAGTCAGTATGTGTATTTTTCTCTCCCCCCCCACATTTCACTCTGGAATGGAAGTACGTCACACTCAGCCATGTCCTGTGAACATGAGGTAGTTTCGAGCAGATACAAAGGATGCCAGGTTCATTTCCGTCTACAAACCTGTTGAATCTACATCAGACAATCTGGCCAGGGGTTTTTAATACAGAAAATGCAGCTGTCACTCTGTTGTTGCTGTTAAAGATGCTTATATGATCTGACAGTGTTAATGAGTGGGTAACATCAGCTAAGTCTAAAAAGCACAGGAAGAATCCCTTAAAATTTCATGGCCATGGACACGTTTTGCCTTTTTAGTGACCCTGATGAGGAAAGAAACTTATTTATTGTAGAGTAACCCAAACAAACTTGGAACAATAGGTCTGCTTATGTCCCCTTCCCATTAGGTTAAGTGTCTTTAGGGAAAATGAACAGTGACTGTACCTGGACTTGAAGTAACTGGAATGCTGTCGTGCTCCAAGAAAGGTTGTTATGTTTATAAATATGTCTAGTACAGGAACATCAAATAGCAAATGAGTGAATAGGAGCTGTAATAATTGGGCTTTGCTATTTGGCATGTGAGTAGATGGGGAGGTGTTGGCCCCCCCTTCTATAGTGGCTAATTATATTTCCCACATGACATTTCTCTCTCCTTGACATATCCCATCATTCGCATCAGTGACGATTGTCACCAGCCCCCCCGGCATCTCCTGTGCTTGTTTGAAAGATGAAGCCATTTGTTTAGGGAAAAAAAGTCCCAGTGTTTTTTTTCCGCTGTCCTAATTTTCTCGCCAACTTAGTTGAGATACTCTGTGAGGTTTTTATTCTCATAAACAAGCTTATTCTCCAGATAGGCTTTTCCCAGATGTCCCAGCCCTATTAGATACCTTGGTTTCCATGTGTTTGTTACCTGCAAGAGCAGTGTGTTTGACATGGTATTTCCCGAACTAGAGAAACATATTTATATTCCATACTTAATAGAATGCAGCTGTTCTGTGTATTGAGTTTGAGCTAGCGAAGCTTTTTTCAAGAAGGATTCTCTACATGTCTAAGTGTCCAAACAGAAATATTCTGTGTACATAATGTATTAAAAAATGACACCAGTTTCTTGTCTTCTGGAGGACAAGAAGGTTTTTATCATTTTAAAGGCCTCTCAAGGAAATGAAACAATACAGTTGTACTGGTTTATTTATGTTGCTGCTATTGTACCAGTATCCCATTTAAATGGCTGTATTCTGGAATAAGAACCCACATGGAGGTAATAGCAGTCCTAGTAGCTATTTCAGGAGCTGTTCCAACATAAATGAATGCAGTGCAGCCTCCCGGGAAGGTGCCGACCTTCAGCTCTGGTACAGGGTAGCCCTTCTGCCTAGGCTTCCTCCATGTAAAGTCTCGGAGGAATGGGATTGACACCGTGACTTACAGGAGTGTGCTGCCTACTTTCTGCGACTTCAGCAAGTACATTGCTGAAAGATGCTCGGATAAAGAATCTCTGGCTTTTGTTTTTATTAATGAAAATAATTTTCCCTCTGATGTTGCCAAACTATGTTGAAACGTTGTTTCATCTTTACTTAGGCACTGCTGTGCCAGCGGATGTCCAGTTTCTGCCTCTCTAATTGCCTTTTAAACTCTTCCCCAATAACTAACTCCCACCTTGTTAAATATTCCAGGAGATTTGAAGCTTCACGGTGTTTGTACCTCGCAGGTCTGGTCTGAAACCTGGCCAAGCAACGGAAAATTAGATTTAGATCTGGGAGAAGGCTAATAGCGGAGGTCCCTGAGCTCCTTAACGACAGTGCATTCAGTTTTCAGGTGTGAGTGAAGGAGGGGACGGGAGATGATGCAGAAGTATTTAGATTGAGGTTGAGGAGCAGCGGAAGGAGTGTCGGGGATACCTGGGAGGGAGGGCAGCAGGGTGGTGGGTACAGTATGGGGCACTCAGCAGTGGAGGAATAAGACCTATGGCTGAACCTGGCTGATTTCTGAATTAGCTTGCTAGTAGTCTCATGGGGACAGAAGACTTGGACAGGAAGGTGAGCTGCTCAGTGCAACATGGTGGTGAATGCTTGATGGCAATTATTGATTCAGGTCTCAGAAACTGGCGTATATATTGGATTTCAGAGGTGATGTGTTGGGCTGTCGGAGAGGAACAGACAGTTTCGGCTCTCCCTCTGACAAGTGGATTCAGTCATAAGACCATCAATTGCAAGGCATTAAGCTTGAATGGATCTAACTGCCTGGGGCAATGAGGGTGGTGCTCTTCTGGAGTGTCTGTTTGTCTGAGTAGGGAAAAACTCTTTTGAGGCTAAAAAAGAAAAATTTAAAACCATTGAAGTATTTGTCCTTTGCCAAAGGCACTGCTGAAAAGTACAGTAAAGGAAGATATGTGTGTGTGTTTCTAAATATGTATGTATAAAAATACTTAAATATATTTATGTGGGGGATGGCAGAGGGGAATTCAAAAAGGTTGCTTACTCTTGGAGCTGGTAACAGGCACTATGTGATCCCATCTCTTGGACAGGTAAACCGATATCAGGTGAGCTCCCAGCATATCCCTGAAGAACATGCTCCTGAAAGTCTTTCAACCTTCTCTTGTACTGAAGTGTAAGGTACATGAGATGCTGCATATCCATCTTAATCTTTTTTATTCTTAGTTAAACAGAAATGTTTCAGGAGTGCTTTTAGTCTGTCTGACCTTGGGCTCAGGTTCCCAAAGGATCTGTGCAGTTACTCAAAATCATGTTGGACCTCCATGGTGGTAAGCGGCTGATACTATATCAGGGTAGTATACTTTGAACATGTTCTAAAAATGAGTTACAGTTAACCTGGAACTTTGCAGGCAGGTACCAGGATAGCAGTGCTGCCCCTCGCTGTGATATATTGGTGGCCTCAGGGACTCAAGATTTAGATAATGAAAAACTCTGTTGTCCTCCCCCGTTTCCTCAATTGACATTGCATGCAAAATCCTCCAAGATTTTTGAAAAGAAGACTGCAAAGGTTGGTAAATGCAAAGGCAGAGGGGCCAGGAGTATGAATGGAGCCCCCAGCTCCACTTGCAATCTATGACATTTTACATAATAAGAAGACACAGCAGTGAATGTAATGCCATAAACTTTAACTGAGGTATAACAATGGTTTGGGGAATTCTACTCTTATTGGTATTAATCTGTAGATTCAGTGGAGTTATCCCGATTCAAAATTGTGCAGTTTTAGAACAGCTCTGGTCCTCTCTTTCTTTAGAGCTCTGCTTACCAGAACACTTAAGATGAAATCACATCCTTGTTGAAGTCAATGGCAAAGCTCCCACTTATTTTGATGGTGTCAGATTTCATCCACTGCAAATTACCAAACGTTATAGAATTCAGTCAGAGGTAATCAAAATATAAATGCAAATTGGTATCATTTCATAATGTATCAAATACAGGGGGAGTATCTTGCTAGTGGTGCTGTGAAAGACACATCTGTGCATATTTTTAATGCACCTATGCTGTGATGAACAGATTTAGATACTATGTCATTATGATCACAGGGGAGATAAATTTGCACTGTCATTGACTGATTGCTTCTGCTTATTCCTTGTTCTTTCATAGTGAGAAATCCAGGGATTATGATGGACAAGGCAGGAAAAATAATCTAGCTATTTGTGGTGTGGTTTCAGGTGCTAGTGACCTTCTCTCCACCGCTTGGATGTCAGATGCCTTTCTCAATGGTGGGAGGCAGTGGAGCTTCAGTCATCGAGAAGCCGAGGGAAGGGAGAAAAAGTACCTACCCATTATCAGGGAGTTACTGTGACGGTAAAATTACTGAGTGCTGATTAAGTACTAGCTGCTTCAGAGCCCCGTGTAGGTCTTCTCAAATCAGTGTTCTATTGGATAGTGTTTTGAGGTAATTTCTTAAAATATAGGAAATGCTTCTCAGAAGCTTTTGAAAACTCAATCTGTTTTTTTTTCGTAATGCTTTCCAGAGAAAAATTTCCCAGGACAGTGAAAGTGCTCATGATGGGATTTAGGTGATTTACTTGGTACAATCAGGCAATTTGCTGATTAAACTGTTCTTGAACCTTTAAAATAATCATAAGTTAAAAAACAGAACTGCTATTTTAAAACTTAGCCTTTAAAAACATTGAGGGGGAAGACTACCTCTTCCAAGTTATCTGAGTCAGCCCGGGATCAACATGATTCATTTTAGGGAATGCAGCTTGTGAATCAGAATGGGGCTGGGATGTTGAAGAGGGGGAAAAGTATCCTAATTTATCTTCCAAGCAACAATTTTAACTTGAAAGCTAGTTCTTTCCTCTCCTTCACTGCTAATATAATGGGACACAACACTGGATGAAAAGTGTGAATAAGCCAGTAGGCAGAGTTGGAGACAAGTTGGACACTGATGAGAGAGTTTTGGATATGGTTGTGCAGAGTTGCATAACTGTAAAGCATTGTAAGAAAATGGGATCAACATGTTTCTTCAGTGAGAACCAGTAGGCCTGTATGGGTTATGAGGAGGAGCACAGGTGGGGTTTGAAGGCAGTTCTGGATAAAACGAGCTGTATGTTTGCGGTCTGTTATTTGGGGAAGCTTTGATTAACAGCTCTCCATGAGGTTTCAGAGTCTGTTCAGCTTTTCTGTCACCAAGTATTGTGGGAATGAGGAGGATGTTCCTGCTGTTAAAGCAGCCATAAAAGCATATGTAAAGTAAGTATTTCTGGTAGCATGGTGAGTCTCCTCCCTTAGGGTTTTGAATTAAAGTGTCTCCATGAATGTGTTCTGTGGTTGAAGGAGAAAAGTCCGTAAGACTTTTGAGAAAGAGCTAATACATCATGCTGATGCCTGTTATAGTGTGACATGAGATTCCTTTTATGCTGTATCACCGTGACTAGAGGTGTTCCCTTCCTTTGTAGCGGTGGTTGGAAGCCAACCAGGAGATAGGAGCTTATGTCTCATTTCTGTAATGTGAATCCTAAGTGCTACTGTGGGGCATTTAATAGTTAACTGCTTCGATGTCAACATATTAAGCTGCAGGGTGTCCCCCAGGTATTGTAAATTATCCTAGTAATAAATTTAAAAATATTTCATAGGAGTGTACCTACGCCAGCAGGATGGAGACTGGGGAGGAAGGAGGAAAAGGAAGACAGTGGGTTTTTGCCTGAGTGTCTAATAAAACTTGTATAATTGAATATGTACTAAATGAGAGCAGCCTGTAACAAGAGTAGGTGAGCAGAATGCCAATTGAGGCTCTGCACTTCAAGCTTAAAGCCAGGAACAAGGGCAGTAAACATACCTGGTATTAGGTAGCCAGATAACAGAAAGTTTAAGACTTAATAAAAATGAGCAATGTTCTTTCTTCGGGAACACAAAAAAGAACGGTCTTGATTCCTGTAGCATTGTATCATGTCCTTTCTTTGTCCTTAATCAGCTGCAGCAAAGGCTTGGAGTTCAATACATATTGACTTAAAACATATGCCGAAGTCTGGACTACTTGGGTTTCAAAACTTCAGTTGTCAGGAACAGCATACAAATCTGGGTTAAGCTATCTGTTCTTTTAAAGTTACTTCTGCAGTGTAGTCACACTTTTAATTCTAACATATTAAACTTTGAGGTGTTTAAAAATCCATGCATCCCTACCACTGAGCAGCTTGTTGGAAGAGCAAGCGTATAACTTATTACAGAACTCTGCCTTTAGAACGGCATTGCCTGTGTCCATTAATCTCAGTAACATTATATACACATAATATATTGATAAAATGTTAATGACCTCACTTAATGCCAATAAAAGCAGGAAATAAGGGTGTAGGAGTTCAAAGTGTAGCACTCTTTAGTCTTCAGTCTTTCTCGTTGGTTTATTTGTTTGCTTACTGGTTATTATTATTTTTTTTTAAACACGTGTCCGTCCCCCCCCCTGCATTGCACCAGACTGTACGCAAAAGCACGCATTGTGCCCAAATTCTAAACTAGCCATTCCCACATCAGAGGATGGGAAATGTCCTCAGACTGGCCAGTGTGCAAATGTTTTGATATTCTGATCTCCTTTGCCAATTTGTGCTGTTCTTTGGGCACCTTCTGTGCACGTTGCTTGTTGCACCGCTGCTTTGGCCAGCAGTCGGTGCCTGCCCTGCCCTGCTGGCACTCAGTGATGGAGTTGTCTCACAGCATGCCAATCACTTACTCCTTTATTTAAAAGGCAGCTGGTAGCTTAACACGTTTTCCACTCGGAGTAAGAGCACACCAAGTTGAATGGTCTTATTTGGAGCCTGTAAGAATATCTATATTTATGACCAGTGAAAACAACAGCAAACGCTTTTAAATTGCTGCTGGTACCTACACAGCACTACGAAACCCGATGGATTTCTGTAGGTGGAACTTGGAGAAAAATGCAGCCTGGTAAGGTATTAAGCCTTCCGAGTATTTCAATTAAAACTTAAATCTGAACTCTGTAACAAACCAAATGGACAGAGGAGAAAGAGCAACAAAAATCAATATAAAAAATAGTTCATGCTAATGAGATTTAACAGTCCTGCCCTGCGGTGTGTTCTCATTCGGGGAGGGGGCGAGTGTACTGGCTATTGAAATCTTACATAAAGTGTGAAATGAAGAATGTGTGCTGGAGGGCATCAATATAAATCTCGTAATATATTTTAAATATTCCCCCTCCTGATTAAACCAAACGAAGCTTATGGTGATCCTCATGGGATTTTTCTTGAGAAGAGGGGGAAAAATGAACTGAATCTAGATTCTGTATATTGAAGGTTAATTCTAATAAATCAGAAAGCAAAGATCTTGTAATGGGAAAGTATTTTCTGCACTCACCCAATTAAATGTTAGAAGCTGGGTAATGGAATAATTGTAGTTAGTCAATTGCTACAAAGTCATAATAGCTTGAGTACAACTAAGACTCTAAGGCAGTAAAATGCCTGTGGTAAAATAATAAAACCATTATTTCAATAATAATCTCAAGTTAATTAGAATAAGGCAGTGCAGCGTATTTTTAATACTAGACAAAAACAATTAGCTTAGTACTTAGTAACAACAATATCCTTATTAT
This sequence comes from Numenius arquata, assembly GCF_964106895.1. Taxonomy (NCBI): domain Eukaryota; kingdom Metazoa; phylum Chordata; class Aves; order Charadriiformes; family Scolopacidae; genus Numenius; species Numenius arquata. The sequence continues at coordinate 9,092,661 of NC_133583.1, read as the reverse complement.
CTGAAAGACAAAATAGGATTAATACAGCAGTAAAGCATTGCAACTGTATGTCAACAAGAGAACACAGAGGAAAAATAACTTTGTCAATAGCCCAAGCCCCGGCTGAAGTGATGGAAACTTCCACCTCCAAAGAAAGGAAAACTTGGTTGTAGCAGATGTATGGTTGAGTTTCTTAATACGAATGTGGTCTTTCCCCTGTGCCAAATGTTTATTTGTGTGGATTCATTCTTCACAAAATGTCTTGAGTCTGTTCTGATTATTCCTTCCTCTTTCTTTTCTTGACAAGATTGAGACATGATATATCCCCACATGCCTCCCTGAGTACAAAATAACTAAAAGTTAAGGCTAGAGTGATTATTTAAGTTACGGTCTGACCTCCTGCAAAGCCCAGATCAGAGAATTCTGCCCTGTTACTCCCATATTATCAGGCTGACATTTGAAGCAGATATGTGTTGTAGATTCCCCAAGTTTCAGGACTGCTGTACAGCATGCGGCAGTCAGTATTCTGACCCCATCGCTTCCTAATGATAGGGTGAAAAACTGCAGTATATTTTGTTGCAGTTGCCCTGATAGAGATCTGAAAGGCTGAGAGTACATTGAGCATTCGAACCAAGCTTCTTCCTACAGCTAGAGCAAGCTTTGCAAGGGGACGTGTGAACACGGCCTTTTTACTTGCAGAGAACAGTCAAGAACAAAATGATGATTTTTGTTTTAAAAATCTTTATAGTCCCTTTCAAGATGATCCACTGAATGCTACAGCATTTTCACTTTGGTACTTTTTTCACCTGTGGACTCCTGGATAGTTGTTACGTTTTCAGGGTTTGTGGTGGAGCAAACAATCTACTCACCCTTACCTGCGCTGTCACTCGTGAGAGACTGGCAGTACTTTTTGAATTAGTTCAAGTCCTCTAAGCTTTATGTCTCACTGTCTCTGGCTCACATTTAGTTTCAGGCTAATCTCGGATCAAGAGGCTGGCCAGCCTGTCCTCTCGCCCTCCTTTTGAAATTTTAGGAAGGATCTAAAGTGTGTGCCTTGTTATTTCCAGGCCCTATCCTTGCAGGACAGGATAGTTTGCAATGCACTTTCTTTTTTGCTTTTCCACTGAAATCTGTTACTCGGTTATTCTGGAATAGCACAGGGGGGAGGCTTTCTGCTTGTGCTGCCTGAGCCTGTGCTCAGCAAAGGCAACAGTAAAGGTCCTGTTGGCTCAAGGGGCTGGAAGGTGTGCTTGGCTTCCCTGATGAGACACCCAACAAATCGTAGAATCATAGAGTGGTTTGGGTTTAAAGGGACCTTAAAGATCATCTAGTTCAAACCCCACTGCCACGGGCAGGGACACTTCCCACTAGACCAGGTTGCTCAAAGCCCCATCCAGCCTGGCCTTGAACACCTTCAGGGATGGGGCCTGTACAACTTCTCCGGGCAACCTGTTCCAGTGTCTCACCACCCTCAGAGTAAAGAACTTCTTCCTAATATCTAATCTAAATCTACCCTCATTCAGTTAATAACCTTTATTCCTCGTCCTAATGCTAATCAACACTGTTCATTACCAAATGTTGTAATGCAGCCATTTCCTGGTAAAGGCTGTCAGCTGAGCTGGAAATGCTGACCTAAATGGGAAAAGTCTTGAAGAGTTGTGGTGTTGAGAGGAGATGGGAACGGGGCACAGGGAAACTGAGAACGTGTAGTAGATCTTGTAACTTGCAAGCTGCTACTCATCATGGTATCAATTAGGAGTGCTGCATGTCTGTGAGCTAGCTGCAATTCTTTTGAAGATTAGTTCTTCCTTGAAAAACCTTGGCCTTTTTACTTTCTGTGTATGTTTTACAGAGAAATACGCATGCTTGCGTTCTGGCAGATTTGCTCATTAATATTGGTTAAAGAAAGGCAGTGGGTTTGGAGAAACTTGGCAGTTCAGAGAAATACCAAGCATTCCTGCAAAGCTACTGATACCTGGATTATAATATCTGCCACATTGCAATAATATTTTGCAATTTAAGCCGTGAGACATAAATTCAGGAACTGCAGCATAGTCAATAAACTAAAAAATTGCTTGGTGTGGATAATTATGGCACTGATCTTGCATTACATTATAACCTACACGAGACCCTGCTGACTTGACGATGTTAGTTATTTCCTTTTCTTGTAATGCATGTTTCAGTGCTTTGGTCCAGCATACTGGCCAAAAACCAGGCCATGGATCTGTTCCACTGTGTCTATTCCTATTTTACAGTGCTGCAGCTATTTGATAACCATTAACTAGTATTCTGAAAAAAATCTACCAAATGCACTGTAGGAGGAATGGTCTAAAAGCGTAACTTCAGTTGATTAGAATGGGATCTTAGCATTTTATTCCTTTTTGCTACCGTTTATGATTTTGCTGTGAGTTGTGCATTCCTCTTGGGTTCTATCACTGGGAATAATGGCTGACATTGGCTGGGGAGTGTGGGGTATCGGAGAAGGTTAGGGAACTTCCCCATTCTCTTTCATGACAGCTTCCTATTTATTCTAGATAAAATAAGAATCCTAATGAGATGTGTCCTATGATTAATTTGTAGCATTTTGCCTCCTGTTAATTATAACCTACTGTCTGGGGAATCGGTAAGAGAGGGCAAAGTCTCGCATACTATCAAGCATTGGAAAGAATCAAAATACATAAGCTAATTCCCACAAACCTATCTCGAAGAGAAAGGCATCTCCCAAAGGCCCTTTACACGATGGGAAAGCTCTTATTTTCAGCAACATCCTAATGTCTGTGTGTTGCTTGAGATTTTCATGATGCTGTCAGCCGCTGCAGACATATGGCTCCAATTGATTTGTCCTGACAATAACAGTTACCAGCTCCCATTTCTCCACACTCAGAATGAGGCACATCTGTTATAAATTTGTTGACCGTCAAGGACCAGTAAAGACCTATCTGAAAAACATCCTTTTTTGTCTCATACTTCCCCCCCATCCTCCCTGCCTCCTCTTAAGCGTGGTTGTAGCCTGCTGTCCAAGACTATGGATCTTAAAGGTGATTTCCATGGTATGGTGTGTATCAGGGGCATTGATTTTTATCAAGAATACATTGCTGTGACTAAATAATTCCTGAGCACAATTGCTCATTTTATTCTGAGTATTCTCTGTCGTTCAGAAGGGGTTTGGGAGTCTTGTTTGGTTTCTACTTGGGGACAGTAATTTTGCCCCTTAATCCCATTTCAGGCTATAGGTGATTATTTTATTATGTATTTTTGCCTTTGAATGGCTAACAGCTTTACTTTTGAGTCTGGGCTAGAAGATACAGATATATAGGGGGAACTTACAGAAGAAAAAAACCCACGTAATCTTTTGCAATATGGCAAATATACATAGAAACGCTTATCCTGCTTTGTAGGCAAGTGTTACACAAGCACATTGCAGCATAAGGTTATCCCTCTGCTGCCCAAACCCCCTTTGTTTCATGGGCATCTTCTGCCGTTTTCTTCTGCGGCTGAATACCTGGATGCACTTTGTGAACTTGTGCAGTCTTTGAACTTCTGTCATCACCCTGTGTTTAACTTTTGAAGGACAAATCGGTGCAACTGCACTCCCTGGGTGGAATATTCCACTGGTGTTGAGGTCTGATCCTGCATTTTAATCCTGATTTGGCTGATAGCCATCAGATGATACTGAGTAACGATTTCTCTTCTCTGCACCTCTGTTCTTCCAATGCTGACCACCTTTGCAAAATGCTATGGTATCTAACACTGTACAGGACTATGTAAGAGCACAGGACGGTATCTAACATTGTACAGGGCTATATAAAGAGCAGTTTTATCAAGCTGTGATAGAAAGCCTCCATGGCTTGGTGGGAGTAAGGGAACGAGACTTTCCACTTTAAAAGGTGTGAGCTGTATGGAAGACAGTGATGATGAATCATTTCAGCATAAATGTGGGCCAGGTCTTGGGGTGCTGCATGGGATAGCTTTTTGGGTTCTGCTTTGCTGACCAAGCAGTAGAATAAAAAAAACTCTGCTGCCTTCTGTTGGTAAGCTTGATTGTATTCCCATCGCTCTCATCCGCCAGAGTCAGAAAATGTAAATATCTAACAGACAATTATGGGAAGTTTACCTCTTGGCACTGCAGGCAAGACACGCTGCCTTCCAGGTGGAAGAGAGAGTGGGATGGACAGGCACTGCAGGCATTTTGCTTCTCCTTTGACTGTCTTGAGTCATCTGAGGATGGCTTCTGTTCCCTTGCTCGGCACTTCATCTGTCATAAGTATGGCCATAATAATATAGAGCTAATAGATTCTACCTGTTATCCTCTACTCCAGCAGGAGGAACGTGCATCTTGGCTTAGGACCTTTGCCCTTAAACTATGCAAAGTTGCAAGTTTTGGTTTTCTGGTATCTATGAGGCTTAATGAAATTTAGTTTTGCGTTTTCTTTGAGTTTGCATAAAAATGGTGAAGTTTCCTTTCCTGCTTCTTATTCAGTAGTTGAAGCTGGAATTCATAACACTGCAAGGGAAATACTAATTTAAAAGAAAAATCCTTTTCTTCCACTTTAAATTAAATTTAAAATGAAGGAAGACATCTCTATTCCTCCTGTGGTAATCTTTCTTTTGTTTTTAATACAATGTATTATAACATCATAAATAGAAATGTAATCTTATTAAAAGACATGCAGCAAGTGCTACTTTACTAGAAACTTTTTTAAAAGAATAATTTACCAAGTTGAAATATTAATGCAGCTGGCTGGAAATTGCAGATTTTTACTAGGGCATAGTCATTTTTTAAAAAAGCAAATTAAAGTAGATATATTTTAAAGAAGACTAATTTCTGATAGTGCCAAGTTTTACTAGCATATTCTGGCACCACGATATGTTTTTAATTTTTTTTTTAAAAAGTTCTTTAATTTAAAATTTATTCAAATGTAATTAAAAAGAGTTGAAGAGAGGTTTTTTTTCTGCCCCCTTTTCCCCCCCTGTAATTGTAATCTGCATTGTTCGCAACTGTGGAGTTAAGAACAATCTCTAAAAGCCTCCATTTGACTGTCACTTGACTTTTACATAGCACAAATAAACTTATACCAACCCAAGGTCCTTGCCTGGGGATGACATAGTGTATGTGTAACACTTTCTCACTTAACTAGTTCTGAGGGGCATGAATGCAGAGTGTACCGAGTAGCTCCTCTGCGTTAGACCTCAGGGGCAATTAAGAACTTGCCGCTCTTTCAAGGATTTCTTTCCTCCCAACTTGACATACTCCTTACTGTGACCTGAGACGCACCTTTTTCCTTTTTTATTTCTTTACCCATACAGAAAATAGCAACTAGTTATTGATTACATGTTGCTTAAGAGCTCTAATAAATTACACTTAGAATAAAATTTTCAAATGAAGTGTTTCCGGATTAATCGGGGCTTGATTCATTTGCAGTTAATGCTGCTCTGCTGCAGTGGAGTGGCTAAAAATTGCAAAAGCAGCCTCCTGCTCTGTGTCTTTTTTTTGTTATTGTAATATTTAGACTTACATGAGTGGGTTACTGATAAGAAAGTAATCAGTGCCATCAGAAATTCACGAAGATTACGCAGCAATACCTTTGGCAGTCCCTGGCCCTAAGGGAAATACTGGGCTCTGTGATGGGCAGCGATGTTGGGCTCAGGATAGGGTAAACCTCCACAATTCCCCTTTTATTTGGCTAGAGGCAAGCTGCTAGCATTTCTGAGGAATACAGGCTGGATCACCTCCCATGTCTCCCACTGGCCTTTTCTCAGCTTTCTGTTATTTAATTTGTCCCGTGATTGGGCTCTCTCCTCCCTGCCCTGCCTCCGGTCTGCTGTGGCAGTGCTGCTCTGCAGTCTCGGTTTCATGTTGCCCATTCTTCTGCTCCAGCTACCTGGGATCAGAAGAAGCTGGTGTGTTCCTGTCCCAAAACATTTCATTTTTTTCAGCTGCCGTCAGCTGCTGACCTGTCAGACCTGCCGCCTGAATGTGTTCTTCAAGCCAGACCTTTCTCAGCATAGCCCTGCTGTCTCTTGAGCATTTCGGGTTCTTTCTGCCTGGCATCACTAAGAAATAGTCCTCCTTCTCCATCCACCCAGCTACGTACCTCCCCAGGGTTTTGTCCCTGAGCACTCTGAAATATCTTTGCTGGTCTTGTGTTTATTTAGAAAGCTGCTGGGAAGACTGGTTTTCAAGCCTGTCTCTTTGAGTCTGGGACTTTTTTCTTTTGTGTACCAACCTCCTTCACATTCCCCGTGGCTCAGTCTTGTCCCACATGTTCCGATTCCCCCTGAAGCTGACTCTGGCCTGTTGCCTGTTCAGTTTTGAAGCCTCAGCTTCTGTGCACTTCTTCTGTGGGTTCTGTAGGGGCTTTAGGGTGAAAATGAGGTTTGTTTGCTGGGATTTTTGCGGGTCTTGGGTGATTGCGTTTTGGACTTCCAAAATCCTGGCAAGTTCTACTATCTGTCTTAATAGGATAATGGCTAGAGCCAGCTCTGCCGGAAGCTAAGCTTCTTGCAGTTTCTTGGTATTTCAGCAGATCTGCTTAAACTAACTTCTTATCTCACGTTTGTATCTTTTATTTTCTTTTAGAGCAGTGCAGTAATGAGAGGGATCTACTCTTTGTGGGTAAAGATGGTTTTTGAATACGTTGTGTTAACATGGATGGAATCAGTTGCCAAATGTGCTCTCATCAGTCTTTGTTTTTCTGCAGCTTTAAATCTAATCCCATACAGTGTATGATATTTTGCGAGTCACTGTTAACTTTTTTTATAGCTATTTAAAGTCCTGTGTTCAAATCAGATTTGGTTGTCAGTTGGCAAGTAGCTTGAGTATATAGATGCTTCTTTGTCATACATCAGTCTGTTCATCAGAGAAACTACAATGTCAAGAGTTCTTCCCCCCCTTTCTGAAATTTTGATGCATGTTTTTTGAAGAAATCATGAAAGGATTTAAATCCAAAGCTGAAAAGCCTGACTGGAACTGATTGCTTTGAGCATCTTGTTTACAAAATATGAGTTGGGGGTTAAAAAAGAAAGACAACATGAGGTTTTCTGATGAATAGCCTTACTTTTGATTTCTCTAGCAAAGACACTGGTGTATATGGAGAATGTAAAAAAGAAAAACAATAAAAGCATATTTAACGATGAACAACTTTTTTGAGGAAAACTCATTTTTGGTAGCCTGTGCAGTATTGATAGAAGTTCTTTACAGCTGTAAGATGCAGCTTTGCAGATCCCTGTCATGGATAGGACTAATGCTGTCACAGAGCAAGCACTGACATGCTGTCAGTGTTTAATGCATTTTTTATTTAAAAAGTCGTTTCCTCATTATAATGTATTTTTAAATTGTTTAGAGTAAGAGAGAATATCTGTTGTGATATTAATATCTCCTTTTTGTGGACAAACTAGAACACAGGATATTGCCATGAAGAAATCTTTAAAGCATTGCATAAAAGGATGAATCTGTTTTTTAAACATTGACACCGGCTGTATGGGAGGCAGAATGTTGTTACAGTTCATACTGAAAGCATAAAAGAAGCATAAAATATGGAAATAGAAACTGTGGAACACATGCACAAACTTTGAAATGAGTTCACCTGGGGGGAGTTATTTTCCTGAGTAATTAAACTTTCTGTGGGGTATTGAGGACCATTCTGGGGCTTTCTGAGTCAAGTGGGGACTAAGTACAAAGCTGTATTGTAATTATATAGCCAAGCCAATCTGCTTGGGCAGTGAGAAACCTGCAGCAGTTGACAACCTTGCTTGCTGCAGGTGGGCTGAAGTCTTCGTGAGGATTCTTATAATACTTCAGAAAACAATTACATTTGTCAGGCTGCAGGCTGTACACTAGATCCGTCTTCCATGGCACAGTGCTTTTGTTGTGATTTTATAGTAATTTAAGTGCTTGTAATAACTGTGGGGATTAGTAACACTGGAAACTGGGGAATGTTGCGGAGTGGTTGAGACTGGAATAGGAAGGGAGTGAGTGGCTGTGCCTGAGCCTTCTCGAGAAGAGTTGCTCTGGGGAAGCGAAAGCTTGGGCAGGGAGTGTGCAGCTCTCCAGCTTTCTTCTACCCCTGCCAGAGCTGACTCCTTTCTTGATGGCCTGGCAACGTGGGACCTGTTCAAATTGGTCAGGGAGGCTGTATGTCTCTCTGGTGATGATCACTTACGCTATGGTCCCTGTTTTCAGCCGGAACTGATCTGCAGTGGCACTCAAGCGAAACGTGTTGTTCCCCAGCACTTGTGTGCACTGAGCATCTCCTCTCAAACCTGTCCCTTGCTTAAAAGATGGTGTGCATTTGAGCTTCCACCATGCCCGCCACAAGGTGAAAACATCCCTTTGTTCCGTATGGAGCTCTTCATCTCCTCCTCTTTCACTCTTGTGCTGTGAGAGCACTTCTTGTCTGAAGATCAACACTTCTGAGTGCTCTAAAATCTAACTCTTTATGAGGCTTGTTATGCAAATTGATGTATGAAACAAGGAGGTAGAGAGTGGAGTGGAGCGTTTGAGACTTGAGAGGGTACAAGCATGAGCGCACCAAGGCAAGGCCAGGCAGGGCTGAGCAGCCTGTGGTGGGGCTGCCCAGGCCGGCGCAGAGTAGGGCACAAGGTTGGTGTTAAAGATGCTTTGATTCATTCCACGTGCCCTGTGTCATCCCCTGTCGTCCCTCTCCCCTACCTCAGGTCTTAGATTTTTGGTTAAAAATTACTTTTTTTTTTTTTTTTTGAGTAATGGGCCTCAAACAGCATGTGGCACTGCAGTGGCAGTCTGGCCAAAGACTGTCTAAAACTGAGTTATTGCTTCCAGTATCTCTGTGCATGTGCCCCAGGATAGCAATTGCCTTTTTCTGCAGTGGTATTGCAGCATGAACTTTCATCTAATTCATTATCCACCCTAATGCTCAAGTCTTTCTGCATTACTGCTTTCTAAACAGCAGTCTCTCACTTCATTCCTGCACTGATTATTATTTCTCCCCAACTGCATCGCCTTACATCTATCTTCAGTGGAATGTCTCACTTACATCAGCCCGTTTCGCTGAGCTTGCCAAACAGCTGAATATTTTTGGGACGTTCTCGCTTGCTTCTCCTCCTCTTGGTTTAGCATCATTTACACTGAGTGTGGCGTTAGCTTTGTCCTCCAGATGGTTAAATTGGTCGTGTAGGAAAGAACAGTGACCCCGTACCTTTTCAGACTGTGCTGCGTACCATCGCTCTATGATTACAAAGTGCGCACCATTGCTGGCAATTTTTATCTATTTACTTCATCTGAGCTCTATTACTGCTTTTTTGTTCTTGCTGCCAAAGGCCGTAGTGCTCTTGCTCTTAGTTGTATGAGGTTTTGTGTCAAGATCTTTATTGCGTTCTCCAGAGACAAATGACCAAGGAACCAAGTATTAGTTTTGGACCCTAAACAGCACCAGACCCTCCTGCTGGGAAATTTCCAGAAAAATTCTTGCCTGAGTGAAAAAGTAATGGTGAACTGCAAAGCAAAGATGGACGTTTGATTCATTTTACAGATCAGCTCTGTTTCATTTATAATAGTGTCTTTTCCCTTTGAACAATGCAACTTACTTGGAAGGGAAGGAGAAAGTTCTTAAGATGGTAGGTCATGGTTTTGGGGCATATATCCCTGACTAACAACTTGTTCAGTCAGCACAAAAAATCTCTATTTATCTCAGTTTCCAATTTAGATTTATATTTTGGGAAATAAATGTGGATGAAACCCTCTGCTACAAAATATGTATGTAATGCAAGCTGTCAGCATAAAAAAAAAGGATGAAAAAACCCTGTTTTGTAGATCATAAGCCAAATTAAATACAGTTTTACACAAATAAAAATGAATGTTTGTTTGCTTGGTTCTACTCAGCTTTTAAGTTTGATCCTAAAATAATTTTTGTGGATCTGGCTGGAATTGTTGTCACATGCTGGAGGCACTAAATCTGGCTACCTGAGCGCTGCTGATCTGTTTCAGTGCAGAATGATACAAATCTCAAGTTTTTTCTGGATCTGGGGGAGCTTGCTGGTTTATGCTCTTCCATCTTTCTTTCAGGAGGTTGTGTAGCCGTAGATGGCGAGACCTGACTGCAAACTGAAAGGAAGATATCTCACAGTGGGACTAGAGCATTTCCCCTTTCTTTTCTTAAATTGTTCTTTATTGAGCTTTCCACCTTCTGCATTAATTTGAGAGCCTGAACCAAATAACCAGGAAGAGATTGATGTGGCCTCACTTTATTTCCCACAGTCAATAAATTGTTAAATGGGCCAAAGGACACGGGTTAAAAAAATCATTTTGTATAAAGAATGAGGGATTTTTATTAGCTGACAGAGACCCTGTCTCTGAAGACTTTATAATGGGGCAAGTTTGATCTCATGCCATGCAGTGGGAGCAGCTCTGTTGGCTTCATCAAGTGCCTCGCCGCTCTCCATGTGAATGAAATCGGCACCGTGCGCTGCATTTTCTGCTGGATGAATGCTGGGCTCGCCGCTCCTTCGGTGTTAGAGGCAGATGGGTTTGGAGCGATGCCTTGGAGTGAGGACTCCATGCAGTGTCGGCGCTCAGCTCTTCCCCAGGAGAGATCTGGCACACTCCTATGCAAGGACAGAATCTCCTGGGGACTCTGTGTAAGTTTAGCCGGGAAAGCCCTGATATGTAGATATAGGCTTGTCTTTACCGACGTAATGCATAGGTGGCTTTAGTGGCACGATGACATGAGTAAACGAAATTACAGGCTACGTACGGGAAAGCAGGAATGTGTCTGGCAAGATGGCAGGCCGGGTGGACAGAAATCATCCCCAGATCAGGTCTGCATCACAAGGTCCTTGCTACGGTTATTTGGATGAGTCCAGTAAATTATTTTTTTTATCAAGATACTTCTTGCTATGTGACTTAGGTGAATCTGTTTTGAAAATGTAATAAGACTATATGACAAATGCTGGCAGTGGATACAAGCTTTTCTAGGTTTCTATTTTTTTCTTATTTCTAGAGCGGAGAGGTGAAACTAGTGATTTTGCATGAGTTTGTGTGTTTTTCTGAGCATTACTGGGTTTAGTGAAATGAAAATGGTATGGCTCTGCATTAAACAAGGAGTTAAAGGTACAAAATACTCCATTAAGGTCACATGTATTTGCTATTGAGAGGCTGCTCATCTAACACTGTGCATGCTGCAGCACCTCATTATGTGAGAAGGAGGAGACAGGTGGTTCCAGCCACAGTGTCTTCTGTTGTAAAACCCTTAAGCTTTAGGTACTTGCAATAAGGCAAGAAGTTAAATAAAGCCCCCCTTTTGCCATTGTTAATTCATTGTACCAACAAGTCTCTGTTTTACATGTGTGGTTTATAAGTTTCCCGCATAAACCATGCCGTGAATGAAGAGGCCAAGACGGCCCCTTCTCGGTGTGCCTGTGCTGGGGGATTCAAGTCCCTTCTGCACAAATACACCGTGCTGCTTCTGGATTCCAGCTTGGTGCAAGCTTGACTTCAAGCTTGCCCTTGGGGAAATAACGCAATCCCATTGGAACTGGCTGTGTGAGCCATCATTTTACCCTGATACCTGGGTTTTCATTGCCTTGGTTCGCTCTGACCAGGCTGCCCTAGATATTGGAGAACTGAGTTTATCCTTTTTCTCCCTAATATCTGCTGTGATTCAGTCAGCACTGGCTGAGAGAGCATCAGCTTTCCTGTGGAGGTCAGCCTTGCTTATGAACCTCTGCTCTGAAGTTTTATTTCTGTGTTTGCATCACACATTGTTATGAATAAAATTCAGAGGTGACGTGACCCCTCTGAAGTACAGCATGGAGAGGCGATGAACAAGGATGAGGATTCCTCCTTTTAAGAAATGCAGATAATGATGGTTAACAGAAGTCTGAAGAACTGTGAAGGATGCACAGACAAGAGTTTTTCAAGGTTACAGAGTTTTCAAGTGCTCCCAATTATTTTTCTCTCTGACTACCCAAATCACAAGTGTCTATAAGGAGTCTGATTTTTAGGATGTAATGTGCATTGTTCTTCCTTAAAGTATCTCAACTTAGATTCCTAGAATACCAGTCTGTTTGAAAACTTTGTCTTAAAGGTAAATGGAGTGTATTTTTGCATGTAGGGAAGTGTCAGGGAGCAGTACAGTGGGATAAAGTTTTACTCTGGATTTGGATCAAACACAGCTGGTTTTGATGTGTTTGCAGTTCTCAGTGATGGGGGTTGAGTGTTGCTGAAGCTGGGGTCCTCAAACTTCATTTCTGCAACCACCACCATCGCACGCTGTTTGCAGTGTGACACGAACAGCAGCTTCTCCATCCTGGAGGAGGAGAGCAGTTGACTGGGCTTTTTTTTTTTTTTTTTTTCTGCTTAACATTTCTGCATTTTTCTTAGGGGAAAATATAGCAGACTGGGTTTTTTTCCATGATGTTTCTCACACACGGGTAGAGTCGAGCTCATGTACCGCAGTCTGAGAACCCTTAGTCTAAGGGTATTCCCCAAGTTCTCTGGCAGAAGCTTTGCTGCTGGGTACTGTCCGCCTGGAATGGGGGAGTGTTGCAGTTGGTTTAATTTGTGTGTTTTTATCTTGAGATGGAAATTGTTAGCACTGTGGGTTATCTGGCTGACTTTGCATATTCCTAGGAGAAGTGCTGCAGGTGATGCCAGTTGACATCAGTGGGCCAAATTCACCAGCTATGTCATATTTTGCACAGCTGATGCCAGCAGAGTGTAAGCCATGAAAATGCAAACCCAAGCCCTTTCTAATCATCCGGTAGCATCTGTCTTTTCCTGGCCTCCCAAGCTTCTTTTTCTGAGTCCCCTTAACGGGGCATCATTAATGCAACTTGAAGTTGCCTTGCTGTCTTGCTAATGAGCTTTGCTCATCTTGCTTATAAAGCCCGGCAGGCTGAGAGAAGGATCCGTAGGATCTCGTGACTGAGGAGATCGGTTTGCTTCTCCTCGGGAGGGCATCTGCTCTGCTGGACTGTGGCTGGCGGCAGTGGGCACTGCGGTTCACTTGTGGGTCCTTGTTCTGGTTTGGAATAAGACTTGCTCTGAAGTAGGAGATTGTCCTGTCGCTCTTAAACTCCATCCCTTGTAATGTGAGGAAAAGACTGCACTGAAAGTATGTTTTCTCTTGCTTGTCTACATCAGCTGTAATGCTGTGGGACTTGCATTGTGATGATACATTGGAGTAATGTAAGATTGCATTCCACTTAACTTGCTGCCTTTGAACTCACAGGTTACCAAGGGTTAATGCATCTAGTGACTGGTGTATTCATGTTTGGGATAAGGGCTTTTAATTCTGATAGTTAATTTAATCCCCACAGTTTGACAGCGTGTTCCCTGGACTATTTTTCATCTTCAAATTGCAGTCTGCTGGTTAGTTCCTGTAAAGGCCTGCTGTGCTCTGCATTTATGTTCTTGTTCTTTGGATTTGTGCTGTTACCACATCATCTATCAGACACGTGAACAACAGAGAATGAATGGTGTGAAAAGTCCCTGTGTCATTTTTAGGAACAGACCTGTGGATTGTGCTCACACAGGAATTAAGGGGCTGCCTGGGTGACTGTCCTCTGGGAAAGGGATATATATCTCTTGGCAGACGTAGCATCCGGGTGTCTGTTATTTCACTTAGTTGTGAGAAACTTATGATTTGTAATTCCCATATTTTATTAATGGAAAGCTGTGAAAATTGCATGTGCATTCATAGGAGAATAGATTTTGCCTTTTATCTCATAATCAGAAGAAATCTCTGCAGTGTAATCAAAGGAAGTAGTTTCATTCAGAATATAATTTGTTGATGCTGTCTGACCACCATATGTTGTTTTAACTTTCATCCTTCTTTGGCAAGATACAAAATAATCTGCAAAATATGGGAAACCATGGTTGAGGAGTCTGTTTAAAAGTAATGCACTATCAAAATGAATTAGTTGTGCCTGAAATATTTCTAGATTTATTTGTTGTCAAAGGGTGGTAAAATATTTAAGGCAAATAGTCTGGTTTTGTTTAGGAAGTTGTCTGTGAAAGAGCCTAGAAGGATGGATTTAACCGTTATTTATTTTAATTGTACAAAAATATTTTAATTGTTTAATGTTATAAATTTATTTCCTATCAGGGTTTTTTTTCCTTCTCTCTTTTTCCCTTCTGGCCCATTTGACAACATTTATTCTGAGAAATTGCCTGGAAGCCTAAACTCTTTTCAGCAGAGCGTGTGTTCCAGCGCGTAGCATTGCAGTGTTTTCAGCTTACCTGCCCCTCTTTAGCACGGTCCAATTAAAATTACAGTAAATGCACTTAGATAAAGATGCTGCTTTTTTTCAGTGAGGCTTGCTTGAAGTTTTAGGCTTGCAGGTGGCTAAGTGTCTTGGCTCACTGATCTCTTAAACTCCATTTAAGAGATGACGCAAAAGCCCTTCAGGTAATGTTTTTTGTGCCCCCTCCCGCTTTTGAAATGCATTGTTGTGTAGTCTTCAAGAAAACAGTGGTTTTCTTGTTTTTGAGAAGTTTCCTTTCTACAGGCATTGATTTGATACAGAACTAATTGCTAGCCTTCCTTATGATTTAGTGCTTTTTTGCTACACATGAACAAGATTTTATTTTTAATACCCCTGCTTTAAGAGTTTCCCTAGTGTGACACTACTCCAGATTCCAGTAGTCAAGTCTCTTGTCTCCAAAGGCTGCCTCGTTTTCTGGCAGGTGAACTACATCAGTTAAGAAGTGTGTCCACATTAGGGACTAGGACTAAAACTGATTCAACTGCTAGTAGTCCGCAGTGGTGAGTCACAGAATGACTATGAGCTGGGCAACGTTTGTACCTTTGACTTTGTACTGTTTTAATTGGAACAGCTGAAAACAGATTAGTGTGCAACACTCGTCTTCAGGAAAGGCTTAAAAGAATCTGAGTTTGGCACACAATCTAGTTAATCTACCATCATATCTAATGATTTCACCATTCAGACATAAAGTATCGACCTTAAAGGATTTTTCTTACATAGCTGATGGCTTGATACGTTTTAAACACTAATGCCGAGGGTATAATCTCTCTGAATAGTATAATAGCTTTATATTTAAGGTAGATTGGGGATAAAATTTTGTGTTTTCATGTGAACTATGAATACCAGTATGGTATTCAGGCAGGAATTACCTTATCGTACCTCGGAGGGCACTTATCAAGTAATTTTTATTGGAAAGTTAATACGTTGAGACAGAGCGAATGGAAAGCTGATCAGAATGTTAAGGCATATCCCAGCATTGCATTGCTTTTGCTGTCTACAGATCTGCGGCATGGGTTGATTCATTTAGCACATCATCTAAAATCATGTAGCGTTCAGTACCGATTAAAATTATATGAAATTGTGTGTAAGAGATTTCTCCATGTTAGCTTTGAAGGATGCTCTATTCCTTGCAGAAGTACTTCTGATAGGTGCGGCACAACTCCACTGACTGCAGGTGTTAACGCTTCAGAGACACCAATACTGCACCGGCAGCCAGAGGAGTTGCTCAGGATTTAATTTCACGCTTGTGTATCTGAGTGTAAGATTGGTCCCCTTCTCTTTCAATCGTGTATCTGCAAGTCTCAGACCATATATTATGGTATTCATTACTCCTCTGCCATCAGCACTGGCCTGGTGTATCGAATGAAGCCCTTGCAAGGGCTTCTGCTATCCCTACTCTTCTTCGCTGCCTCCTCCTCTGTGCGTGTGCCTGTATTCCACCCCACCTCTCTATTTTGGCTGCTCCATTTTGAGCCTTCCTGGAGCATGTTCCTGCCCCTCCTATTGTCCCGATTTCCACTTCCCCAACTTTTCCAGGGTTCCCAGAAGAGAGGAGCCTCCCCGTGTTTGCTCCATGCCAGACCAGCCCGGCTAATTGCTGGCTTTTCTCCAGCATCCAGTTCTGCAGGAGCGGAGCAGGAAACCACTTGGCTGTTCTCTGTTCTTGAGCTGTTAACTGCCTCCCAGCTGAAAAAGAGACCTGGAAACCTGTAGCGATCGGTGCTAATATAATTTAACTTTCTTAAATATTTTCTCCAAAAGTTGTTTGCATGTTAGAAACACCGGAAGATGTCAGTTGAGTTTGAGTCACGTATTTGCATGTATGGCTTCTGAAACCGTTGAATTGGAGCATTCCACAAACGTGAATAAACATACTCTAATGGCTGGAGCTGAACAAAATATTTTAGCTGTATATATTCTCAGTGAAAGAAGCAGATTCAGCAACACTGAGATGCCCATTAAATTTTCATTGGTGGTATCAAGTTGTTTTGGTCAGGTCAGTCCCCCCAGAAAATCTGGAAAAAGTAATGATTCTGCCTGAAACATAAGATGGTTTTGCTATATGTAGCACTTACTTTTTTTGAAATAACTTGACTTGAATGCTTTGGTTCTTCCAGACTTTTATCCGAAAAGCCACTGTGTGCTCTTCTGTACCCTCAGTATGAGAGAGTCCATTGACCCCAGTTGACTCCACAGAACAAAAGCATCATGAGATTGAGTCTGTGGTTTCCTGATGACTTTACCAGTATAAGATATTGCCAACAATAGCTATTCGTTCCCACAGTATTTTCTCGGAGTGTTGGTGTGGCCCCATGCAGAAATGCCTGGCTGCACTGTGAATAGGCTGGGGACCGGAGCCAGCTGAGGGAGGAAGGTGGTGTCATGATTTTTGATAGAGAGAGACCATTACCTTTCCAGTTCACAGCATGGCCAGAGATCTTGACCTGTCATCCTTTTCCTAGTGTTTCTGCAGCTATCCAGTAAACAAACATCTTCTCTAAATTGCTAATGACTACTGAATTATTGCACGTTTGTAAGGGGACTATTGACATTAATGTTGGGCTGCCTAACAGTGATGCAGGATTTTATTTAGAATAGGATGTTCCAATTTGTTTCTTTTCCAGTCCTATGGAGGATATTTAGCAATATAACCAGCAAGTTCCTTCTCACAGTTCTGTTGACAAATACTTGAGCTCCCCTCTTGGTTTGTAACATCCTTTCTGGTAGAAATAAATGTGTACAGCACAGCTCTTCACAATTTATAAGTATAGATAAATGTACAAATCTATTAAGTGTCTATGCAGAAAACGAAAACTGCATATTTTCACAAGAGTGTCAGGTTTTTAATTGCATAAATAAGATGCTGACTGAAGCAAATGTTCAATTTGACATTAAAGTTAGGCATTCATAAAGGCTTGGATTTGCATAATTTAATTTTCTGCACAGAGGACACTGAAAATCAATGGTATGATTCATAGCCATACCATGGTTGCTATGTGGCTTTTTGATGGTTCAAGCTAGGAGTACAAAGGGTTTTACAACTTCAGATGTTTCACGCTGTCTCAGAGCCTTTTTACCTTCAACAAATACAGATTATTTAGACATAGTTTTCTTTCTTCGGATGGCAAGGCATACAGAAGGGCTCACTGAGCAGATACCTGCAGGAATACCTTAATCCTTGAAGGAGGCAGGGTGAAATTTTCCTTCTGCTTGCAGGAATCAATTTTTCTGGGTGACAAAACCCCCACAACCATTTGCCTCCTCTGTGTAGAGGATGCTCAGAAGAAAGCTGCTTTTGTCTTTCATTTCGTAATAAGGAGGAACTGCAGGTTTATTTCTCAGCACACACGATTTTTATATGAATGATCGGGGCATTTTTTTCTGATAGCTTTTCCAGCCATCCACCTAGGTTATTTCTATCTTCTGTTCTTTGGGGTTTTCATAATGTCTGATCTTTTCTCAGTTTGTTGGTTTGTGAGTTGGTTGGGTTTTTTGGTTTTGTGTTTTTTGTTTTTTTGGGTTTTTTTTGCTAAGAGGGTTTGGGTCTCCACATTGCTTACCTGTTCTTTCCTGTTGAAATGAGCATCTGTTGCCTCCCAACGAGGCAGACATATTAGGCTAAATCAGAAGAGGAAAACACGGTATGTGATATAGTGTTGCCTACAAATCCTGGTATGATGTGTTCCAGCATTTCTAGCTCACAGCCTGGAGTGAATTAGCATTTAGAAAGTTGCCAAGAAATCTGGAAAACTCATTCAAATCAGAGGCTCATAATAAATCGCACAATTAGTACCTTTGCTCACACAAGAGAAATTTGGCAGAGGCAAACCTGTAATGCCTTTCCTGAGATTGCGTGACTTCTACCGCTTCAGGATTCCAAAATCTGCAGAAATCCATGATCCATGTTGCAGAGTGAAGTTGTCTATAAGTGGTTTAGGATACACGGACAGCCCTTGGACACAGTGTGCTCTCTGCTACTGTGGTACAAAGGGGGTGTCACCCAGAAGCTGTTCTAAAGGGAAAGAAAGCCAAGTTCTGAGTTACTGGTGCTTAATGTTCAATAATGTCCTGTTACAGGCTTCGTTTCAGCCCAGCTGTAATTGGCCTGGAAATAGAAGGGAGTACAGTGCTTGGTGACTGCATTCAGGTAGCAGTGCTTTACATGGTTTTCTAAAGTTTTAATTTGAATTATTCAGCTAGTTTCTTACTGATCAAATAAGTGGTTTGGGATCAGTTAGACTTAAATTTCCTTAGAGCCAGGTGGTGCATGCTTGTTCTTTACATTCCGTGTCTGCGGATCTAAGGGATTTTTGTTCGTGTGCATTTATTAGAGCACAAAAGTTTTTGGCTGTGGTGCTCTGAGAAAGGTAGTTGAATTTATTACAGACTTTTTACTGACATTTGTGAATTTACATACCTCTGGTTTGGTTCAGTCAGATGCATAGAAGCAATAAACAAAATTTGCACATAAAAACCCCAAACAACCTACTTCCTCATGGAAGCTATGCGTTCCTTTATAAGAAAAGAAATAAATTGTTTGGGGCATAAAAAAAAAAATTCCTAGGATTCAGCGTAGGATGCTTTCTTTTCTGTTTTGGAAAGCCAACCATATCCTTGGCCGTATGAAAAGCAGCGTGGCCGGCAGGCGAGGGAGGGCATTCTGCCCTCTGCTCCGCTCTGGCGAGACTCCCTTGCAGTCCTGCCTCCAGCTCTGGGGCCACCAACGTAAGAAGGACGTGGACCTGTTGGAGCGGGTCCAGAGGAGGCCATGAAGATGCTCCGAGGGCTAGAGCCACCTCTGCTGTGAGGATGGGCTGAGACAGTTGGGGTTGTTCAGCCTGGAGAAGGCTCCATGGAGGCCTTATTGCGGCTTTTCAGTACTCGAAGGGGCCTACAGGAAAGGTGGGGAGGGACTGTTTATGAGGGCGTGTAGTGAGAGGACGAGGGGTAACGGTTTTAAATGGAAAGAGGGTAGATTCAGATTAGATATGAGGAAGAAATTCTTTACTGTGAGGGTGGTGAGACACTGGAACTGGTTGCCCGAAGAAGCTGTGGCTGCCCCATCCCTGGAGGTGTTCAAGGCCAGGCTGGATGGGGCTTTGAGCAGCCGGGTCTAGTGGGAGGTGTCCCTGCCCATGGCAGGGGGTTTGGAACTAGATGATCTTTCAGGTTCCTTCCAACCCAAACCATTCTATGATTCTATGAATTTAATTCCTTTCAGCTTGTGAAGTTTTACAAGGATTTCTTCGTTACTGGCCTCTCCCTTTTGTGTCATAAGGCATTGGTATCGCATGCTGGATGTTTGTCTGACATAGGCAGCCTTCCCCTGGCCGGAAGGCAGTGCTACGTGTCTGCCTTGCTTAAGTGGATGACATGAGGTGATGTTGTTTGAGCCTTGCTTGCGTTGAGACTGTTACCGTGGCCTTGGGTCTGCAGGCTGTACGTGTAGGAGACTCATTTGGTCCCAAGCGAAACTGTTCTACGTGGGATTTTACGATATGGTTTAAAATAGATGCAGTTATGATACCCAGAATAACACTGTACCAGCATATTTTACACACTTTTTTTTTCTTTGGAGCTTCTTGATAATTTTGGTGTTGAATTACAAATAGTAGTTTGGTAATCACTAACAAAATAAGCTAACTTTTGGGTCTAGGCAGAGAAAGTTTGGTCATATGTCATGGCTTGTACTTGTTTGCTTGTGTATACCAGAGTTTCCTTATAGAAATTAGTGGAGCTACCCAGTTACCCGGGCATGTGCCAGGTCAGAATACAGCATCAATTGAGTCCTGGCTTCTGTGAACCATCTCTGGATGGTGGGTTTTCATGGGTGAGGAACATTCCTGTTTATTTAAAAATAAATAAATAAATACAATTTGAATTTTAAAATTATATCTTCTTTTTTTTTTTTCCAAGCAAAGCCAAGCTTGTAGTCTCTGCTCAGCAAAGATTTAAGCTTAGCGGTATAAACTCCAGGGAGTAAATACCACTTTCCTAATGATTCCTCCTGCTTCTCTTCCCAGCTCTGACTGAAGGTTATGTTGGCTCCCTGCATGAAACCAGACATGGTAGTTCTGTACAGATACGGAGGCGGAAGGCTTCGGGGGATCCTTACTGGGCATACTCGGGTGAGTTGACTTTTTCAGAGGACTGAAACATGAAATATCTCCAAAATCAAATTGTTTGCTTGCTTTTTGTTATTACTACACTCAAAAATAGTTTAAATTAGTTTTACAGTGTGTTTTCTTCTGCTGACTTCCTTGCAAACTCCTTCTACACACATCCTCTCCTTTCTTGCATTGCTGCAGTTTACCTGCAGGATTTGCCTTATTACTCTGCTCCTTCTCCCAGTCTTCCTTTAGTTTCTTAACACACCCTTAAAAAGGCATACTTCCACAAACTTTTCTTCACTCTTCCTGTCCAATCAGTACATTTCCAAGCTCACCAATTGCTTACCCTGTTGAGCCTTCTAGGAATACTGTAAGCATCCATGTATACTTTCAGAAAAAAAAAACCCCTTAGAAATTTTACAATTATTTCTTTGTGTGCATCTATTTTTGCGGTCCTTTACAATGACGACAATGAGATCTGTCAGTGCAGCATCACACGAGGATGTGTGATGCTGAGGAGGTAGGATGTTGGAAGGGTATTTTATTGTTTGTCCCACTGCTCTTGTAAGTTCTATAGAATACCTGATGTGTCTGCACAATTCTGAAATGCCAGAAATCAACATATTCTTTAGAATGATGTCTTTGAGGTATGGTTTGATAGTTGGTTCAAGTCTAGAAAATTCCAGGTCTTTATTTGAAGTTGTTAAAAAAACCCCAACAACTTGAAATCATGTTAATAGCTATGTTGACTCCATGGAAAAATGTATAATATCTAGAAAGTTTTTATGAAGGTTTCAAACATCGTAATGAATTTTTGAGTGCTTTTTTTGAAAGATCTGAGATGCATTTCAAACGTTTGGTGCTCATCCAAGAGGAATGTTGTACAGGCCTAGTTTTAGCTGAAGGAAAAATACTAATTTCTAAGAAGTCTGAATACTGATACCAGGTAAACAGGCAAATGTTAATTTTTGACTGCCAACTCCTCTTTTTTATACAGACCATAAATTTCATTGGAAATGAATGATTATAGGTAAGCTTAGAGGTTTTTTTGCATTAATATACAAAATACCAGATGTCACAAGTTTTCTCTATTAGATCTCAAAATACAAGCTATCTCATTTGCAAATGAGGTCATGCAAGTAAAATAAATCTAAACATTTTAGTCATGTAGGACAAATGACCACTTCTTGTTAAATTTAGAGATTATCAGATAGATAAATATACTACTATATTGCAGCTTAAAATGGCTTTTTTAGATTTTAAGCCCCTGAACACATAAAGAGCAGAAATAAGCAAATAGAGGAAAAATTTTTATGTTGGAATGAACAGCCTATTCCTATCTGCTGTCTTGTGTAAAATATTACAAGTGAAGTGCCACTTGGCAGGTTTATTTTGTTTTTGTTACAGAAAAATGTATTTGGAATATTCATTGCAGATACTTAATGAAAATGTTTTAAAAAAAAGGTAAAACACTAGTGGAATTGTTCTGTTGCATATGTGGCAAAACTCTTTGCTTGAGTTACTGGATTTCTTAAAATTTTTTAATCAGTCCTGGCTTAAAAAAAAAGTGGGGTGGGGGAGGGAGGAAGCCCCAAAACAAACAACACTCCCCCCCAAACAAAAAAAGCAAACAACAGAAAACCACAAACCCACCACATACCAGTTTATGCATAGACAGCTTTCCTAGTTTTCCTATTTCTAGTTTTGTGATGGTATTGTTCTTCCTTTATGAGTAATATCACTTGTTCACCCCTCCAAAAAAGCTTTTACCACCCACGAATCCTTTTAGATTTATGTCAAAATAAAATGCATAGTCCTGATGTGTAATTATACCTTATGATTTGGGGTTTTGCATCCTTTTGTCTATTGATAAATCTCCCGCTTCTGTGAGGAAAATAGCCAATCTGCTTTTCAGAGAACAGATAGTGACTTCTCAGCTGTCAATCACATGCCACTCTACCTGATTAGTGCTATCTAATTAGAACCTTTTTGTCACTATTGCTGATAAAAGGAGTAAATTAGGAGATGGAAAAGGTGGAAATGATATATTTACCAGCACTTGTCAAGAAAACAGAAGAGGATGTAATATTGCTTTCTCCGGGTGCGTTGTCAGGCTACTGTTGGAACAGAGTGACTTGAAATGCCGTTCCAGGGAGAATGTAATTTGGGACCAAGTATTCCAGGTGGGTCTTCACCAAAGTTTTTGTGCAATGAAATACAGGTGTGAGTGCACAGCCTAAGTACTGCGTGTCCTGGCTCTATGGGTTGAGCGTATACTGCATCTGAGCAACCCGTCCTGACATGGTTGAAGATCTGGTGTCCTTCTGAGCCACAATTGTGGTTTCTGCCTGCAAGGAGGGGTAGCTCTGCCTTGCCAAGACCCACAATGAGCACCTGGGGACCTGCAGGAGGGACCAGGGCCATATGCAAAGTGTGAATGCCAAGATGTGGGCAACGATTTGGGTTGTGTCTGAGAGGGAAAAGGCAAAGGCAAGTGGAGACTTGAGAAAGACATGGTTATTTCACTGAATTTTCACTGAATTTTTTAGAGTTGGAAGGGACCATAAAGATCATCTAGTCCAACTCCCCTGCTGAAGCAGGATTGCCCAGAGCATGTCAGAGCATGTTACTCAGGACTGCATCCAGGCGGGTCTTGAAAATCTCCAGAGACGGGGACTCCACAACCTCCCTGGGCAGCCTGTTCCAGGGCTCTGTCACCCTCACCGTAAAGGGTTGATGCTACGTCTTGCAGGAGTCTCAGTATTGCCAACATCTCTCTGAGAAAGGAAGGAAATGAAGATGAGCAATTAGATGGGGAAAGGAGCCTGTGCCCTGTTAGCCTGTAGAAACATCCAATTTCTGCTTTGTCATGGCTTTTCGTATGTGCAAGTTTCTCTGTCTCTTTCTTCCCCTCACTTGGTTCCTTTCAGCTCCATGTGGGTTTTTCAGCAAGTTCAGCCTCTCTTATCTGATGTCTTTTGTCCATATTTGCTCACTGAGGGGGCCAGAGGTAATGAAAATGCCTAGCTGCTGCGTTTAGGTTGAAGATGGGAATAAATGGTGG
Organism: Numenius arquata; assembly: GCF_964106895.1. Taxonomy (NCBI): domain Eukaryota; kingdom Metazoa; phylum Chordata; class Aves; order Charadriiformes; family Scolopacidae; genus Numenius; species Numenius arquata. The sequence goes on along the minus strand of NC_133583.1, from coordinate 9,069,264 downwards.
GTGGCAGAGCCCAGATGCCAGACAGATGTTTGTTTCTAGCCGAGCACAGTAAGGAGGATGATCATGCTATCTGTTTCTTTCTCCTTGCTTTTCCATTCCCCAGAATATTTCCCCGGAACCCTGAGCAGGGCTTGGTGAAGCAGTTTATGTACTAACAACATTTGTCCTGCGGGAAGGGTTTTGGACATGACTAGGACGTTTACATCAAATGAGCCTACAGAGAATGGAAACTTTACTCTGCAGTAAGCAATTAGTCCATGTCAATGGTTTCCAAGCTCTTTTACAGACATTATCTGGTAGGCTGCTTCCCTGCCCTATCCTCAAATGGTTAGGCCAGCTCCCCTCCAGTTAGTTGTACAACATCTGCTGGCCCAGTCCCAGCAATTGTGGGCAGGGAAGAAAGTTATGCTAGACTGTGTGCTGGTAAATCTGAAGTTTCTTCTGGGGGAATTTGTCGCTTGGAGTAAATAAGACCAGAACAGCTTCTGCCAGCCGTCAGTGGACAGCCATTTGTCGAACCCTAATATTGACCAGCACGCCCATGTCTCTGCTGGGCCTACATTAAGCTGAACTATGCTTTTATATTGATTTCAGTTGAGCTGTACTGATTTATAGCAGCAGAGACTTCTCTACATTTATGGCTGTGCCTGCCTGCTTGCAGAACTTTTGTATTTTGGAGCTTAAGTGTCCTGTAATAAATCCCGAGGTGGGGGCGGAGTGGTCTGAAAGTAGCCAAGGAGTTGTGGTTTTCCTGCCTGACGGTGGAAAAAAGGGCACAGATGTATTGCAGAGTCCTCAAGTTTTTATCTTCCACAGGATATACCTGTCCTGTACTGTGCTTTTAGCATAATTTCTCGGTAGCCTGTAGGAAACCCTTCTGCGGCTCCATGCTCTTGTGGATAGTGAATGGTCCAGGAACTGGTTTTAACTCTGGAGATCAGGGATTTTCCTGGTTTCATGAGTAATCTATGGCATTACCATGTACTGCATTGCTCCTCTTGGGCAAAGAGTTTAGAGAGGATAACCTTCAGATTTTCATCAGGAGTCAGACAACCCTCGGGTCTGTAACATTTGTATAAGGCATCTACGTATCTCTATGTCCCTGTGACAGGACCCTGTGAACTTCAGAGTCCTGTGCTCGTACTGCCTGTGCCCTGGCCAAAGCGGTGGAGCCTGCACCACAGAGCTCTCGCTTCACTGTCTGATTGTGAAGGATTTTTAAGCCTTAAAAATAAGCCTGTTGTCTACAGATGCAATTCTGACTGTACCATTTGTTCCAGCTCAGAAATAAAACTCACAAAAATAAAGACTAGATAATTAAATGAAGAAGGCCCATTTTAAATGTGTTCTGTCAAAAAGATAGAAGGAAACACAATCAGCTTTTCAGAAGAAACTTCGTTAAGTCTACGCTAACAGCTCTTTAAACCAAATTCAGAAGTAAGCGAACACTGAAAACAGAAGACTAACTTGTCTTTAAATAGGAACTGCAACACTGAACGGAGATTGAGATCTCCTAGATGTTCTCTTTAGGATTTTTCAGGAAGCTCAACCTACATTTCTAGGGGGATTTCTCTGCGTGTGTGTTTTCATGTATGTTTTGGCAAAGTACTTATTCCATGATCGTGTCTTATGGTTTGCCAAAGACTTCCTAAATTGCGACTGGCCACATTACTTGCAGTGTAACAGGAATGTGGAATAGGTGCAGCGCAGTCAAAGCAGGATGTAGGTGTGGATCCTGAATGTGCTTCAGTGCAGTCCTGTCTTTTCACAATAGTATTTTCTGTTAGACTAACCACGGAATGGACAAGTTTGAAATTATTTTTAGCACATCCTTATAATTGCCACAGAACTCACTGTGTTTCTAATATCCATAGTAGCGACAGATAGTAGTTCAGGTGCTTTGTCATCAGTATGGTAACATTTTTGTAAATATAGAAGCTGTTTTAAAAAAAAAAAAAAAAAACAAACAACAAACAACCCAAAAAACAAAAACCAAAACTTGAAAAGAAATCCTACAGAAATATGCAACTGAAATGTCTAAGAGACCCAGGGCTTTCTGACTGGCCTTCCCTTGTGTAATGTACGCTACTTCACAAAGCGTAATATTCCAGACGTTTAAAGATGCCTCTCAATGTCAAGCATTGCATTTGTCAGCGCTGAGAACACTTTGCTGGTGACCTGAGCAGACCTTACTTTGCCTTACAGTAGCCCAAAAAATGGGTAGTGAGAGGGTCGGGACTAGGAGGAGATTACAGTATGAGATGCTGACGCAGATGCTTGTATCTTAAGTGACAGTAGCTCTGAAGGGCCTATACCTACTCATAACTGTTTTTCTGAAAAACTGTTATGTGAAATTAATGTGACAATCATTGCAAGAGATTGCGGAAAACCTCAAGTGGCAATGGGGATACACTGCTCCTTACTCTGTTACTCATGCAGGTTATGAGTCTTTAGATACAAGATGGGATGTCTCGTTATTCCCAGTGCTAACATGTGTGATCAATGGGTATGAAGTGGGAGGCTGCACTGTCCTGAGACAGGATGTTGTAGGCGATGGTGCTTTTGTCACTGGAGTTTCCCAGTTGAGCTGTGGTGCTGGCACTGGTAGGGCTGGTGTACCCTGCTCTCCTGATGGCTGTTCTGCTGATCAGTGTTGCAAGCTGACTCATTCAAGGAACACTCTTTTTAAGTAATCAAAACCATTTGGGCTTCTCTGAGAACAAAAAAGCAGACATTGGCTAAGGATGTATACGTGTTCTTTTTACTTGTTTATTTAACTGTGGCTTTGTAGAGAGAACCCTATGTAGAAAATGCATACAGTTGTTTTCTCTCTTTAATCTTATGGTGTATTCAAGGCACCTCTTTCCTTTTTTTACCTTTGATCTCTCATTTTCTGTGTGAAATTATTAGCACTACTTATGATGCTTCTGTTCTTTATGCGTGTCCTTTCTGATGTTTTTTCTGCCTAAAAAGTTGGATTCTTTCTCTCCAAGATTCTGTGCAACTGCCATGAACATTAGTAGAAGTTAATAGAAGAAAAATAGCCTTCACAAGAGTAGGTATGACCCTGTCAGTGGGGAAAAGTGTCCATTAAGAACACGAACTGTGGCCACGTTTTCATGCTAGTGGACCCTGTCAGTGTGTGAATGCTTTGTCCTACAACACTTAGAATCATAGAATCATAGAATCATAGAATGGCTAGAGTTGGAAAGGACCTTAAAGATCATCTAGTTCCAACCCCCCTGCCATGGGCAGGGACACCTCTCACTAGAGCAGGTTGCTTAAAGCCCCATCCAGCCTGGCCTTGAACACTTCCAGGGATGGGGCATCCACAACTTCCCTGGGCAACCTGTTCCAGTGCCTCACCACCCTCACTGTAAAGAATTTCTTCCTTATATCTAATCTAAATCTCTTCTCTTCCAATTTAAAACCATTGCCCCTTGTCCTGTCACCACTCTTCCTGACAAAGAGTCCCTCTTCAGCTCTTCTGTAGGCTCCCTTCAGGTATTGATAGGCTGTTATAAGGTCTCCCCGGAGCCTTCTCTTCTCCAGGCTGAACAACCCCAGCTCTCTCAGTCTGTCTTCATAGGAGAGGTGCTCCGTCCCTCTGATCATCCTCGTGGCCCTCCGCTGGACCCGTTCCAACAGGTCCATGTCCTTTCTGTGTTGAGGACTCCAAAGCTGGACACAGTACTCCAGGAGGGGTCTCACGAGCGCAGAGTAGAGGGGCAGAATCACCTCGCGAGACCTGCTGGCCACACTTCTCCTGATGCAGCCCAGGACACGGTTGGCTCTCTGGGCTGCCAGTGCACACTGCCTGCTCATGTTGAGCTTCTCATCCATAAGCACTCCCAAGTCCTTCTCCTCGGGGCTGCTCTCCAGCCATTCTCCACCCAACTTGTATTTGTGCCTGGGGTTGCCACGTCCCAGGTGCAGGACCCTGCACTTGGCTTGGTTGAACTTCATGCAATTTGCATGAGCCCACCTCTCCAGCCTGTCTAGGTCCCTCTGGATGGCATCCCTTCCCTCCAGCGTGTCAACTGCGCCACCGAGCTTGGTGTCATCAGCAAACTTGCTGAGGGTGCACTCTATCCCACTGTCCATGTCACCGACAAAGATGTTAAACAGTACTGGTCCCAGTACCGACCCCTGCGGAACACCACTCGTTACTGGCCGCCACCTGGACATTGAGCCATTGATTGTAACCCTTTGGATGCGGCCATCCAGCCAGTTCCCTATCCACCGAGTGGTCCATCCATCGAATCCATGAGTTTCCAATTTTGAGACCAGGATGTCGTGCGGGACAGTGTCAAATGCTTTGCATAAGTCCAGGTAAATGACGTCAGTCGCTCTGCCCTTGTCTACCAAGTCTGTGGCAGTATTGTAAAAGGCCACCAAATTTGTCAGGCACGATTTGCCCTTGGTGAAGCCATGTTGGCTGTTTCCAATCACTTCTTTATTCTCCATGTGCCTTAGCAAGGATTTCAGGAGGATCTGCTCCATGATCTTGCCAGGCACAGAGGTGAGACTGACCGGCCTGTAGTTTCCCGGGTCTTCTTTGTTTCCTTTTTTGAATATTGGAGTTATGTTCCCTTTTTTCCAGTCAGTGGGAACTTCACCAGACTGCCACGATTTCTCAAATATGATGGAGAGGGGCTTAGCAACTTCGTCCGCCAGTTCTCTCAGGACCCGTGGATGGATTTCATCAGGTCCCATGGACTTATGCACCTTCAGGTTCTTTAAGAGGTCTCGAACCTCGTCTTCTTGTACTGTGGGTGCTTCTTCATTCCCAGAGCCCCTGTTCTTGCCCTTCGTGACTTGGGCAGTGTGGTTAGGGCCCTTGCCAGTGAAGACTGAGGCAAAGAAGTCATTCAGTAGCTCAGCCTTATCCACATCCTGGGTGACCAGGTCTCCCGTTTCCTTCCGGAGGGGACCCACAGCTTCCCTCGTCTTATTTTTATCCCTGATATATCTATAGAAGTTCTTCTTGTTATTTTTCACATCCCTGGCTAGATTTAGTTCTGCCTGGGCTTTCGCTTGCCTGATCAGGTTTCTGGTGACTCGGACAGCTTCTCTGTATTCTTCCCAGTCTACCTTTCCCTGCTTCCACCCTCTATAGGCCTCCTTTTTGGTCCTGAGTTTGTCCAGCAGTTCCTTGTTCATCCACGCCGGCCTACTGGCTATTTTGCCCGATTTCTTCTTTTTTGGGATGCACCTCTCCTGAGCTTGGAGGAGGCAATCCTTAAATACCACCCAGCTTTTTTGGGCCCCTCTCCCTTCCAGTTCTTTTTCCCACGCTACCTTACCAATCAGATCTCTCAGGAGATCAAAGTCTGCTCTTTTGAAGTCCAGGGTAGCCAGCTTGCTGCGCACCCTCCTTGCTGCCTTATGAATCTTGAATTCTATCATCTCATGGTCACTGCAGCCGAGGCTACCCTTGAACTTGACATTCCCGACCAGCCCCTCCTTGTTGGTGAGGACAAGGTCCAGCACTGCTCCTTTCCTCGTTGGTTCCTCTATTATTTGCAGAAGAAAGTTGTCGTCGACATATTCTAAGAACTTCCTGGATTTCCTGTGCTCTGCTGTGTTGTCCTTCCAACAGATGTCGGGGTGGTTGAAGTCCCCCATGAGGACCAGAGCGTGTGAGCGCGATGCTGCCCCTATCTGTTTGTAGAGGGCCACATCCTCGCTGTCACTTTGATCTGGTGGCCTGTAGCAGACTCCTACTGTAACATCACCTGCCCCCGTGCTCCCTTTAATCCTGACCCATAAGCTCTCTGTCTTGTCTTCACCCATCCCCAGGTGAAGCTCCATACATTCCAGCTGGTCCTTGACATAGAGGGCAACACCCCCTCCCCTTCTGCCCAGCCTGTCCTTCCTGAAGAGCTTGTAACCTTCCATTCGAACACTCCAGTCGTAAGAGCCATCCCACCACGTCTCGGTGATGCCAATAATGTCGTAGCCCTGGAGGCGTGCGCACATCTCTAACTCCTCTTGTTTGTTCCCCATGCTGCGTGCATTTGTGTAAAGGCACTTCAGCTGGGTGCCTAAAGGGGCCGACTTATTAGCTGAGATGGCAGGTTGAAGGCTCTCTTTGAGTTTTTTTCTGCTCAACCTACGCTTAACCCCCTCCCCCTTCGATCCTAGTTTAAAGCCCTTTCAACAAGCCCCGCCAACTCACTTGCCAGTATCTTTCTCCCCTTCTGAGACAGGTGTACTCCATCTGTTGCTATCCGACTCGGTGCCATATAAAATTCCCTGAGTTCAGAATACCCAAAATTTCGGTGATGGCACCAGTTTCTGAGCCACTTGTTTATCGCAGTTGCCTTTTTGTTTCTTTCAGGATTTCCTCCTGCAACTAAGGGTATTGCTGAAAAAATTACCTGTGCCCCTGATCCCTCAACCAGTTTTCCCAGTGTCTTAAAGTCCTTTATGATTGTTTTTAATTTCCTGGATGTATTATATACATCATCACTGCCTACCTGAAAAACTACAAGGGGGTAATAGTCAGAAGGGTTGACTAGAGCAGGAACTTTGTCCAACACGTCCCTGACCCGTGCCCCAGGGAGGCAGCAGACTTCCCTGTGAAGCGGGTCAGGACGGCATATTGGTCCCTCTGCCCCCTTCAATAGAGAGTCACCCACAACGATGACCCTTCTGCTTTTCCTTCTTGAACTAGTTGTGATGCCAGGTTTGCGGCGACGTGGTCTTTCTGGCACATCCTGCCTAGTTGTACCATCCTCCTCTCCAACAGTCAATTCCTCCTGCAGGATTCCATACCGGTTCTGCAGGGGTAACTGGGGAGGTGGGAGAGGCAGGGAGGGGATTCGCCTGCTTCGCCGACTAGGGACCTGTTTCCATTCCCCCTCTTCTCTGAGATCCCCTTCTACTGTCGGGCGAGAGATGGGGAGAGGGTCCTCTGGCTTATGTGGGGCCTCAACATGTTCTTTTATTTTCAGGGAGTGGGCCCACCAGTCAATCTCCCTCTCACATTCCCTGATACTCCTCAACCTTTCCACTTCCTCCTTCAGCTCAACCACCAGGCCGAGGAGGTCATTCACCTGTTCACATCTGACACAGGTGTCATCACCACTACCCTCCATGGCAAGGGCCAGGCCTCGGCACTCCCTGCAGCCCGAGGCCTGGACACCCACGTGTTTGCGTGGGGCCTCTGTCTGGGTGCCCACAGCTTTCTTGGCAATAGCCTTTGACCTAGTTCTAGCCATGGCTGGATGTGTGCAAGCAAGAGGCAGTGGAAAGGTCAGTTGGAGCGAGGAATTGAACTTACCTTGCACAACGGCAGAGGCTCAGGACCCAGCTGTACAAGTTGCAGCGGCGTTAGGCACCGACCAGGACACCCACCCAGCAACTGGTTGCTGCTCGGTGGGCAGAAGCTAGCTTCTGCCCTCCCCCGGGGCTTCTTATAGGATGGTGGTGTGATGGGCCGCGGGAGGCGCTGGCTCCGCCCAGGCTTAGTCAGCAGCCGGCCCACCAGCTGTCAGCCCCCACCACGTGGAGGAGGCTTTGCCCGGCGACAAAAAAGCCCCAAAAAGAGCTTTCCCTCGGCCTTTTCAGCTACAGATCGCTACTCCCAGCGCAGTCTTACCTGCCCTGGAGCTGGTCTCCGTCGCAATGACCGTTAGGTACGTTAATGGCTTGTTTAAATGTGCCGCGGGAGGCGCTGGCTCCGCCCAGGCTTAGTCAGCAGCCGGCCCACCAGCTGTCAGCCCCCACCACGTGGAGGAGGCTTTGCCCGGCGACAAAAAAGCCCCAAAAAGAGCTTTCCCTCGGCCTTTTCAGCTACAGATCGCTACTCCCAGCGCAGTCTTACCTGCCCTGGAGCTGGTCTCCGTCGCAATAACTTAGGCCGTTATTGCTGTCCTTTAAGATGCTATTATTTAAAATATAACCAGTGGTGAATATAAGAATTGACTGTTCTTCTCAAAAGCAAATGCTGGTATTAAAACAGGAAAGATCAGTAAAGGTTATTTCCTGAAAGAACAGCAAATGGTGTTAACTGTGATGAAATGTAACTTAGTGATGTCCTTTGTAAATGTGTGAATTTCTCTCTCTTTGCTTAGATTGTTCTCATTAAATAAGCTGCTAATGTGAATTGGACAGGAAATAATCAGCACATAGTAAGGAAAGCATCAAGACTTATTGAACTGAGAGGTAACTAATGGCCTATTTTCTGTGGTCAGTATTTCACTCTTTCTGTCCCTCAGAATAATAAATCTTGATATTGACCAAAACTCTGGCATACCGTGTGCACGGCTGTTGTTCCACTGCAAGAGTTCTCATCTCTGTTAAATGCAGGATGGTCAAAATGAGCAGGTTCTGCCTCTCCCTTCCTTACTCTTTTAAGCTGACTTTCTGAAAAGGATCTAGGCTGAGAGAACTAGGAAAAATATTCCAATTAATATCTGATCTGATCAGTAAACTGAGCTTTGAATATTTTATCTGCGTTCATCAGGTAGTCTTCACTGAACCCTACTGAAACCAGCTGTGATGCATTGTTTCCATGTGCAATCTTATTAGAATAACAGTTGTTAGAGAAATCAATGCTTCATTCTTTCATAAGAGAAACATGGAAAACCATAGCTTGAGAGTTTGCTGTTACTGTCTAAGCATGAACCCTGATTTTTTTAATGTGCGCAGCTAAAGCAAGTGGTATATTGCTGTGTATTTCTAAAATAAACAGGAAATAGAATGTGTATATTTTGATTGTTTCTATTCTGACGGTACTGGGTCACATCTCCATGTCCATGAGCTAGGTAAGCACTGTACAAATATGCACTAGACACGTACTTCTCTGCAGAATCTGTATCAAAATATGCACTTACTAGAAGAATGTCAACAAGAATGCTTTTAATCTTTCTTGAGCAATTCTGCGTTGTGAAATAACAAATACAAAATACTATGTTTTGGTTTTGTTGTGAGCATGAAGAAGTAAGTTTTCAAGTTCCTATCCCTGAGAACAAGAATATATCTTCCTAACCATAAGCTAGTGTGAATAAGGAATTTACAATCACGTTTGTGTTGAGTATTTAACATTAGCAGTCCTCTGAGGAGAGCCAGCCTTGCCGGAATCAGTCCAAGTAGTCTGTATCATTTTTTGCTAAGCCATATTGCTGGGGAACGCAGCTCTGATTGAGAGTCTTGTCATTTACTTTGTTTGTCTATTGGCAAGTTTCTAAATAATCTGCTAAGAAAACCTCACATGGTAATTTGGTTTCTACTTAGGGACAGATGCGATTTCCTTATTGAATACCAGTAATACTGTTTTCGCTCTCTTCTTGCTACCTTTTCTTGTGTGCCACACTTACAGTTTATTCCAAGTACTGTCATAGTCAATCCTGGTATCCAGTTATAATGAAATGGTTGACTAAATTTTTTAAATGTTGGACACAGTTATGGTGAAATTGCCTTTTTTTCTTTTTTTGGCAAGGTTCTTTCTGGAAGTTGATTGTTTTTCATGACTTAAATATATTAAAGCAAATCTCTGATTTTTTGAACATTCTGAAATTTTTCTTTACTGTTTTAGAGTAGGTAGGCCATTGGCAGATGAACAGCTTTGAGAAGCTGAAGTATGAGGTGCAAAGAACCAAGTGTTCAGTCTTGACTTTCAGTCTTTCATGGAGTTTTTCCCTACCACAGCACAAAAGTATGAAATAACTGCAACAGATGCTAGATGAAATTTTCAGAGCTTCAGATACAGTTGCTCCAATACTACATCGAAGTATTTTTGCTTTGCACTGGTCTGGCTATTTATGCTGAAATGAGGAAGCACAAAGAGCTGCTTTTGCTGGGGGGGGGGGGCTCACTTCTTTAGACATGTACTCTGCTTTTGGTTGCATTTTCTTTCAATGTGAACACTGGGACATTTGTAGAAAACCTCTGGAATGACAACAACAAGTGCACTGTTTCATAAAACTTAAAGTGTGCTGAAGAGCAGCAAAACATTGTCAAATTAGCTGTTTTCTAGACATTGAAATAAGAAACAGCATAAAATATTTCAAGCTCTTCTTTAGATGTAAAAACATGTGAAACACCTACATGTTAAGCTTACAAAAACAAGATGGAGTATTTAGGTAGCCGCTGAGATACAAGGTCAGCAAATGGACTGGAGAATACACAGAAGGTTGGAGTCTGCCGTTGCCTTGAGGATCTTGGATGATGGCAGTAATACATTAAACTTCCAGTCTTGATTTCATATGTAACTGAACACATACAGGAAAAGAACAATGGGGAGAAAAAAGTCTGAGAACAGCAAGGATACTGAAGTGAGAAACAAAGCAAGCAGGGAAGCTCTGAATAGCCTTGTAGTGTGTGGATAAAAAGAAGTATCTTGGCACAAACATTATTGCAATAGCGCAAGCATGAAATAATGAAGAAATGAATCAGAGTTCTAGTTGCAGGATATAAGTGGAGTCTTTGTATAAAAGGGCTGAGCAAGGCCAGTATTGCAGTTGATGCGGGAGATGTAGAAGTATTTCTATTATTTTTGCGATGTCAGATGGCTGCTTTATGTCATTCCAGTTGCTGTTTAGAAGATAATCTTCTTTTCAGTATCTCTGGCCTAGGAGTTGTCCCATCTCTCCCCTTTCCTAGAAAGTGTCTCTGTCTTGCAGAATGTGGCCTCAAAGACTTGCAGTGTTTAATCATTGAAAAAGCAGCTCCTGCCGGCAAGAGGAGTACATCTGCTCCGCTGGGTTCTCTTGCAAAGGGAAGAGTGAGCAGCAGCAGTGCTGTGGTGAGCTGCTGGTGGGCCATTCCCACCCAGCCCATTGCCGTAGAGGGGTAGAGGTACCATGCATTTCTTCTGTGTTGAACATCACATGCCTATTAGAGAAAGGCAGAATTAAGAAAAGTCTCATCTATGTATGTTCTGAGATATCCTTTGGTACTGCAGTGCGAGTGCTAGGCAGTTGAGGGAGTTCTAATTCTCGTAATATCTCTGAGGTAGATGTGTTTACGTGGTGGGAAGTGAAGGACACGGCAGTTTAAGTAACTTCTTTGATATACCCCATGGGGCATACAGCAGAGTTGGAAATACAGCCCAAGTCCCAGTGTTGTGCACCGTTTCTTAGGCCACAGATCCAAACTTATCAAAGGCTAATTGAAGTGATCGTGGTTGCCTTGGAGACTGCCTCTTCTTGGGGGGGACCATGTCAATAGCACAGGTGTTGCAAAGCTTCTGACCTAACAGGAGGCCTTCCTGAAGATGATCCAGCTATGGAACTTAATTCTTCTTTCAACAGCAGACTGAACTCCTTTTGCTGGCTGCGTTGTTGAAGCTCTCGGTCTGTTTGGTGCTCTCAGGTGGTTTTTTTTTTTTTTTTTTTTTTTCCAGTGCTGTTGAGACAATGTTGGGTTTGAGTAAGAAGACCTTCTTTTCCTGTTCAATATGCTGAACATTTGGCTCTAAATTACAGAGTTTTTTATTAAAGACTGCATATGCCCAAAGAGTTGGATGGGCACACTTTTAGCCATCAAATTAAATAAATATGAAATCCTGCAATGGAGTGCAGAGCTGTGCATATAAATTACATCTTTAAACAGCACTTGAATGATTTTCTGGAAATGTTTTTAACTCTCCTCTGAACTCTTAAGGGTCATCTCTGTAGCCTTCCTATCTGAGGGAGGCTATTGGCACCGGAATGATTTATTGAAGAGGTATGTTGCTCTGCAGTATAAAAGTAATGTCAAGCCTTACTAAGACCCTGAGCTTGTGGTTTTGCAGAGCTGAGAAAACAAGTGGGTTTAATTCAATTGAACCCTGAATGAGCATTTCCTCAGTATGTGTTCCCACCCACTCCCATCTCCTAACACTGCCCAATTGTGAGGTGAGCGGGACTGTGGGTTAATAATGTTTTCAGGACAGTTTAGTGAGATGACCGATTTCAGTCATGAAGAGTTAGGAGCCCTGTGTCCCTGTTGCAGAGATACAAAGGTTGCAACTTGAGCTGACACACTAAGGACTGATGGGCATAGCTGAGTCATGGAGTCCTTATGGTTGAACCTTCAGTAGAGTGAGGTACCTTTGAGATGTGCGACTGCTTTAAAAATAGCAGCAAACAATTCTTCCACCAAAGGAGTCTTTGCTGCCATGAGTATTAGGCCTTCTATCTTTTTCCTTCTCAAAGAAAATCCTTCCTGCTGTCTTCCAAACAGTACTGCTGAGTTTCACCAAAGCCAGTCAGTTCTACCCATGGCTGAAATAAACCCTTCCTCCCCTACATTTCTCTTTGAATGCGGTCTTGCTTCATGCGTGTTTGCTCCACGCTGCTATAGGATTACAGCCTTGCAGGCATGTGCGCAGATGCACATCTATCCTAGCAGAGCTGCTGTAAGGTAAGGTCATGTTGTGATCGCAGCTGTAAAGACCAGGAGGGCACGGAGAGGCTGAGTGCTGTGTCTCAGATTACCCACGTGTGGCTGAGCAGGGGCCTGAACTGAGGCCTCTGAACCAGGCTCATACTGCTTGCTTTTTTTTTTTTTTCCCCCAGCTGTAATTAGAGCGTTCAGGCCAACATCTAAGTTGTCCAGCTGCCAGAAAGCTCAGGAGGAGCTGTTTCACATGGGGTTTTTTTATTTCTGACTCACTTCCGAGACTTTCTCAACTGTCTTAGTGTATAAATTTCCTCGGAAACGAACAAAAGAGGAAATGACCCTGCAGTTGAATGCCTGAAGGTGATCGGTATTGGCATGCGGACTGTGGTTTCTGCTGCTTTTCCTATCTGGAATAGTAAAACAAATGTCTCCTGTCTGCTTCCCAATGGGCCCGTAATACACTCACAGCTAGAGCTGAGGTGAAGAAGGTAAATGCTGTTATCTTCTGCTTTTGCACTATGCTGGATCAGGACCTCACAAGACTCCTTTGGGGTATTTCACACCATCTGGTCCTTGAGCACTGGGGTCAATCCCATGTGCCAAGCTCCTGTATGAACACGCTGGTTGGTGGGTGCCTTCAGAATGAAGAACTGAATGTTGCGTGATTTGCTTTGCATTTGTGTGAATATATTTCTCAGGTACGGAAATAAGATTTACCCTGAGGTAACGGTGGCAGGGAAGTCATGGAGAGCTTGGATCACTTCACGTTCAGTTTTACATGCTGTCTTTTTGCTCCCGAGGTGTGGTGGTGTGTCTCAGGCTGCTGGGCTCAGGCTGCTGCTGAAGCCTTCTGGCCCCTTGGGGTATGAAAAGCCATTTTACATGCCAGATGCTAGTCTGCTCCTAACCAGAGGTGACGTGAACTTTTCAGATAAATTCCAACTCAGAAGCTTCCGTGGCACTTCAGATCATGTTTGTAATTTATATTTCTGTTGCTGGAGACTTGAAATTGAGACACTTATCTGCATGATACAGTATTATCATATGCTGATCTCTGAGGAAGGGGATTTGCTATGCGAAGATAAGTTTGCAGAGAGAATTGGATGTGACTTTTGTAAAGAAGGGTTTGGTGGATGTAGTTCAGTTACTGTTTATGTTGCACAAGGGCTCCCCAGACATCTGCAGGACTTAATTGCTCTCAGTGCAAACACAGAAAAGTTATCTCTACCCTGAAGTTTGTGCAAGCCATCTGAGAGATGCCTTGGTTTTAAACGTATGAATGGCTGAAGCAGGGTGTAGTGAGGTGAGGACTATGAGCTGGAGAAGCTACTAAGAGCCTTCCCTTTCTCTGCTGTTAAAAAAACCAGAACAGCATAGCTCTAGGAGCAACTAAGTGCTTCATAACACTGTGAAAAGTCTCCAATGCCTAAGAGCATTGAGCTTCTTTCATGGCCTTCAGAAGTGTTTTCTGCCACTGTTCCGATGTTGATGCTTGTGCTTCACAAAAGCGGTGGCTGTGCTGTATCTGTAAGATCACCCACTTCTCTCCGATTTGGTCAGAGTTAGTCAGCAGGTTCAAAAGTAGTGGGGGAGGGAAGGGGAACTGGTAGACCAGATGCAATAGAAGGCTCAGATGCATAAGCCTGTTTCCTTAGGAAACTCGGCTAATCCGTAATGGGCCCCTATTCAAAATTGCAAGCTCTCATGAGTAGCTTTTCGGAGAACGTGCCAGCTAAGTCCTGCTTCTTCAAGGAAGTCCCTGCAATTTCAGCAGATGGGTTCTTAAGACTGGAGAACATCTGGGTGGTTCAAGGGATCAAAATATTAGCCACAATTCTGTCCTGTTGTGCTAAGTGAAGAATAACTGTTCAGAGGAGATAGTCTAAGTGCCTGCAACCTTTCCGTTTGAGGCCATCCATGGTCCACACCCTTGGAAGAGTGCGTGGTAGACAACCATCTGTTTGGCATTAACAGAAGACCTTAAATTAGGGAAGGTGGTGGTGATGTGGTGCCTGAACACATGATTCAACATTGCACCTTTTATGATTTCTGTATGAACTGGAGTGCAGAGCACAGTAAACATTTTCAGCTTTTTTCCCCCCAAAGTACTATTGGAAACTGTAATAAAAAGTAACTGCTGGGAAAGTAGTTTTGCTGAGTTATGCTATTTTTGAAAATGCATAATACTCCATGGGCTTTTAAGTGATACTGGGCATATTTAACATTCTTTGATGTTAATTTCCTGGCATATGGACATCTCAACTTATTAAAATAAATAAGTACTTTCAAATTTAATGAAATGATGGAGGAAATGGCCTTTTTTCACATTCACGTCTGCTTCGCTGGATAATTTAATGTTTTAAAATGTAAGTTCATATTAAAGTTTAAAATTCAAGTATTGGTTTTTGAAATTCTGTAATAAAAAGGTTTTGCTGTAGGAGAGATGTATGAATTAGTGCGCATGATAACACGATTAACAAAGCCTAGCTGGTGATTTCTTCTGTAGAAAATGCTGGCTGTAAATCCTCCCACTGGGACCTACAGCAACGGTCTGGTGGTAGGATCTTCTTGTAGTAGTGACTGTTCTTTTCCTGGGACGTTACTCTCTAGCCTGTCAGACTTGCCAATTGCCCATATTCCAGTGGGAAGGTACATACATCTGTGGAAAAGGTCTTCTACATCATTCACCTTTTTTACCCACATTTTACTGTCTCTTGGAGCTTACGCTCTAAGCTCCTCGGGGCAGAGACAGTAATTTGTTTATGTTGGCTAGCAGCAAGATCTTTATTTCTTCTTTTATTCTATATATGTTTGCTTCCAAGGTCTTTGCATCTAGTGGGAAGGATTTCTTTATAGCCTTAGGTGTTACTGTGTTATTAGTAAGTATAGGAAATGCACTTTGGTCCTCTCTTCTGTGCTGAGGGAAGGTAAGAATTCTGTGGAGGATAAGTAATGCTCAATTTAATTGACTGGATATAAATATTTGAGTTCTAAATATTTAATGGAACTCATTGTGTTTGTATGTAGGGATGTGTGGATGATGGAAGTTTGCTCTGTATCTTGTATTTCTTGAGAGACTGCTTACGTGCTGTGTTGAAGCCGAGGATGGCTTTATTTCATTTCAAGGCAGACTAGAAACCGAAGAACTTCTTTTCAGGGAGAAAAATGGCAAGGGACCCGAATGAAAAACCTACTCAGCTGAAGCAGAGGTGACAAAGTTCACTGTGATTATATTGATTTTAAATTACTGTGTAGAGCTGGGACTAGCCTATGTCTAGTCCTGCTCATGATGAGAAGAAAGGAAGAAGGCATGAATACTCCTCTCTCCTCTGCTTCTAAATATTTTGTTACCAGTACGATAACCGAGAGCAGTCTCGGCCTCCTGACATTCCCGACATGCAGAGGCAAGGGAGTTCTGGCGTCCTCACTGGAGCTGAAAGGGGATAAGAGGCACAGCAAGACTGAAATGTGTTTTTCCCTCCGCAGCTACCCCTGCGCGCTGGCTGCCTGAGCCGAGAAGCAGGCGGTGCCCTGTTCAGTGGGCAACAGATGCCTCCAGTCTGTGTGTGCCCCCAGCTCTACGAGAGATGACATTAATAGGAAACAGAGCGTGTCTGAGTTTGATGCATTTTTGGTGAAAAGTACTACAACTGTGCCTACACCACAAATTATAACTAAGTTAGAATTAATAGCAATTAACAGCACCAATATTCATTTACTAGAAATTTCACAGGAAAGTCATTACTGTTTATGTAGTTTGCATTTGTTTCACTGTCAATGAGAAAATTATTCAGTCGATAAGAGTTAATGTTTTATTTTAGACCAGTCTTATCTATTTTAGTATCTAGCGTGCCTTTTGGGAACAAGAACTAAGAGCAAATAAAGCTCATTGTGATAGAAATTTGATACATTATTGTAATGAAACTCTTAGTTTGCTGCATGACTGAAAGAGCATGGAAAAATGTCTTGTACCTGCACTAAATCCAGCAAAGTTGTGATGGGAGATGTTGTGTCTTCTTGTTTGGTGTGATGGAGAGAATGCCTGAGGCACTTGGGTAGGGAAGATGGCTATTTCTGTTTTTTCCCCGTGGTTTTTCAGCAATCTGACATAGTGTGCCTGCCTGGACCTATGCCAAGCAGAGATGCAGCCTCCAAGTGAGACTTTATTACTACAGTCCTAGATGATTCATTTTGTACCAAATTGCATGGGCCTGATTAACCCGGAACAGAGCAATAATGCTGTTTTAAAGATCTTTAGTGCATCCATTACTTCTGTTTCCAGTGTGCTTCCTCACAAGGAAAATACTTGTTTCTTACCATGAAATCTGCAGGTAGAGCCTGGCCATACAAATTACACTGAAAAGAAAGCCATTATCTGTCTTGAGCCATCCAGAAGACTGAGAAAGCTGAGACTGGAACTGAAATTGGGGGTTGTAGATGCGCTTCATCCCTTTCAAGATGCAGGCTAGTTCTGTACGTTGTAGCACACTCGTCTGATCTACCCAGGGCTTTGTGTATTTTCTAATCATCAGTGAGGCTCCAGCTGGCTGGAGCAGGAACCATTATTCTCCCGGTGCAGTATTTATTGAAGCTGCGGAGCAGGCAGGAGGATGCTGCCTCCCTGTCAGTGTTGGATCTGTGGAAGTGGGAAGAGTTGAGGTGGTTCTGCAGGCAGGGCAGGACTGCTTTTGCATTCACAACTCTTTTAGGTTTGGTTTTTTTTCTTTATGAGATGTTGCAATAGCTTTTGGGTGTTTGGTTGGGTTGGTTGGTTGGTTGTTTTTTTTTTTTTGTTTTCTTTAAGCTCCAAAATACTTTGTAGCTCACTTGTAGAAGTACAGGTCAGAATAACCTATCCATATTTTGCAAATCACTGAACTTTAATACCTTTATCTAAAAGCATTTTTGGAGCACTGATTGGCTCTTAGAAACCCTCTGTTCATTAAATCACTCTTGAGCTTTTTCATAGTTCAGGTCTTTAAAAAATAAAGTAAAATCCTCCAGTCTTCCTGTTGTCCCTGAAAAAGCCTTGTACCCTTATCAACACCCTCTGGCTTGTCTGGGGAAAGCAAATACACCCCCTCGTGCCAATGGCCATATACGGGTACAGTCTCATATTATTTCTGGAGGATCGTGACTTCTGTGACCCCTTGCAGTGGAGTGTTTGCATGAATAAATAAGCTGGTAATGTGCTGCCGGCTGAATTTACCCGTACTGGGAGAGCAGTGATGGTGTGAAGCAGGGAGCGCCCATTCAGACACTTGCGCTTGTGAAAGGAAGCAAGAAAAAATGGGTGCCGGGAGTCCTTTCTCCATACATGTGCAGTCCAAGCATCACCTGCCTAACCCCATCAGAGAGCCCCTGTCCTAATCAGAGGTTTCCTATCTGGCGGAGAGACAGGTCAGACTTCATAGGAGCCTCCTGGGCCTTATTGATGTCTCTCGAGATGAGGGTGCTTAGCAGAGTCAGCTGAGGTGACCTCCGTTGCCCAACATGTGGCAGTTCTGCTTTCTGCTTCTTTTCAGCCTAGGTCAGGCATCAGCTCAGGGTGATAGACTCGGGTCTCATTATCTGTTCTCGTCAATCCTCAATTTCCTTGCCTCCACACGTCTTTCTTCCTTGATTATCCATAACAAGGCAGAGATCTCCAGCCAGCTACACTGTTCAGTCTCTCCTGCAAACACTTTTTTGAATAATTGTGCCCTTTCTCCTCAAGACTCGCTTTCACAAAAGGATATATTGCTGACTTCTTAGGCGCTAGATCCCATTATCTTGGTGCAAAGACATTGTCTCCCTAAATGACGGGAAAATTATTTTTAATCAATGAAACTATAAGTGCAATTCCTGTATGGTTTTAAACCAAAGTACTGGAAACAATCTGACAGTGTCCTGCCAGCCAGTGCCTCTGAGAGGTGTTTCTGAAGTGAGCTACCTTCCTGCAGGCTGACAGGGAAAGCTTACTTCTTAAACAAAATCAGTTCCAAAAAGTCAGGTTTTGGCTCCCTGAAAGTCTATATTTTTTGCAGACACCTGTCCCGTCTGCTTCCTGGTGTGATTTAAACCTGTGCAGTCTGCCAGTGTGTGTTGGTAGAGATTGTTTTATGGTAGGCTGGGCTGTGGGACCGCGTCAAGATGGGCTCCAGGAGTATTTCACTCCCTCTGCTATGGGGAAGTGGGCAAAAACCCAAAACCCTGAGTCAAAACTCGGCATGGTTCATATGAAACTGTTAGACTGTAGACTTAAATGGCATAGAGATTGAACTGTCAGAAACTGGGTCCATCTTCGCTTACAAAAAGGACAGATAAAGGAAGAAGCATCTCCCGCAGGCAACTTCTCTAAGTGGAATTTTATTACATACAGACCTCCAGGACAATCAGACAAGGATTTTGATTTATGAGATAACGGTTACATTTAAAATACTGAAGAGAGGATTCAGGAAAAGGTTACTGTTAGATTAATTAGTGTTGATAGAATTGACACAGGTATAATGTAACATTGCCACAGTGGATGGAAGTCACAGGATAGACAGCCGGTGAAAGCATGTTTGTTTAGTTTTGTGCTCACCTTATCTTGTTTCTTGTTGTACAGGTGACTTATGTATGAATGTGAAATTAGTTTTTCTGTGTTTAGTGCATTGACATTGATGTTTTTATATAGGAAATGCATTATAAATTAATTTAAATGAAATTCCTCTTTTGATAGTCAGTTTCTCTTCTAATAGTCAGTGATCTTTGTTGTTGTTTTGTTTTTTTTACTGAATATGGATGTTAAAGCAAAGCCAGTTGATGGAAATGAGAAATATGTATTCCACAGCTTTAAAATAGATTGAGAGTTTTGTCTTCAATGGCTTAAGAAGGTGCTTTCAAGACTTTACAGTATGAATAAATTCTGCAGACTTAAAGCTCTTTTGCTTGTTTAATCCAAAATGATACCAGTATCTCCTACAGAAATTGATGATACGGAGGAAGTGTAGGACTTCATTTTCAGGGAGATGAATTTGGAGGAATAAATGCTACTGGGAGGGAGAATTTAGGAGAAATCTTAATAGAAATCTCCAATTAGTTGAATGGCTGGTTATCTGTGACAAGACATAATATTTACTAGACACAGGAAGCAGCATGAGTACTTACAAAGAAAAAGGTAAAATAAGATTAAAGTTTGTGTACTGTGTGTTGTAAAACGTGGGCAATCTTTGCAAGGCTTTAAGGCTTAAATAAGTTTTTGAGAAAATATTGGGAGAAAGGTATTAGTAGAGCATAATATTATGAAAATGACAGTGATTAGGTACCTTGTTTAAAATCTTTGTCCAACAGCCATTTTAGTAGGCTCGGCTCTAACATGATAAGCAAGGCCGGCAGAATTGGGATCTTATATTTTTGTTAATAAAGGCAGCTCTATGAAAATAAGGAGGAAGAAAATATATCCCTTTCAGTGCATAAATAAAAACAAATTGAAATAAACTGAAAGCCACGTGGTAAATGGTAGGAAGTGTGGCCACTAAATTCCTTTTATCAGATACTTCAAGTTTAAAAAAAAAAAAAGAAATCCCACAGGAAGTAATTTTATGAAAATTACAAATTTTATTCTTAGTCCTAAAGATGGCTTGAATCTTTCATTGATTAGTCATAGGTGTGAGGATCATTTGTAATCGCAGAGGGAATTTTATAATGTAAAATGTCTACATGTGGCTGAAAATGTAAAAGAAAAAAAAAATCAAACTCTTGAAAACGAGTGCTAGAAGTGAAATAGGGTTCTTTATCCATCACTGGCAGTTTTCCAGATAATCTGCAAAACATTTGTCAGTCCTCAAGCCAGTGACATTTCTTCCTGTTCATATTGTAGCGCAAGGTGAATCTGAGGTTTCATCACCTCTTCTGAAGCCAGTTAATATCAGATAGAAGCACACACCTGGGTGTAGCATGTACCCCTGCTTTTGTGTCTTGGGTTTTGTTTTTCAATAGGAGGTGGAGACCTGTGGTGATTTATGTTCTACAATCTTGATAAAAATATTTTCACCTGGTGAAAATAGAGGACATCCAGACTTTTGAAGGACCCTGGCATGGCTGGGAGCTCAAGCAGCAAAGGAGCATTTAACAGAAGAAAATGAAATGCTGTAAGGCTAGAGGCATGAGATCACAGGCCACTGGAACAAAACTGGGGGATGGAAGTAAACCAGAACTGCATCTTCTTTTACGGTATTTGGCTTATTTCAGTGCTGAATTGTGAATGTTCCTATTTCACATAGCAGTTGGGAAGTGTCCTAGGAGATGGTCCTGCAAAGGCATCAAGTGCACGCTGCCTGTACCATTGCATCGGCTGTAGAAACCCAGAGAGGGAGGGGAAGGGGATGAGATTTTTTTGTTGTTCCATCCCCTCTCCCCCCGCCTTGTCTGGAATAGAGAAGAAAATAAGAGGCCATTGACTTGGTGGCCAATGACTAATCATCACCTGTTGCTCCCACAAGAGATGAACAGGGGATTAGCATTCCCTGTGCTCCCCCTGCTACTCCTGCCCTCAATCTGAATTTTTTTCAAACCCTGTTTGCGATGAAAATGCAACAGTCTGACATGAATGAACACTGATACAGATCTGTCTAAGCTCCTTTCTCACTTCAAACTCAGTGATAGTTAAGACAGGATTATAAAGAAGCAAGAAAATTCAGCTCAGAAGAATGGAAATCAAAGCAGTTCAGTAAAACTAAGGTTTTCTCAAACCTTTGCGCCAATTAACATGGGGCTGTGACAGCAGAGTCTCTTCTTTTTTTTTTACCTCATAAAAATTCTAACTTGTGGGTGGATTTAAGTATGGGGAACCTATAAGACTTCCTTTTGATTAGCTTTCCCCAGGCGTTACGTCAGATCAAGCAAGGCTTGACAGCTGGATTTTTATCACTTCAAAGAAGAAAATATTTAGCATGATACAGAGATAAGATGCCCATGCTGATGCTGTTAACTGTGCTGAGGACACCTTTTTTTCAGCCAAATATGTGTCTCAGGGGAGGTGTTTCTTGCTACAGAGCAGAAGAATTTTGAAAAATTTCTATGGATTTTGGTTCATATCCGACTTATATAGAATAAACTTGCAAGCTCAAATTTTGTAGTCCCTTAAGCAATCATGAAATTTAATTTGTATCAATAATTCTGTAAAACTATTCACGTGGATTGCACTGCATATATGCTCCTAACAATGTCAGGGCACTACCATCCAATTGGGCATGAAATAAATAAGAATACTGTTGTAATCCTCTTCAAGCTTGTTTAAAAATTATTGATTCAGCCCAAGTAACGTCATTACTGATACAGTAGGTGGTTTTGCAGTGGACCTATTCCATTTTAAAATTCAATTAAACACTGCATGGCATAATTAATTTTTTTTTATTGTATTACTTCCAGGGATAGAAGTAATTGGCTGCTCTTACAAAATGTAGTTGCTTTAAAGAAAAAGAAAATCAAATTACGATATTTTTCCAACTACCTAGGATCCTCTGAGAGTAATGATGCTACAATATACAGAATTCTCTCCATGGTACAGCTGAAATTTGGTCAGCCAACTCCACAGTGAAATGAAACAACCGTTTAACAACACTTAAGAACAGCACAAAACAGATCAGTACGTGAAGTGAAGAATATTAAACTTCACTACAATTTTTAGGTGGACAGAATGTCATTACTAAAACTGAAACTGTCAGGCTCCTGGGATTAATATTCCTGTACTTACAAAAATTGCTGTAACGTCAATGACCACAAGTAGTCATGACCTCAGTTCTATTTGGAGAGCTTGTAAAGGTCTCCTACTAACCTTAAAAGCCCAATTTCCAACATTTTAGATAAGCCCATTATAGCAAAGGTAGGAACACAGACGGATCCATACTGGAGAAACAATTAGGTGCCTTAGTTCAAGGTTACATTTCCAGCCGTGGTCAGTGGTTGGTGCTTGTGAATTTTTTATTAAATAAAAGTAGCACTAAAGGCTTCGAATCGCCTCTGTGTGTATGCTGCTACTCTGTGCTGTGTTAGGGCTGCCGGCGGAGTCAGAGTTTGCAGGGAGAAGGAGCTGTTGCCATGGGAATTTTGAAAGCTGTCATCGTTTCACCCTTTGGTAGCAATTGTGGGGAAATGTGACTCACTGGAGCAAATTCTTCCTGGGGTGCAACTCTGCTCGGCCGTGCCGAGAT
The DNA here is from genome assembly GCF_964106895.1 of Numenius arquata. NCBI lineage: Eukaryota > Metazoa > Chordata > Aves > Charadriiformes > Scolopacidae > Numenius > Numenius arquata. The sequence continues at coordinate 9,046,756 of NC_133583.1, read as the reverse complement.
GCCCAGCACATATGGAGACTGGTAGAGCTGAAGAGATGGATGAGGAGGAGGAGGGTTGCTTTTCCCCTGCCCAGATCACTAACAGAGTTTGCAAGTAGCCAGGCTGATTTGGAAATTCATGGCTACTAGGGATATTAGGCTATCTTATTCTTTTCCCAGGGCTTGTGCTTCTCCAGGAGGAGGTTTTCAAAGGAGTTCTCTTTTCCTGTAAAAAGTGGTTGTGAAAATGAAAAACTCCTTTGTAAAGGTCAGCCTGAGCAGGGTGCTGAATTGACATTTATGCCTTTCAGAAGTTCCTCTGAGTTGTTGCTTTGTTATGCAGGATGGAGAAACTTATTTACAGGGCACCGAGTAATTTTGCTTTATTGTATTGTTTACTTGTCTTTTTTTTTCATTATAGTACCTTTTTGATATCTCACTGGGCAATACTGTTATAGCCAGTGGTTCAAACACAGATTTTCCTGGAAAAATTCTCCTTCAGTCTGACACTTCACAAGCTTTTCCCAAGCCAGAGATGAATGAATACTCTTGGAAAGTCTGCTAAGATTCTTTAGCCTGCTATTTTCTGTGCTGTCTAAGAATTTAATCCAATAACCATTTCTAGTGGCTGTGTCAGGCTCTTGGATCAGACCCAAAGCATGCCAGAAAAAAAAAAAAAAATGTTTAGATGTTTATGAGAAACACACTTCCTTGGCAGCAGAGTATTGCAGATAAGTCTGGGTCTATCCCCCTAATTTCTTGTGTGCCCTGTGCTCGGAAGAGGTAGAAAGAGAATACTACTTTTTCTTCCCTGCCTGTCACTTCTAGTCTCCTAAAAAAGTAATGGTTTGACTTCATATTATTCTTTCCTCTGCGCTCCCACTTTTCACTTCTTTCCTTTCCCAGTTTGCTCACTGGCACTGAATGTATAATGTAGTGATGCAGGGAAGTGATTCCCCAGTTACATCCTGAAAACTTCTTGCAGACCTTTATCAACCTGTGTCCTCAGACTGTAGATGGCTGTCATCGCAAGGCTGTTTGCTAGATGTCCGATACCTGGCTGTTGTCCCATTTTCTGTGACTTTGTGGCTGGATGGAAGTTTGGTGTTTGCTGTCAACACATCCTACATCTGAATACAGAAACCAAACAAAATCTGAATCTCTGTTACAGAATTGTTACAGAATATTAGTGGGCAATTAAATAAAGCAGGTGAAGAGACTTATCTTACATTAATCCGTGAGAAAAGATAGAGCTTTGCTTGTGAAAACATCTGCTGGGATATCCACCTTCAGACCACACGCACGTTGGTGAAGAAATCAGTGCCTGGATCTGCTAATTTTATTCATGTACTTCTTACTTGCCCATTTACTTTTCCCCACATGAAGGATGACTTCTTCGTCGAGGGCTGTTTTTCCTCAGTTATCAGAGCACAAAATAAAGCAGCTGTTTATACTAATTTCTTTCGTTCTGTAAGGATCATTTAGTATGCAGAAGACCAAAAACTTCATATGCACCACAAGAAATCATGTGAGTCTAATGATGCTATTTAACAGACAGTGTTTTTCTTGGCATAAATTAAGACCCCTTAGAAAAAGGTTATAAAAATTGGAAGGAGCTGTGTTGTCTGAGGAAGATGCTGAAAAAGAGAGGAGTGGATTGAGTAAGACAGTTTTATGGTTTTAAGAGCTGATAAATCTTCATCTGAGCAAGAAATTTTTGTTGTCATACACTGAAGTTCAAGAATTGCTGTTTTTTTTCTGAGTTGAGATGAAGTCCCTGTGCTTATGGAAGGGCATTAAATAGAAGAGTTTATTTTTTTTAGCCTGGATTCCTGTAATTCTAGGACGTTGACTTTTGACTCTTGGGAGAAGACATTGCAGAGGAGACAGTGTCTCAATTAAAAGGGCCTTTCAGAAAGCAGTTATGATGAATTTATATTTCTAATATAGACATGCAAAATATATGCTAAACAGGTTGATTAAAATGGCCACCCACCTAAACCTGACAACTAGAGCTCTGTCGTGCCTAAAGCCTGAATTCTTAAAGGGAAATCCCCCTCTTGAGTTGGTGTTTTCTCTTTTTATAATTAAACTAGACTGACATTTCCATTGTTTTTGGTTCCCTTTGTCACTGGGCTGTGTAGGATTTCATAAAGTTTCCTATTGCTGTTGTATATGGTACCTTCCTGACAAAGCAATACTGAAAAATCTCTTTCTTCTGCTGTTATTCAGGACCAAGTTAGACTGATTTGTTTTTAACAGTAGCATCCCAGAATCCCATTGCACATCTTTCTCACATCAATTAGCTCTCTGTTAACCAGGGGGTGCTATTACTTTCAGTATGTCTTCAGAACTTGTAAAAAGATAATTGTTAACCTAGATGCCAATAGGACTTTAGTGAAGACTTGTTTAGAGCTCAAAGGTTTCAGCAGTAATCGATTTGATAAAATAATGGCTTCTGTTCCCATGTGGATATATTTCTGTCTTTTCAGGCACTGTTTGTTGAATGGAGGGAAATGGTGACTAGGGCCCTTAGTAGAAAGCTGCTGTGGCTTATTCCCTGTAACTTGCTTCTTTGAGTCCTTTTGATTCTGGAAGTGAAAGAGAAGCAAAAATTTTGTGTTATTCTATCAGTACTGTTCCGATGCTTGTCAGAACACTTTATGCCACACCTTCCTATCCAGTCCCTTGCATTTTGCATGGGTTTTGGGGTTTTTTTTTTGTTTGTGTTTGGTTTTGGGGTTGTTGTTTTGTTTTGTTTTTTTTTACAAGGCTTTCACTACTTAAGCATTTGATGGATGTAGGTGCTCGCTGTTTTAAGCATGTTTAAAAAAACTGACAAAAAAAAAATCTCTCTAATTGGCATTTAAATGTTCGCATAAGTCTCCTGCATAGCCTTTTAGGGATGTCTGCATACTGCCGTGGCAGCCTGCTGTTATTAAACAATTAGCTTCAGTGGCCTGCCCAGGTAGGAGGGCTGGAGAAACCAAGGGGGTGTGTAGCTGTATTTAAGTGCTATATTGGCAGATCCCCCTGTATTAAATGGTGATGCTGCTGCTCCTTTCCTCTTTAACTCTTAACATTGCTGTTGACAGAGTTGAATTCTTCCCTGCTGCTTGTTTGCAAGCAGTTGGTATTATTCTGAGGAAGATCTTCCATTCGTTTGGCTTTCTCATTTTAAATTCATGCATTGTAGTTCAGGAAGATAAAATACCCACCTCTAGCTAAATGCCAGAAGAGTGTTATCAGTTTCTGGGAGAAATAACTTTTCTGCCTTTTAATTTGACCTAGGGGAAAAGTGAGTACGTTGAGACACGTTACCAGGTTGGGAACTTGCTAGGAGATTTGAGGGCAGCAAACTGTGGAAGAAGGCTTTTCTGAGCTCCCTAATTCTCCCTCTGTTTGCCAGTAATGCGTTGGGGAAAAGTTTCATTTAACATCTTTCCTTTGCCCTCTTCTTAATCTGTTTGGTCTTTTGTTTGGGACTTGCTCCTGAGAACAGGGCATATCTGCACATTAACAAGTTTTCAGTGAGGAGTAGGGAATGGTAATGGTGCCCAGATTTCTGTCTTTGGTGCAACAGCTGAGTTTTCTGATCCCCAGTCAGGTGTGGGGTGGGAAGAACAAGGACCAGTCACACACTTAACACCTCTCTCTGGTTGACTAACCAAGGTCAAACTGTGACCACAGGCTACAGAGTCCTTCCGTATTTTTAATAGCACAAACATATTTTTACAAATTCCACTAATACATCATAGTTTGTTTTGACTTAAACATTGTCAGGAAAACTTACCATCATTGTGTCTATTTCTGTGATGTGATAGAGTAGAGTTTAATAGTTTGAAAATGAATGAATTTAAAATTGGATAGTTGAAGGTCAGAACCCTATAGTGATAACTCAGCTAATGTAATATTCATACCTTGGTCTAAAGTAGTGCTGTATATCAATATGTTGTCCCTGCCTGCCATGATTATATAGGGTAGAAATGCATTTGTGCACTGACAAATATCTAAGGGAGAAAGAGACAGGGTATTATACTGACAATGTATAGGAAAATTCAGGAGTGAGGCACCTGAAAGAATAGATAGGTCATGAACCATTATTCTCTTCTGACTAAAGCAAACTATAGTTTAAGCATTCACCACTGTCAATACTTGCCACCATAGAATTGCTTGGACCATCCTTCAGCTGGTTCTGTGCACCAGATTAATGCCTCACATTTTTATAAAGCACTGAACTAGGAAAGGAGAAAATACCTGATTTGTTTCTAGTGGGCTTAGTTCAAAAATGTGTCCTAAGGACTGAAAATTATTGCTGCCTCTCCAATATTGATGGACCAAGTTAAAAACCATGCATGAGATATGGATACAGTAACACCAAATACTTACCTTAATACAGGTCAGCATTCAATCTATTCCAGATCTGAGAAGCAAAACTCGATACATGGGTGTTTTACAAGGCAGAAGTCTGGAGTTGTAGTGGTTAACTGAGTTGGATGTGGTGGGATCTGGATTTGGTATCCCTTTCTTAGTATGCTTCTAAATATTCAGGGCAAAAGGTGAACTTAGGTTGAGGTTTTTTTTTTTGTTGAGGGTTTTGTTTTGTTGTTTTTGTTTTGTTATTTATTAAAAAAAAAAAAACAGTATTTGGGAATTTTTCAGTGAAGTTGGTAGGTGTTGAGGTTCCTTTAAAATCCCATGTTTCTCTGTACCATTCCCATAGGTATATTGCAAACCACATCAATGTGGTCATTGCCAGGCTAAAAATATGACACCTCTGCTATCTTGGCAAAAAGGGGAGTCTGTAAGAGCTAATCCTTTGCTTGAATAGGAGACGATTTATTTTTTTCAGCCTTTCAAAAGAGCACCTTTTACAGGAACATATGGCAGAGGATCTTCTGCAGAGGAGAAGCACTTATATGCAAAATGAGAGCTGAAAAAAGGAAAATCTTCAAACTTGTTAGACAAACCAAATTATAAACACAAGTGTTCTTCCTCTGTTCCTGTTACCAGATTTCTCAAGAGTCAAGAAAATTAATCAAAAGTAAGCTTCCTTAAGAGGATATCCAAATAGATATTGATTTATTTTCTTTTAAATGCACTTTGTATTTTGCACAGTTTTGTAGTTTGTAAGCCCTTTTAACTCATGAAATGGGGGAAAACTCATTGTGATATTTGACAGCTGGTTGCAATAATGATCAACTGCTTGTCACTTGTAATTGTGCAGCAGTAAGAGAGGGGGGAAGTTCTTATGCTTTCGTGCCATTACTGAGACTAGAATGGAATTGCATTATTTGTATGAATATGTTGAAAACATTATTTGAATGCCTTACATTTTGTGTACAACTAGGGGAAGGTGGTGTTTCTTTTAAAAAAGGATACAGTCAGCTACTTTAGAAACAACATTTGAAATTATAATAATCTCTGGGGGTTTATCTTCTGGATTTATATAAACAGACCTCTCTCTCCTAAAAAGCTATTTTCTTATACAGCAAAGACAGAATGCAAATAAAAACAAGAACGGCAGATTTGTGAAAATGTCCTTTTCAGATTCTGGTGACCAACAGAGAAGGAAGAAATGAGAAGCTTTGCCCCAGGCTCCCTGATTTGCCAGTTCAGCCTGTCCATGACATACGTGCTTTTTCTTCAAGCCAGGGGAAGGCTGTGTACGTGATTATGGATGACTTGATGTTTTGGTTGCCTTGGTTGAGGCACAGACATAAGGGGTTGTCATCTTCCTGCTTGTTCAGCTGGTCTTAGATGGTTAACAGGTGTCCATCCTGGGCTTAGGCAAGTTGTATGACTAAATATGTGAGGTTCATCATACTCCTGGTATAGAGGAAAGATGTTTCAATAGGTGGCAGATGTATGTCCGGTGACAACAGGAGATGCTAATTCCAGCCCAACTGGGAAGAGTTCACTGAAAGGGACCCTTTTTGAAAGAAACCCGTAGAATAAGGAAATTCCTTCTCCCACTTACTGTGAGGAATGACAGTTCAATGGGATCTGTCTGATGTGGCCATGTTGGATGGAGATCAATAGTGTCGTTTCTTTGACTTCTCCATTTTCACTTTATCTGTAAACAAAACTAATTGGCAATCGCAGCACAGGGAGCAAACTGATGCATGGTCAGGAGCTGAGCCTTTGGTGTGACCAGCCTGGTGCTCTCCCACTGTCTCTCTGACAGTCCAGCAAGGATCCCCACAGTGGTGGAGTCTTATTGTCTCGGTGGTAGAGGAACATGTCCCCACCCGTCATCACAATCTTTACATCCCAGACGCCATTCTCGTCCCTGTAGTGCAGGCTGAGTGTACCACCTCTGTAAATGGGCTGGTGGGGCAGCTGTAAACTCCTGCAGGCTGCCATTGGGAATGAGACGTTAAAAATGTCAAGTATGGTTGATGCTTTTTGTCCCTGTCAACAACACAGGGGAAAATAAATAAACAAACAACCCAAACCACAATCTTGTTAATTTCTTGTTGGCAGTTTCAATAGGGAGAGTGTAGCAAAGTGGCAGATAATACTTTAAGTTTCTAATGGATTATTTTAAAAGGTGGTGGTGGGGTTTTTTTTTTCATTTTTGTGGGCATTTTTTTGTTGTTGTTGGTGGTGGTTTTGTTGTTTTTTTTTTTTTTAAATGCAGGCTAAAAGTCACTGCTGTAAATGTATTTGAAAGCCATGAGAGATAACAGATTAAAGCTTTATGTGAAAGAAAATAATGTTTTCTTTTTCCTTAAGTAAATAACACCTTGCTGAGCCATATTTAAGTGTGCCAATTTTTTCCTGGTAAGAAGACTGTGAAGGTGTTAATTACAGTGAGCAAACTAGTTATTAATGGTATTTTTACATTCTTGTCATCTATTGGTGGCTAAAGGAAGATCGGGGGAAGATATGCTTCATTTGTAATATAGGTTCCTTTCTACCAGCAGAGAAAAGATAGCAAGCACAGGGAGGATTTTAAATTTTTCTTTAAGGGTTAAAGGAGCTGGCATTCGTGCATGGATGGCTGGTTGATAGAAGTTCTGAAGAGTTGCCTTTACTGCCTTTCACTTAAGTGATCCGTGAACTAAAGTGTCCCCAAGTAGGATATGACACAACAACCTGTGACTTGCTCATTAAAGGCTCATATTAAGGCCTGTCTGGGAACTCTCTAATGCCAGATCACCGAGACCGTGGACCGGAACAGCGCCTTTAGAGCTCCTATGATCCTTAATAGTAATGCCTCAATATCTGGCTCATGGGCAGAATATACAGCATTGCTGTCCTGTGGGACGGTTAAAGACTGTTCTCAGAGACCTCTTAAGCTGAAGATGGTTGATACAATGGGCTTAAAGTGGTTAGTGTTCTTTGTGCCAGTAATCTTCATCAGGTGGCAGCAGAGCCACGAGTCGATAGACATTATTGTAGCATAGGAATGCTATATACATAATTATAATCTTCTGACAGTGAAGTATGGCCAACCTAGGAGGTCTCTGCAGGACTTATTGTATGTTTACTTTATATTGCTGCTACATAAAACCTTGGTGTGCCTGTATCTTGAGTGCTCTGTGTGGTTCTGGTCTCTGCAGCTCAAGAAAGGTATGGCGCTAACTAAAAGAACAGACCTGTGAACAAGAGCAAATGGGAATTGTCAGAGATGCACCTTTCACCATTTGCAATCCAATACGCTTTTGTACACTTCCTAAATAGCTCCTTCACTTGCTGGAGAGATGACAGTGGGCTGGCTGGGCATCGTTCTGATCCGCTAGGACATCTCCTCTGTCTGAACAGCCCATTAAAGTGTGTTGTGCTGGAACCCCAGTCACAGTAAAATTTGACCAAAGCCAAATGAGAAGAAAAAGCAGGGTGTAACGTATGTTTGAACATTAGGCAGCTTTGATCATCTGTTTCATCGCAGTATTTTTGAAGATATAGTTGTATGGTCAGCAAATGTGTCTGGCAATGTCATTTCATGCTGACGGAGCATAGAATACAGGCTGATTTTACTGATAGGCCTTTTTCTGTGAAGAGATGCGACAGAACTTGTACGCAATCAGTTACTCAGCTCAGGACAAAGATATATGGCACTGTCTTAACAGAAGATGTTTTTGTGTACAGATCTGTTTTAAGGAATTGTATTGTGGAGAGATTACATGTGAATAGAGCATAGATAGTGTTTAGGGAGGGGGTTGAGGAGATGGTTTGGTTTTTGTTTTTTTTTTTACAGGATAATGGCATGGACTTGTAGCATTTATGTGTTAGCGGGAGCAAGGACAATCATTTACTTGCAAGTAAAAAGCTGTATTCCTGTCATATCTATGCTGGTGGTGTCTGTAAACTGGCTTGTGTATGTATAAGGAAAAAAACTCTCCGAATTGCTTCATATTCAACACCTCGTCAGGCCCCAGGTATGCGACAGTAACAGCTAAGCTAACAGTTCTTATTTCAAAGTGAGTACTGGGAGGCTTGAACTCGGCTTGGACACATCCTGAGCCCTGGCATGGACTGGGTGAGCCCCTGCAGGAATAAGCCGCTCTGGGGACAGAGGCAGGCACAGGCAGGGGTGCTTCTTAGGCAGAAGCCCTGAAAGGATATGGACGTGTCTGTAAACTGTGAGGGCTGATGCTCATACTGGCAGAAAGTTTGATAGATGGAAAGTAATTTGGGGGTTTAAAATATGTAGCAAAAGGGATTTTGAAGACTGTGGTCCTTAGTCTTGATTTCCTGGTTTGAATGAGAAACATAATGAAGATGTATGTTGTACTTCAGTATTAGATGAAATTGTGTTGGTTCAGGATCAGCATTAGCCATTTACTTCTATTCACTTTTTTTTTTTTCCGCTTAGTCCCTCAGAGTTTTCTGATGTTTTCTCAGCATATTGCATTTTCTTCCCACTTGGAGCTTTTCTGGTTTGGGCCTCTCCGTATGGGTTAGGCGTGTGTATTGTTTATTCCTGTGCTGCTGTTACTGCATGGTCGTTGTTTTTGATCCCTCTTATTTTCTTAAAGATAGTTATTGCTTCAATAGTTATTGTTTGGTCTTAGTTAGTTAGAGGTTGTTTAGCTCTGGCTCTTCCTCAGAGTTTGTGGGTCAAACCTTTAGCTGGGTAAAATCAATGTAATCAATAGAGCACTGCTGATACACATCAGCGCAGATGAGCCCTTGTGTAACATCAGCTCAGCAGAATCCTACTCGAATCTTTGCTTTATTTCCCAGTTTGGCTTTTGGAAGGCATTTATGGTCACAAAACACTTGTTTTCTTTCTGCAAACCCTGTGGTTTTCAAAGGATAGAGCAACCAGAACTCAATTAAGAATGCTAGCTTCCCATTAGGCATGTGGGAAATGTACCCTTTTTTTCTGTACAAATAAATAGAAACTTGGAATATTTTAGAGGAAGAATTGTGATCTTTTCCCTGATGACTGAATATATTAGTTCACAGGTCCCGTATTTCAGGGGTTAGCCATTTGCCATTTTATGACACACTTTCAAACAACAATAGTAGCTGTTTATGTGGAGTATCATTAGGAAAATATCTGATGCCTTTTTGCCTTTGCCTTGGCAATAAAGCCCACATACATGTGTGGGAACAAGGAGAGCCAGTGGCACTTGGCCAGCCAATTTCTCAGAACATCAACCAGCAAATGCTCCTTCTGCAATTGGTGTTCCACCAACCACAATTTAAAACCACTGATTTAAATACCTGACCCGGCTACCACCATGAGGCAGCGAGAAAGCTACTGGTGGAGCCCAGCAGTGGTGACTTTCAGTCTCCTTCTCTAACCTTTATATATGCTGCCTCTGTGTGTCAAGAGACAGTAATACATGTTCCTAAACTAGATGGCTGCAGAGCGTGCTGGTAAATTGGTTGACTGACAACATGAGCAAAACCATGGAGACATACGTGGTAACAAGCAGTATCAGACACCGTGTCCTGGAGCATCTGCATGGGCAGTTAAGACTCTGGCAATTATCAATGATGAGAGATTTTCAAATTTGAGACATGTATCTTCTTTTTTTTAAATGCCCATTGTCTGCAAAGGAAGCTGTTAGGGTAGAAAGGGAGGATCTTTCAAAATATGATAGTAATTACAATTTATTCTTGATGAAAAGCCTCTTCACTAATGGGTGGATACCCCGCATGGTTCCTATGCGTAGCACACCCATTACCTGTCCCCATTTCAAATAGGAAAGGCTTAAAACAAAGAAGGGAAGAGCACTGATTACCAGGAAATTGCAACACAAAATGAAGGAACAGCAGAAGACAATTATGTTACAAACAGGCCTCTCTTTCTGACCTGGGCTGTGATGAGTTATCGGTCATGCAGAATTGAGTCCTTTGTCTACAGGTGCTGCTGGGGCAGAATGGAGGGGAGCCCAGCAGGTTTCTTCTGCTGGATGAGGTGAACTTGGCATGAAAGAAACAAAAAAGCTAAGTTTGAGGGATGTGAAAGAGACAACATCATAGTAAATATTTGTTTTGTCTCAGTAAACTCTGAGGTTTCCCCCTTGCAGTATCGTCCAAAGTCCTTGCAATAAGCAGGGCCATTATTTTCCCAAAATACTTGTGTCTCCTTGAGCGCTTCTTGATGCATTTTTCACATGCAGGTGGAAATCTGGACAGAAAAGTTGCATCTCCTTTACGTGACTTCCCTTTCTGTCTCAAACTGGCCTGTTGTCAAGTTTCCACAACATTTTGTAGAAATCCTGTATTTTTTCTTGGTTTTTCATGACCAGTAGTCAAGGCTACGTTGCCACCAGTGAAGTTGCACGGCTGCACCACTTACTTGATAGCTTAAGAAATGAGGATATGTTCATGAGTTAGGTTTTATAAAAAGTAGCCCACTCGAATGCATAGTTGTACCAAACTCAATGCAACATTTTCTTGAATGTTTATACAAGTGTTGTATCCATTGGAGGCTGCTGGTAGCCCTTTCCCAGCTGGTCCCTGAAATCTAAATCCTTTGTGTATTTCAGCAACTAATGTGTAAATAAGAATTAAGTGTTTAAATACTTTAATGGATGTAAGCCTTGTGTTTTTGCTGTTTTGGAACGTTTTTCTTTTCCTTGCTTTGGCTCTTAGCTTTTGTTTTAAGTGGTGCCACACATTAAAGAAATTTTTCAGCTTCAGAGAAGCTACGCCTTTCAATCTGAAAAACTGTATCCTGCTTCTATCTCAGGCCTATCTTTGAAGATACTCTTGATTTAATTCATCAGTACCTTTAAGAAAATAAAAAGGAGATGGCTGTCAGTAAATTCTGGGAAAAAATCATTACCCAGTCATATACACATAGGAAAATATCAGAACATTCAGGGTAATTAATAATATAATGTATAATACTTGGCAGTTAGTGTAAACGTAGGGGCTTGAGTTTAAGGAGGTTTTTTGTCACAATTTTTAGGCAAAAAAAAAGGAATAATAATGTATTGTTTTTTGTGAAGCCTTATGCTCAAAGAGAAATGGATTTGTTTATGTATTTAAAAATATTCTTTAGACCCTATTTTAGTGGCTAAATGTGCCTCACAGACCTGCCAAGGTTCTTCCTGCAGTTACACATTCACTTGTTAATGACTTTGTCTCAATCAATACTTTCTCAAATGCAGACGCTCAGATATTCCAAGAGTCACCTTAAAAGACCTCTGGCAGATAAATAATTAAGTGACCCCCTGGCTGCCTTCCTGCCTGCAAAGAACTTCTGGTAGAAAACTAATTGTTTGATTTCAAAAATCAAAACCTGCCGACCTCTTGAAAAAAGGCAGTTTTAGCTGTTTGAAGAATCTCATTGCTTTTAACAGGTCATTGTAGTGATGGGCTGTTGAGTGAAAGAAGAGATACTTTTATTCTTTAAATGTTGTAGCTTACAGAAGAGAAGTGGAATGGAAGGGGAAATGTTGAAAGCTAGTACATAAAATCTCGTCGGGTTGCTAACAAGGAGCTTGATCCCGGAATTGCTCAACTGTTTGTACAACTTTGCTCGTGCCAGTTGTGTTGACTGCATTATACATGTGGATATGTGTTTGAAAGATGAGACACATGAAATCTAAATCTGTTTCCTTTATTGCCCTGACATTAGCTTCAGTGGTAATAGGGGAGTCTGAGTGTTGGAGCTAATTGTCTCTCTCCTGTATGTCCTTCCAGGCACTCTGCTCTGACTATTTTGAACTTGCCAGAAATAGCTTGAACATGGTGAAAGGATGTGTGTTAAGCTTCACAAATGCACATACTAATTTGGTAATGAAACAAGTTAACATTTGTCATTGTTACTTATTAGATTGATGTATTATCTATTTAGACATCTTTTGGAGGCAGCGCTCGAGGATGACAGCTGCCAGCCCAGAGAAGGGATGGAAACTGAGGTCTCAAACTCCTTATCCTCAGAAAAACACATTTGCCAGAACCGGTCTGTTAGTAGCCTTTCAACATTTGGTATGTCCTGTAGTTTGTAAATCATTGCAGACTCCGGTAGATGAGCTTATGCACCCCAGAGAGTAGACTGGGAATTTAATTATGTTATGTATATTGGACTGAATGGGGACTGTCAGATCATTTGGAAAATGTGGTGGCTTGTTCCTCAAGGAAGCAAGATGTGCAAGTCCAGATTGTTAGATTTTAGGCAACATCTGACAGAACATTTGACTTCAGAATGATGTGACTACAGTTTCCTGCTGCTTTGAGACTGTTCTGAATGCCAAAGTGCTCTGCAGTCACAGGCTGGATTTCGGGTACCTGTGTAAGCTGGTGGGATCTCTTAATTCTGTGTAACTCAGGTGGGTGATGGCCAGATCTTCAGCACCATTCTGGGAACCCCCTTCCCATGAAAGGTGCTTGGAGGGAGGTAACCAGCCTTGCTAGGATGAAAATAAGCCATGTTTAGGATTCACTGGTGAATGGTGGCAAAGTGTTGTGTTGCTGTGGAGTTTGGTGGCATGAGTGCAGAATCTTGATGAATGGGGGTGGTTCAGTGGAGATTAGTAAGCATGCATTAGAGAGAAGAACTGAGGTTCTTTGCCTCTTTGTGTGGATTAGTTTTTAATTTTGGTTCCCTGACTTTAACTTCTTCATTCATGTGTGTTTATATCATGTATAAAGTAGTACAAACACTGTCTTTGCTATACGTTGAAGATCAAAATAAAAGCGTCTCAGATTTCTCAAGGAATTAAAATAATAATTTAGCATAATATCTGGAAATAAAAGAATTTGACAGTCTTTTACAGGAAAAAAAAAGAAAAAGAGTAATTCCTGGGAATGAATAAAGGATTATACCACTGTGAGTTCTGAGGGTAAATGTAGTTGATGAGCAAATTCTTCTGAAGTTCATCAGGATCTTAAGACTACGAAGAATTTGTTCAACTCTTTTATTTTTTTGTATTTTGAATCACGGTTCAGGTACTATAAGGCAGTGTGTGGCCCTCCTCCCTCTGACCTTTCTATCTGACCCTTTTCTACCCAACTCAAAAAAAGGGGTGTGAGGTTGCTTTCTTCATTCAGCTGCTGAGTACTAAGTTTGTCACATAACTGCAGGGAACTAAACCCATCAAGATCTAGACTAGTTAGCTAAAATTACAGTTTATCAGATGAGTGTCTTGGTTATAGCAGCTGAATATGTAACTTGATATTTGTAAATTTATGGAGGTTGGAGAAACCTGAAATCCAGCCATGCTCAAGATCTTCTGCAAAGCTCTCCATTCAAGCAAGCAGTTGCATTAGACCTTTCCTTCTTCCCTAGCTGAGGAGGTTCTACTTTAGATAGAACTGAAACTTGAAAAGGGAGAAATTCCTTTGAAGTCTCCTGTCCACTTGTCTGCAGCAGTTTTGTTCTGTGGAGAAACTCCCAGATCCTACAGCGATGAGCTGCAGTAGCAAAGCTTGTGGCAGGGTTAGGTAAATAAATGTTACTTTGTTCTGCTGCTTTTAACAGAGGAATGTCATTTAATTTTTTAATCACAAAGGTTCACTTTGTATGACCTTGTTTTTGAATCCTGGCAACTACTACCTATGTAGTTCCTGTTCAGTGACAACAGTTTTGTGGGTACAAGTTACATTTGATCCACCCTCTAAGCCTCTCAGAGCAGTACTTTGGCTCAAAATTCAGCAAATAATGCTCAAAAGAACTCCCAGAACATGCCTTAGGGAACTTTATACTTAAAGCTGATGTCAGGTTTGCTTCACACCCTTTGAATCTGACATTTGATCCTCATGAGCATGTTTGTCACTTGTTGACTGCTTGTCATTCCTTGTTGGAGCAAACGTTCTCTACCAGGACATGGCTGAAGCACCAGACTGTCCCATTCCCCTTTATGATGGGCCTGCAGAGGGGTATTGTCCCCTAAACCCTGTAATTCTGGCTTCAAAAGTTGTGCACTTTGAGGCTGCAGTGTAGTCCTGTGCAATTAGCGCTTCATCTTCTAGCGGACTGGTAGTAGCAGGGGCACAGGTATAAGCTCTCACTCTGCTTCCTTAGTGACCTTCACTGCTGCTTTAGGACTAGATTTCTTCTCTTCTGAGACAATTTAGGTAGTGCAGGATTCTCCCATGTCCTTAGCTTGTTTATTCCCTTAGGTACTCATGAAAGTAGAAGGATTTTGCAGACCTGTTAATCCCATAATAAAGGTGAAAGATGCACGAAGACTTTCCCTTCTCCTTCTGGTTTCTTGCCCATCTCTCCACTGAGGCTGAAAGTATTCAGATTCTGGCAGTTCTTTCAGTCCTAATCCTTGAAAAGCCCAATCTATCAGGGGACTGGCATTAAAAATCACAACATTGAGAGGAAGGAAGAAAAAAGTAATCCTCTAATTTTTCTTTTGAGTTTTTCTCTCATTCTTTTTGGGTGGTATTTTTTTAGCTTTTCTGTGAAAATGGAAAGGATTGACTTTTATCTCCCCCACCCCATTTTTTGGCTAGAAGTTCATAGGATCCTCCCGTAACCACAAGATCCCAGAAGTTGGCACATATATGCCAATTGTGTTTCCAAAATGTGGTACGAAATAAATTCTGTTAGTTTCAGCTGACTGTCACAAGCTTGAAAGAGGAGTTACTAAAGCCCTCATCTCCTCTAAGGTGGTCAGCTCACAGCCATGACTGCTGCCTGTCATGCGTTTGGGCAAATGGTGGGCCTCAGACCACATCTCATTGGGAAGCTCCTCTATGCAATACTCTTGGCGGACTCCTCCATGGATGCATCCCCAGGAGGGAGAAGGCCAGTGTTTTGTCAGCTGAGGACCAAGGTGAGCTGGCAGTCTGCTCTACTTCTCCCTCCATAGCTGAGAGGGGGTGTGGATGGACCTGCTGTCGTTGCATGTGCTCTGCAGGTAAAGATCGTCTGCCTCTGTCCAATGATATTCTCATAAAAATAATCGGAGGCACAATTTGTAGCATGGAAGGAGAGTTTAGGTGTAGCAGGCTCCAGTTGTGTGGTTTTCTGCTGGTTGTCCCCCTCACGGTATGTTCAGGGCATTTTGTCTCTTCCTAAGCAGATTTTCCTCTTTCTTTGGAAGCCTTCCAGGAAAAAATGCAAATAGAGCAGTGTGATGCTCATGGTAACACTGATTAGTTTTATTCTGGAAATGCCATACACACAATCTCAGCTAATCATGCTATATATATATATATATTAAAAAATATACTGTTTGTCTGTAAGGAGAAGGAGTTCTTCCTCTAGCAAATTAATTTTTAATACCTTATTCTTACTGAAAAAGGTGGCGTACAGTCACAGATTTAATTAAGGGTATAGCAGACTTTGTCAATCAAGGGAGGCAGAATTATACTTTGGCTGCCTTCCAAAATGGCAGAGGCTTAAAATCAAAACCAAAAAGCCTTCCCCAAATGTGTTAACACACCTTGACCATTATTACGGCTCCTGTTTGTTTGTTTGTTTTTCCTGTGCCAATAAGAGAATATCATTATACTGAAAATCTGATCTAACAGTTTCTAGTCATCACTGGCTTGGAGCTTTAGATCTTTCTCTGTTGCTCTGTGTAGCTTTAATTAAGCATTGGGTCAATTTGGGAGGGGAGAAAGCCTTTCATAAAGGAATATGTAGGGAATGGTATTATAATTTTTCTTTCATTTCAGTAGAGATTTTTTTTGTTGTCAGGGCAAGGGATGCATAAAAATAATGGCAAGTCTGCAACGAAGTACATATCTTTGTTATTATGATAATGGAGCTTTGTTTACCTGACCTTCCAATTAGTCAAATGTGGATTCTTGTTTGTATCCTGATTACTTCATGTCAGTGGGTTCGGCTGGTTCAGGTACAGATGCAGTGTAAAAAAAGAAAAGCAACCCCCTCAAAGTTGACTTCCTACACCCACCACCACCACCCCCGGCTTGTAAAAGCAAATAAGATTTCAGTGTGATATTAATGAATAGTAACAGAGAGTCAGAATAATTGGTACCTTCCTGGTTGTGATTAGGATTCAGAGGAGTTACTTAACAACCACTGTTTCTTAAATATGAATTCTGATTAATAACAGAGACCTTTTTCTCTCATCTACTGTGTCAGTTAAAAACACTCTTTGCAGTTGCAGTACTTTGAAATTATATATTTCTTTTTATGCACTGTCATGTCTTCAATTGTAATAATCTGTGTGAAGTTTCAAGCAGTGTGACCCTTGATTTTTATTTTTTTTCTGTTTTCATTTATTTATTTGCTTTTGCCTTTATGGTTGTGGATTACACTGGTACTGTTTAAACAGTTGTTTACTGTTTAAACCTGCTGCCTCTTGTTGTAAGAGATACTGAGATAAAGGTTCTTGGTTACCTCTGGCAATAAAAATGCTTTTGAGAGTAACTCTTATGTAAACACATGGATGCTATAAATGATTTCATTGTACCCAGTGAGTCATTATACATAAACTGTTAATGTCACAAAAATAACTTAGGAAATAAACTTTATTGCGGGTTTTTTTTGTTTGTTTGTTTGTTTTAGTTTTAGTTTTATGGAGGTCATATACCTCTGGAGAAGTGTTGGAGCTTTGACAGCAGTCCTAGACACGTGCAATGCATTAATCCCAAGCTAGCTGCCATCTTCACTGCGCTCCTTGCTGTTACAGTTTGGTGTCAGTCTTCATTAACTGACTATTTTAGGAATCTCCAGCCATTCCCAGGCTGCAGCTAATTAAGGGTATTCTAGTGGTAGGAGTGCAGGAGGTCAGATGCTATTTTATGAAGTGCAGTTATGTGTCCAACAACCTTCCAGCTGCTGCTCAAGCGTGTTGTGCTGTTCTGGAAATCTGCGTGAAGTGAGGGGAACGAAAGGCTCTGTCAGTGCACTTCATCTGCTCTTTTATTCCTGGGACATCGTGGGGAGTTGGGCAGAGCAAGGAGCGCCGACAGATTTGGCTGTTCATCAGATTTGTTGGTGGTCTGGGCGGTCAGAATTGTGTCTCCCTCTTGGGTTTTTAGTATTAGGTTTGAGGGCATTTGAGGAAAAAGTGCAGCATAGAAAATGGATGTTTCTGCATTTTGCATCAGTATAGTAAAATTTGCTCTAAAAAGAGCGAAGTGGCAGATTTTTCATACCTTTTGAATTTGCTAACAGGTTTTCATGTAAATTAAAAAATTTCCCCACTGACGTCAGCAACAGATATTTCAGAACTTACTAGGTCAGTTACAAGCAAGAAGTACTTACTTAATAATAAAGTATTAATATTTATAAGAATTGCATATTTATTCAGGGATCTCAAATCGTATCACAGATTAAATGAATTACTGCATACACCACTGGTTGAGGTACACAGAAGTTAAATCAAATGCAAGTCATCCAGGCTTGGAGCCGGTGAGGTTCTTTAGGGAGTGCAAGAATTTTATCCACATCCTGAGTGTTTGCAAGTGCTTTGTGGAACTGGGTTTAGTGAGTCATTGGCAAGGCTGGGAATTGAGCCTTGCAGTCCTGTCTCCCAGGCACGTGCTTTAACGAGTAGACCATACTTCTGCACCTTACTTCAGCTTCTCAGTGCTAATTTGAACTTTGAGTTACCCCAAGTGGGAAAGTCAATTTGCCATTGTCAGACCTCCTTATTCTACATCTCTAGTTGATCAAACAGCAAATTTCACTCCAGATGTAACCACGTTCCGTTAGGGAGTTTTTATTTCTAAAAAAGACTGGAAATGAAAGACTCATTCACCCAACTCATGTAGAGATGACTCAGATAGCAAACTTTTTAAATCCTCAGGCTTTTTTTTTCTTTAAAAAGAAATCTGTGAACAAACTCCAAAAGGAGTATCAAGACACTTGGACTGAAAGGAAAGTGTGTGAGCCATTCAGAGTGCCATTAAAAGCTGGTGGTATGCCAGCTCGTGGTCAGGCACTGTTCTTCACAGCGTAATTTATTTTACTTGTAAAACAAACCACCCCCACTAATGGCAAACAAAAAAGCCTCTTTCTTCCAGATTTTGATTGTTGAATGAAAGAGGATTTGGGAATAAGCAAAACTAACCCACTTAAATTTCATGGCATGCACCTTCTTTGGGGAAAATTGTTTTCCGTTTTGAATGGTCCAGGATTTTTTTGTCTCTCCATTGACTTTTCCACTATACACTTGTGTTGCTGTAACTGTATCATTAAGATCAGAGTAATGACCCAGAACCTAATTCCAGTGTATTATCTGTGCCTCACCGGGGCATTCTGGTCCTGACTTTGGAAGTGGGTAAATGGACTCATCCTCAGCTCTGTGAGTAAAGAAGTACTTGTGGTGATCATAAATCGCATTGAACTAAGGGGGCTGCTTATACACTTACAGTTGAAGTGCGTACTTAAAAGGATTTATCTGAGTCCTTTCAGCTTTGCTCATGTTTTGAACTGAAAACTGAGCTAACTGAATAAATTAATTAAGATTAATGTTTAACAGTTTATTTTAAAGCAGAGCATGGCTGAGACATTCCTCTGTATTGAAAATACAGATTTGTAAAACAACAGTGAAAGCTTGGAAACTTTGCAAGACTGGGGGTATATAGAAATTGGGTATGAAATTAGTATTTTGGAGTCTAAAAACATACTTCTGGCTGTGGTGGCCAGCAATATCCTGAAAGGCTCTGAATTGAAGTGCTCTAGACCAGTATTGTTTTCCTCCCGGGAACCATCAGAAACTTTGTATGAATGTTTCAGTTCCCCTCTTTCAGAAAAGATTTAAAAAACAAGTGAATATACTCGTTAAACAAGGGTTTGTGCAGAAGTGTGTCTACAGTTCCTTTTAAAAAAAAAAAAAAAAGAGGCCTGGTACGAGGAATTTTAATCAAGGTATGGATTAAAGTAATTTCAAATTCTGAATAAGAAGTGTGTCACTTTATATGCACAGTGTCTGCATTGTTTTTGATCCTTTGTACACATGTAATTTACTCCTACATAGAAGCCATTTACGCTGCTCTTTGCCCTTTGGGAGTGGTTTAAAATGATCTTAATGTAAATGAGAGCCCTACCCTAAGGTCCACGGCTTTGCCAGCGTACTGCTTGCATTTTACTGCCCGAGGCTTATTGCAATCAATGTGGTTTCAAAGTATGTATCAGAGCTGCAGCTCTGACCTCTAAGAGTTTTCCAAAAAACCCAGTCAGAACAGCATCTCATGACTTCTGCAAATAATTCTTTTAAGCAAATGAAAGGAAGATCCTTTTTAGCCTCCAAGGAATTTTTTCATGGACCAACCAGGCAAGAAATCAAGTGTTTATGAGAAAGGAGGTAGTTCAGGTGAGAGATCATGACAGGTATTCTACACTGTATGAGTGACATTAGAGCTAGTGGTCTAGAGCTTTGTTACTTTTCAGTTATGTGGAAGAGTATTTTCCAAACCTTGGAAGTTTTTTGATTTTGTTTTGTTTCACTTAGTGGTAGCTTTCAGGTGTCAAAGAGATTTGATGGCCTTTTTTTTCTTTTTTTTTTTTTTTTTGAGTCCTGAAATCTGCTGACAGGTAAAACACTTTCTGGCTGACCTGCCACATGAAAAATAATTTAGCCCCTGCACTTGTTGCTTTTCTCCTGATATTTTTACAGCTTGGTTTAAGAGAAGGGAAAAGGGGGAAGATGCATTTTTAGAACAAGAAATAATTCATGCTTTTACTGCAGTAATACATAAAAAATGCCACGTTTTGGCTTTATTTACCAGAATATGCCAAGTTGGGTTTCCCAGCTGAACTAGAGTGAGCAACACCCTGCTGCGATTGCCTGGATCTACTGAGACAGTTGGATCTTGTTGCCTGGAAAAACAAAGCTTCCTGAAATTTAGTTCCTGTTGAAGGAATCGGAGTTTCAATGGGAGAATTTTCGATGTAGCAGTTAGATTTCAGTGCCTACAGGTCGGGGTGTGTGTGTTGGTTTTGGGTAGAAGCTAATGAGATAATCACAGTGACCCCTCCCATCGAATGTCAAATCAGTGGAGACACTCTTGGCTTCTGCTCTTTTGCAGATAGGGTTTGACCCTCAAAAGGGAGGGACGGGACGGCTGGGTTGTGGCAACAGCTTCTGAGTGTTGTGACAGCTTCTTTCTTGGCAGCACAGCCAGGCTTTAGGAGCTGAATAAGGAACTGGAAGTCTTTAGATTTTGGGCAAATGTTCCTCTTCCTTTGAACCTCCTGGTAGAGCACCGTTTGCAGAGAGGTGCAGAAGGGAACCTAGGAGAAGAAATTTTTGAAAGCCTTTCTATCAGTTACACATCAAAAATATGTGCTTTGCTTTAAAAAAATTTGTGTACACTTGTGTGCATCTGCACGTATATGCAGAGATGCTCTATGCATACAGTGTATCTAACATATATGTGCGCATATAGAGAGAAAATGTTATATGTAGCTATCAGAAAGTTTTGTAATTGAACATGTTTTTCATGTTTTTGTACCATTTCCACAGAGAGCTAGAAAAATACACACCTAACAGAAAGTAAGCAGCTCTAGTTTTCTTTGTGTTAGGAATGTTTTTTTTATAGAGCTTGCTTTGCCTTTAGCTGTAAAGCCTAAAATTTAAATTGCTGCAGGCTTCCTTGATTTCCATGGTTGAAATGAATGCTCTGTATCATTTTGCTATTCATGTCATTACTCCCAGTAATCACCACACTCATCCTAGCACACTGTGTAGTATGCTCAGTTGAATATCTCTGACTTTCAGGAGGCTTCGTTGCTGGCTGTTGTTTGTTTCTGAAGCTGCACAATGACATACTCTATTGGGCTAATTTGATAGTTTGCACTCCAGTTGCTGTGAGTTACGACCTGTGTTTTCTGTTTGCCATGTAAATGAAGAATTGAAGCTTACAGGGAATCATTTGCTTCTCTGGGCTCTTCATCTGAATTTACAGATTGTGATTAATGGTATAAGTTTGGTGAAAGTTCAGAACTTTCACCCTTTTCTCCTCCCTCCCCATCTCTGTAAAAGTTAATTGCTACTGCTGCATATTCAGCAGAGACCTGGGATGGAAATGCAGGAGAGTTAATTTCCTGCTGAATATTGGAGCACAGAGCTGCCTGGACTCTCTTCCTGTGATCAGATTCATGCACTCAAGCGTTCATGTCCTTGCTTTCACGCGGTGACCAGTTAATTTCCCCTGCACGCGTGTGGCTGGAGGTGCTCCGCATGAGCAGGGCAAATCGTCCTCAACCGAAACAAACAGAAGTGCAGGGCTAGAAGCCAGCAGAGACTGCAAAATTATATTTAATGCAGCTTTAAGTTCAAGCTGTATTGTGAAATTGAACACATTTGACTAGGTATGTTGGTGAGAGAAAACAATTTGATCCTAAACGTTTCTAAAAATCCTTCCAAATTTTTATATGGTTTGAAAAAAGTTAGTTGTCCATTGACCATGTGCTCATGCATTGCCACAAAAGGCTCAAATTATGGCATAGATAGCTGAAGCGCAGCAAGGTAAGGTGTTCAGGGAAGCCAGTACAGCTAGCAGATTTGTAAATTAAATTGGTATAATTAAAGGGGAGTTTCTTTCTTTGTGCCCCAGCAAGGGAGAACGAGCACCAGGCACTGCAGGCACTTCTGCTTACTTCATACTGGACAAAGGTAGATAAGTAGAAAATGTATTTCAGTATATTAACTTTCTGTGGCAGTGATTCACTTCACAAAAAGTTCTCAAATAATCCTTTTATTTCACTAGGAACGCTTGGGAAGCACAGCATTTCTCAGTCTGATGAGACTTCTCAGATTGTGGCTTTTGCAGTTGCTTGTATTGTGTGTTAGGATGATCCATCCGTTCTCTGTGTCAGAGCGACTCTCTGCACCTGCCATGCTTACCAGGTTTGAACTAATATTAAATGATGTTTTATTTAGAAGATTGACCAGCAAGTGAAAACTGTGCTGGTATAACCTGCCCTTCTGGTTGTGGTGGCAGGGAGAGAAAACCTTGTGGAGGCTGTTTGCTTGCTTGATATATTTTTATAAGCAACCACTGAGAACTGACACCTTAGGAGTTGCCTGACCAAGGGTTGGCTTATTAATTACTGTTTCTATTACGATCCTGACATCCACATCATGACTGATGAGGGAAGTGAAAATAAAGGCACATATACTACTTGTATCCTGTTTATTTTGTAGTAGATGAGACAAATGACTGTGCCCTGCTTACCATAACCAAACAAATGTTTTTAAAAATATGTGTGTAGATACATACATATATGTACATACACATATCTATATATATTCATACTTAGGTTTATAAGTTTAATCCACAGTGGTATGGGAGTCTTTATCAAGGAAGCCAATTTTAAATTATTTTATTTAAAGAGTAATACAGGGGAAGTCATGCGCAGCTATGGAGCAGAAAGCCTCAGTGTGTTTTGTAGCTCTGTAATAGCTATTATTTATCACAAATGTGCCGTCTGTTTGTTCACACTGAGTAATGAATGACCTTTCTGTTTCCACAGCTAGACCTGCGCAGACTTCAGCTGGTGGGGGTGTAGTGCCGTAGCTATTTATCATGCTTCACTTATACTGATCACTGGTTTAAGCTGCACCACCAGGGAAATATCTTGGACTTGCGTTATGGTTCAAAAAAGGAGCTTTCATGGGGTTAACAGCAAAGAAAACCAGCTATTTTCTGTCCCTGGCTGCTATAATTCAAAATTGACTTTACTGAAATTTGAATCAAATTACTGCCAATATTGTCATAAGCAAATTTATCAGCCAGGGGCTTGTTTACTGTGTCTTAGCAATGCAGGGCCTGTTTTGTTGGCTTTTTTTTTTTAGGTGATTCCTTTGTAAAGCTTCAATTTCTTACATTGATAAATGGGACAGAATATATGAATGAGAACGAGGTAGCTCAGAAGAGGTAATGCATATACTTTTTAGCACAGGAAAGTTATATGAAGAAGTTACATTTTTAGCTCGTACTGTTCAGAAATGAATAATGTAAAGAACAAAAAAAACTTGTATTTGGAAGAGCAGAGGAGAGGTTAGGATGGGGTGGGAGAGTGAAGTAACTGAACTGTTCTTAGGAACAATCAAGGTCTCCTATTTTCTTCTTGCAGATTGCACCAATTAGTTATGTTTTACTGATGCAATCCCTGCATGTCAGAAGTTGGTCTTTTCCCATACAGCATGTTAAAAAGCAAAATGCATTATTAATGCTTGAGGTGGGACCTCTGGAACTGTGGTATAAAGTGTTAAATGGCATTAATTTAGACAATAATACTATCATCACACTGTTTTACAAGCCAATAACCCAGCTCTTGTTCCCCCTAGTAGTTTATCTCAAGGAGGGAAGTGGATTATTGCCTTATAAAATAGGCACAATGGTGTTGGTGCCATTATGCTGCTATTATTACAAATGTTTCAGACATAATAAACAAGAGAGGTGGCTGAACAAAAGTAGAGAGAGATGGAAGGCTGCAACAGAGCGGCATTCACCCTGTGTCATGTAAGTGAACTGAAAACTACAGAAAACATTTCACGTGTGTAAAGACATGGATGGGAATGTCTTCTCCACTGTAAGAACATGACCCAGGAGGCACTCACACTTCTTTCTACGCAGACAATTGGATTGGAAAGATTACTGAGAGAATTTTGGTCTTTAGGCTGTGCTTGCAGTTGCAGCAGCACGCACGGTCCAGGCTGAATTCGTGCAAATACTAAGGTAACTTTATACTATCTGCCTGTTGGCAAAGCTGTATCACCCAGATTGTTCCTGGAAAGCTTTTGTTTTTCTAAATAGCATTTACAGCCTTGGACCAGCAAATTCCAGATACTGTAGGGTGTTTCTGAAGGATGCTGTGAGGCTGAGACCAGCAAATTCAGCGCTTGCAGTTGAGGTGCTGCAGGGAGGCTTGGTTTTGGAGATGAAAACTGGCTGGCTCTTACCCTGGGACCTTGCCCTGGGACTCAGGGAGCTGGGTAGGAGCTGCTGTAGCTCCTGCTGCTGAAGGGATGAGGTGCGTGGTAAATTCTTCAGAGGGAGGAATTCACTTTTCAAGGTACAAACCACTTTTCTGCTGCCTGGCAGACGAGCAGTATGTGGTTTGGCACAAAATACCTTGTAGCAGTGCTTTTCGCATGTGAAATTAATGGTCTCTCTGCTCATTTGATCTTGAACTCCTTTTCAGTAAAAGCTTTTCAATAAAAACCTTTACAGTATTCAGTAAGATAAGTGGTAAGACAGCAGCATTCGATTATCTAACCTTCCCTGTTATTTGGAACACGGTCATGTCCCCTGACATTAGTTAATTACTCTGAAAATTACCTCGGTTATCCAAAACCTCAACTCTCCACACACATCCTGTGTCTCTGTGACATTCAGATATCCAAGGTTGTTCTATATTAGCATAAATATCTGACCAGCTCCCAGGAACTAAACAGACAGTTTTTGGCTCTTATTACATCTCTGCCAATTTCTGCCAACCTCAACAAGTCTGCTGCTTTATATTCATCAGTTTAAACTCTGGTGATTTTTTTGTTATACTTAGAGCCTCTCTCTGATACATATTGCAGAAAACCATAGTATTATAGTGTCTTCACTTCAATTTGTGTAACATCTCCTACAGAGACCTTTTTCCTTTATTTATCAAAAAAACCTCCAATATTTTTCTTTGGCCCCATTTAAAGTTATATTGTATTGCTGCTAGTCCTGCAAAAATATCTAGCAGAGCTGGTTCAGGAAAGAGAAACTTAAAAGTATTTGGTATTCTAGGTGGATCTTTTAATGTTTCACTTACTTTTCCTTTGAGTAACTGTTACTTGGAATTAGTTTTGGCCTTGTTTTTCAGTAAACACATTGGATAATGTTACTAGTCTCTATTTTCAACATTTTATGTATTTGTGAATTTAAAAATACTGTAAAAAGTTAAATGACATTATGAATTGATGTCTAGAAAGTGTTTCTCTTGCTACACCACTCCCTCTACTTCTGAGTCAGAAGAAATGGGGAATTAAAAAAGAACAGCGATAATTTTCTATAACTAGGTTGTGTCTCCGGAGAGTTGTGTATGTTGCACTTGCCCAAAAATTACTCTGGGTATGTGAGGTAGTTTCTATGAAGCAAAATACTCTGTATGTTTTTTAGTTTTCATCATAAATTACCCAAGAAGAAGTAACATGCAAGATTTGTGGGAGAACATGAAACATTATTTTGATATATCTATGGTTGCAAGGGGATGGAGAGATGATTTGGAGTGATACAGATTAAATATGTATCTTCAAACTTCAATATGATTTGAGTGAATGTTTTATTTCTGTCTTCATAAGTGATTGTAACATGAAAAATACTTATTTGGTAGGGAGGAGTCGTGCTGCTGGTGGTTTGGTTTATTGGGATGTTTTGGTTTTATTTATTCTGTTCCCTGTTCAGACCCAAACCACTTGGAGTCAGAGGTGCCTCTTATTGTGAAGGTCGCACCCTATGTGTGCAATTATACTTTGAATAAATGTATCTTGATTGTTAAATGCATCTTGATTGTTATTTTTCTCCTACTGGAATAAATAATGAACTGGTAATCTATAAATCTGTTGATTTAACAGCAGTTAATAAGTGTTTTTTGTGGATGAACTGGGTTATCCTACAAGTGATGCTTAAGTATGTAACTCTGGAAGTGGTTTTATTTCAAATGAATGAAAGAAAGCAGGGCTGCCATGTCCCTGCTCTTTTTGATTCTTTGTAATGTCTCAGTAAAAGAGCTGAATTCTCTGGAAAGATATATGTGTTGAAAGCAGGGCAAGCATCTAATTAGGTTCAGAAATGCTCTTTCAAATTCTTGATCATAGTTATTTTAAAAATTGTTTGAAATTGAGGGAGCTTGTAAATAAGGGAATGTACTGATCCTTACAATTTGGGAAGCAGGGTGGTGTTACCATCCTTGTCAGACTACAGAGAATATATAGAATATATGTATCACTGGATCTTGTCTCCGGAAAATTGTTCCCTGCCAACATGTTGCTCGCTGCCGCATACCTCTCTCCTTTCTTACAGCTGGGTTTGCAGAGCGTGGAAACCAAGCGTGTGGGCTGTTGCACAGATATCCTCCCTAAACATGGAGATGGAGCTGAAGGCATGGTTGTCCCTTCTGCTCTCTTGGAGACCATCAGTGCTGTCCCAGAGCAGGACTGGTCCTTGGCCGCTCTGTAGTGCGTGGGCTTTGGCAGCGATAGTGCATATATGTATTGCAAGCCAAGTCACGAACCAGAGTACTGAGGCCTGGTCTTCTGTCCCATCTTGCCATTTCTTCCTACATCCAGGTGAGGGACAATGCAATAACATCTTAAACCTTGCAGAAGGACAACAGTCAGAGCACAGCTCTGATTTTTTGCCTTGCAGTGATTGATAGCAAGGATGTTCTAGTCCCCTGCCTGCTGCAGAACAAAGAACCTCCTCGCTCATTCCTGAGCTGAGCTCGGAAGTTCAGTTATTCGTTGCTGAGCAGTAGGACAGTGGACATCAACCATGTCATGTTTTCTCCTATTCCCACTTGGTCTGTACAGTGAAAGGTGAGAAGGTGGTAGGGATTAGAAGTTATTTCACACAGCTATCAGAATCGATGAGGAACAAAGTCAGTTCCTGCTGTGGTTCACTGTGAGAAGCAGCTTAGTCTTGGTAATAAGCACCATGGAATAGGATCTGTTACAGTAGAACCAGAAAGGATTCCCTTACCAAAAGCAATCACAGAATCTTCATGGTTGGAAAACAAGTACCTTCCTTGTATCTGAGAGCAATGTGATGAAGCTGCCATGTAAGAATTCAAATAATGAAATATGATGGTTTCTTCCACTTAGTAAAAATACCATGGAAAAAGATACCCTCTAAGAAAAGTGATGTATTATGTTTTGCGTTTCTGTTTTTCCCCCAAAAGCAGCTATGATTTTTTTGAAACTCTTTATCTTTCTGGGTAGGTGGTATCTATTAATATCTTAATTGAGGTGGGTTTTTAACTCTGACCAACAATGTTATTGATAGCTGGAACATGCATGACTGACTAGGTAAGGTCCAGGAAGACAAGTTATATTCCCTTGGCCTCCATGCTTTTCTTTACAGTGACTTCAGGACACCCACACACAAGCTTGCAGATGAGAAGCCATTAAATGGGCTAATGGGGCATTGAACTAACCTGAGGCAATGTATGTACGGAACTGCTTCTCTCTTAACATCTTATTAGAACTCTCTCAAGTATAACAGGAGGCTAGAGGTAATTAAGCTAAAAATGCAAATAAACATGGTGTGATCATTTTTATGCCAAGTGACCAGCTAAAAATAAGTATCTGCTTGGCATACGTCGTTTCCATGGAGCGGGGTAAATACAAGCTTGCTGCTTGTGGCAGGGTCACGGTCTCCTGCTGTGGCCCAGATTGAAAGGTGAAGATTCACAATATTTATCCTTTCAGCCAGTGTCTGGGGTCCTGTTACAGGAAAGAAAAAGACAGACTATTTGGTAGGTGGTTCAAGGTGTCTTCCCACATTGGGCCACTAGCTTACCTGCAGCAGAAAGGGGACAGCCGTTATCAGTGCTGGCTCTGTGGGGGCGGTAAAAATGAATTGATGGCTCTACTCCAGCTCCTAATAGAGCAACTTGCTCTAATTGTGCCTTTTTGTAGACACTATAGAGAAGAAATACTTGGCAGAACATAGAGGATTAACTATTCTTCTGCCACTGGAAGTCACTGACTCTGAGGAGAGCATGAGAGCGTTGGAGGCAAGATTGCCATGCAACAGCTTGTATTCCAAGCTCAGCATCAGTTGAGAGTGAAATCAATCCATCACTTTTCACAGGCAATATAGCGCTTTCCTTAAAGGCTTTTCTCATGGCTCCTGGTCCGCCGTACACCAATGGAAGCTTTACCACTGGCATCCGTGGATCTGGAATTCAAGATCTTTCATTTTAGTCATCAAACAGCTATTGATGAAGCTGAATGATGCTCACCTTGTGAGCTCCTTTTGGCAGTGATGTAATATACTGCACATGTTCACAAGACCCGTGTCTTCTCATTGGGTTTCTGAGCATTATGTGAAAAAGTAATGGTGTTCTAGTTTCTTACTGCATCAGTTTTGAAGAGGTGCAGTCTTCCTGGTGGCTCAGACATTTCCTGAGCAATTGAAAAGTCTGTGCAATTTTTCCCCAATTTTTCCCGAACTCGAGCTTTTTCTCAAGCATGCCAACTTGTGATTTGGGCAAGTTGTGTTTACGTTAATTTTTATTCTCTCAGAAGGTTTTTCATTCAGTAACTGGCTAGCACAAGTTCATAGTAGAAATTTGCTTGATGCTGAGTGCCCTTTACTCCTGTTGGCTTTAAAACGACTTATGGATACTAAGCTTCTTGCAGGATCATGCATCATCATTTATTTTACACAACAGTCTGTTTTACATAATAAGATTTACAACATCAAAGACAGCAAGAATGTTCTTTTTGAAAAAGAGAGTGTGAACCCTTTACATGCTTAGGAAAAACATTCGTATCCTGTATGTATTTTTCACATACTGGAATGCCTGCTATTTAACAGCACTGAGGGATTTAAATGAAAGCTGACAACAGAAATATCCCAGACATACCTCTTTCGTAAATACCTTTAACTTCTTTTAGCTGCCTGTCTTCTGGCTTTGCTTTGTCACAATAAAAGCCAAAATGTTGGAACTGCTTTGTTTACAGGATTTCCAGAATATGCCAAATCATTTCTGTGCATGGTGGAAACCCAATATAGATGTACGAGAGCACTGTCAAGAACGCGCTGAGGAGAATATACCTGGCACTGTGATTTTTTTTTTTTTTTTTTTTCCCCTTTCAGTGAAGCAGTTGCTTTCCTATTGACTTAAATTCAGGCAGAACTGGGTCCTTTCCTTTACAGATCTTGCCTAATGAAGGAGCTGTGGAGTACAAACCATGTTTCATTAATCTCATGGGTCCTGCCAAAAGAGTAGGGGCACCCCAGAGAAGTTGTACAAAAGCTAATGAGCCTCATGTATTTGGAGAGCAAGGTGGGGATGTCTGCTGTCCATTGCCCTAGTGAACAGAGACCTTGTCTCATCCATTTGTTAGATAATGTTTTCTTGCATAGCAGTGCAGGGGAGGTTGAAACTATACAAAGATGATGAGTAAAATGCTTACAGGTGAAGTGATTAAGTGCACATAGGGTTAGATTCTTGTCTTATTCTCAGAAAGACGACAGTGACATACAAAGGATAGAAGAATAGAAAACCTGGGTGGTAGAGGTAGACTTGTAACTTCTGTGGACCAGGAGATCAGAAACGGCCGCTACACAATGCAGGGGTTTTTATAGGTTTTTAAAAGAGTTGTTTAGTGATAGGATATGTACTAGGAGGAATGGGTTAAAGTTGGCTGCAGAAGTCTGACCAGTTGATTGAAACAAATAATTTTCAATATATTGCGTTCTGAAAATTTTAGACTCCCCATTCGGTGGAGTCCTTTGAAGTCCTTTGCTGTTTCAGTGTCCTCTGTCATGCTTCTCATAACCTTGTGAAATGGGCTGGCTCTGCAACCTGAACAGACTTCCTGGCAGCTGTGGTATCCCAGAATTGTGCATTTTGGGATTTCATAGCACATAGAGATCCATGGCAAGCAAGATCTTTACTTTTTTTTAATTTTATTTCCTTAATGTTTAGAGTATTTCTGTGCAAGAAAACACATATTCTTGCTATGTTGCACATAGTTGTAGGGTTAACTAATTTTGTTAAGATCTGGAATGTGCTTTTAAATATACTCTCAAGAAAAATTTTACTGTAGCAGGAAATGAAGAGGATGAACTAATTGGTTGTCTTTGTCATCGGTCTACGATTCATTTTTATGGTGCTGTGTCTTTATGAAATCATGTGAAATGTATGAAATTGTCCTTGTTTGCAAGAATCTTTTGAAATGTTTTGGTATTCTTATTTGCAAGCCATGTTTCAGCTATAAATACATCAGCAGATTAGAATTTCATTGCTGCAGTTTTTCATAACTGCTTCAAGCACATTCTTCATGCAAATGGGGTAATCCCTTTGCTTTGCAGTCTCTAGGTCAAAACTGGAGGAATGTGTGCAGGGACCTGACTGCCTTTTTTAGCTGGCTCCTATAGAAGAACAGACAGACAGTCATTGGAACAGCTCGTGACATATGTTTGGCAGCAAAAGTACCCCTGATTCCAAGTTCCAGATTATACTTCTCAGCTATGACTGGCCCTCTTCCTGGGCACTCATTAGCTTTTCTTTTAGTCATTTTACACCCTACAGAGGTAGTCTTCTGCTGCTGAGATTTTCCTGTTTTGTTTTTTTTGTTGCAGAAGACCCAATCTCTCCTATGTAGTGGTATGAATGTATTGGAGTTTCCTTTGGGTGAAAGGGTGGCTGGCAGAAAACATGTACATTTTTTCTTAATGAAGAGGGAAGTGTGAACTGGGGAGGACAGTTCATGGACATCTGAAGTGCGTCTTGAGTCTTATGTTGCACCACGATCCCTCACATATGCATGCTTCTGTGGAAGGCAGAACTATTTCATCCCCTTTGTCTCGGCACCTGTGTACATGGACCAATTCTTTTGTGCTTGCGCAGCAGATTTCTCTAGGACCATAAGGGTGGTTGCCACTTTTCAGACTTGAGGGTCATCTTCCATCCCTGCCTGCAGCATCCTCTGTTTCTGACAAGCAGCACCAGAATGATGAAAACCACCTACAGCATTTAAAATAAGAGAATGAATAGCAACAAGAGAAACCTCAGAATGCAGAGAGGTGACTGGCTGTGGTAATTTAAAATAAAAAATGGCTCTTGTCTAGCAGCTCCTTTATAACACATAGTTACTGACCAGAATATCTCAGGAAACCATTTTGTATTCTGCTAGTGTAAACCTAGATAGCAGCTTTATCTTTAAAGATTAGGAGTTATTTGGGGAAAGTTTCATTTCATTGTTGTATTTAAAACAGAACATTCCTGCTGCTTTGTCATCTAACTGTGCTATATATTAAACTAATTACTTTAGTGAAGCTGAGTTAAACAAATATTAGTCAGCCTGCATATTTAAGTCTACTTATGGCATCAAGATAAAAATGCAGTCATCCCCTGTTATACGCACTTCCCTTCTCTTCCCTCGACTCCCCCAAAAAAGATTTAAGTTGTTTGGTTGTTTGTATTCTTTGAAGAATATGAAGGTTTTGCACTTCAGACAAGCCCATTTCCTTTTTTAATGGGAAAAGCTCCAAGCATTTCTTTTCAAACAGAACTAGAAAGATTATTTTGGCAGACTTCTGTTGAGCAGTTTTGGACAACACCCTATGACAGGAAACCATGGTTTCTCCTAAATTTCTTCAAGATGAAAATAGATAACGTTCCTGTTTTAAGTTACTAACTGCAATTAATGATTTGAGATTATGATAGTAATTTATAAGTTGTTCTACCCTTTTACCCTTTTTATATGAATGTTTAGTCCGTCGTCCAACTTCAAGTTCATTATTAAATATATGGTATTTGAACTTGCAAGGTTTTTTTGTTACAAAGAACAGCTAAGACAACCAACTCCTTATGTAAAACCAACATTACTAAGAAATGGGTCTGGGAGTAGACGTAGTGGTTAGTCAGTGTGGGGAGTAACGGGTTTAAGCGTAGGTTAGTAAGCTCTTTGGTTGGAGATGAAAGTATTGGGCCCTTAAGGAAACAAGTGATGCAATTAAAGTAAGAAGTTGTGTTGCACAAAAACATTTTGAACTTTCTCCTGAGTCTCTTCATTCTGTATTTGCTGATGAGTGTACGTCGTAAAAACGTTTTAGGAATGCAAACTAAACATAACCGCAACTTAACAAACTAAATATAACCACAACTTTACAAAATATCAAAGCATTTTTGCACATGGAATCATGCGCTGTGGTTTGAGAACAGACATAAATGCCTGTCTAATTTCTAGAAAGTTTAGTTTGTATCTGAGGAGTACTAAGTTCACGTAATGCACACTGATACACACGGACATCGAAGTGGTATTGCATGGGCAGAGGACCTTGTATTTCTTCTTGCTGTTCTGGGTGTTGAGGACCGTGGGTGACTAGACAGGGACCACAACTGAAACTTCCATCTTCGGTCAATAGGATGACAAATAATTTTGTGACACCTTTTTAGGTGCCCATACAATAGAATAACATGATTCAGCACTAGAGCCAAATTCCTAGTATTGCAAGTTTGAACTAGCAATTTTAGTCAAAGCGGATGCCCTTGATGATGAAGTGTCAGGGCAAGATTGCAGGACATGCAGTGAATGATTTGAAGATAAAAGTGCTATTATTGAAAATCTTCAGGATTGCAGAGTTAGGAGAAATTGTACTGTTTTATTAAAAAGAGACTGTTAGCTCTATCCGATGGGCCCAAGACAGCTAGAAGCTTCTTACTAAGAACTAGTTCTGGGGAAAGTGGGACATAATCTTTTGAACTTTGCCCCCAGTATGTTCTTGGTTCATCGTATTCTGTGGAAGAACTCATCCCTGCTTTCTGTTAGTTTGAGGGGGGGGAGGGGGCAGACGACCACTGACAACAACCAAAAAAAAACCCCCCAACTTCTCCAAACCACTGAACTGTGTTATATAATGTTGAGATAGGTATGCTTTAAAAAACAGCATACCACTTTTTGTTGGTTTCTGGAGTTCCAGAACCTTATGCTAACCTCTTTTTCCTTTTCTTTTCTTCTTTTATTTATTTGAACGATGAGTACAAAGCAGAAAATAACTTTCTGGCAGTAAATGCTCTCTGGCATTGGAAACTATTTGATGGTTAAGTTAAGAATGAAAAATATGGGGTTGAAATATGTGGTGGTTGAGCTGCTGTGCTGGCCGAGCTCCTTCCCGGATGGCCAGACATGTGTCTTGCTGCCATAGATTTATACTATGGCATTTCTGCAGAACAGGAAAGAAAAGACTATTTCTAAATGGGGAAGGGAAAGGACTTGAAACAGAGAAGTTGTTTATACTTTGGTTATTAGATGCTTTCTGAAGTCTTCCTTCATTTCTTGCCATCTAAAAGACAATACCACTGAATAAAGGAGCAATACCTTACAGATTACCTCTCACTTGCACTTCCTTCTACCAGAGTCTTTCTCTTGCATGTTTGTAGAGATGTAGCCCGTGAAAGCCCAATGCTAATGGAGGCATATAGGCCACAGTATGTTAATAATATTAATACTATGCTCCCACATCTATGTTATGTTTTCTGTACTACAGAGTTACCCTTTTAGCCAGATAAGTGACTTAAGTGCCTGCTTTCCTCACTCTTTCCATTCCCTGCAAAAGTGAGACTCGTTTCACCGCTCACTAGCTCAGGAAGAGGGCTTTGAACATGAATTTCTTTTGCAATTGCCACAGTGGGACAGCGCTCGCATACTAGTGTAATTTGCATTGCTGTCTGAGGACGCTTCCATGGTTTAAGCACTTCAGGAGCCACCAAAGCAATTTATGCACAGGGCAGCCAAATGCGTTCTTTCCTGCACCCTGCTGTGTAGCACATCTCGCAAAGCAGAAATCCTGTGTATTGCCCCACCTACCTCTCTCAGTCTCCTCCCCAGCTACGCTTTTGTTATTTATGAAATCAGCTTTCAAGCCAGAGATGCCTGCGGAAGTGATTTCTGTTCCTGAAGGACTCTCCCTCTCCCGCAGCTCCTCTCCGTTGAGGTTACCAGCGCTCTGTGCCGCAACTGGGTGCCACGGTGCCCTGGGGCACACGGCGAGCGGGGAAAGGGCCCTTCCCTTTCTGGCGAGATTAATCTAGTCTGTGTTGGGAGCTATAAAATGGTGTGATGGTGATGATCTTGCACTCTCGTACAAGCCGCCTGACCCAGAGCACGTTCCGTGGAAGAAAATCATAGTTAATTACAAGTGTCAACTTAGGAAAACACTTCTGTTTATTTGTTACTAAATGCATAGTTTAATTGCTGTTGTAAACTGCTTATATGTTCTGGTAGTAAAGTGCAACCTCTTTTTAAACTGCCACCAACTTTCATGCATAAAATCCTTCCTGCAGTCTCTTAGCGGTGCTGTGGCTGAGCAGCTGGAGCAAAAAAGAACGTGCAATTTCCCATAAAAAACTGCTGTGCAACAGGAGCACTACTGAGAACCAAGATACAGTGAGGCAAATGATGGTGTGGATGCCTATACATTGATTTTTTTTTTTTTTTTTTTTTTTTTGTTTGACAGAAGGACAGTAATGATGTTAGAAGCAAAATAAATATAAAGTTGGTGATTGGTTTACATGGAAACAGTGTGTTCTTATCGGATGGATATTTGATACTTTATAACAATAGAGGCCAAGCTAGCACTTAAAGCATGTATAGCATGATTTATATTCAGGGGCCTAGTGACTGGTACTGTTTTAGGAAGAAAAAGCATGTGGTTTTAATATGTTAAATTTGTCTTCGGCAGCAGAATGGTTTTTAAATACTATTGCCTTTCCCTCTGTATGCTTTTTTCATTTCTTGTTTCTCAAATTCCGCAAGATCCAGCCATCCGGCTTTCTCATTATCTGGCCCACTGTATATTGTTAGTCTACCTTTCTCTACAGAAGGGGAGACAAAGAAATTCCATATTTAATTTTGCATAGTTACTCATTCTCTATTTGGCATCATATTTTAGTTTAATTTATATTTCTTTATGTGTTTCTTGGTCCTGCCTGGTTGAACTCCGTGTTAGCGCCTGCTGATGGTTGCTGGCTGAGTGTGGAGGAAACACATGCACTGCATGGAGTGTCGTTTTTTACTTGAGGGCTAAACTTTGTTGGTTTTTTCAACCCTTTGTGCAACAGGGAGACATAACACTTTTTTTGTGGCTTGAGCAAAGGTTCAGCAGCTGCAGCCTGTAGACTGGCCAGCCTTGGGATAGGTCTTTGTGTGGAGCCACCAGTTTGTTTTCAGGAGCTGTGGTCCCGGAAACTCTTCTGACTGAGAGGTTTCCCTGTGACTCCCCTCTGCAGGGACAAGGCAATGACAGCAACTGCCCATGCTGAAGGCTGTGTTAACCTCCTTTAGTCCCCTGTAGTGCAGGGAAAGGGAGAGCAATGGCTGCGATATAAGCCCTTCAGAGCGGAGGATGTTGTGTGAAGGTGGTCAGGGATGGGTTCGGGACTGAGAACACTGGGAGGAGTGATCTGTCACAGCGTGGGGACTCAGGTACTGAGGGGTTATAAAGAAATCCAGAAGTCTCCTCTGCTTTGTTCCACCTGAACATCTTGAAAATCCAGGTACTATTTAGAGGCTGCTTGGAACCCACTGAGTGGGCTGGGTTGGAAGAGAGCATTACCACAGGTAGTAGGGGCAGAGCCATTTCTGTCTCTGTGTGTCTGGGCTCTGTTCCACATGAACTGCAAAGGCCTCTATGGCTTCGAGGAAGTACAGGAGTCAAGGATTGGGAGAAGTTAGCAAAATCCATTGACACTAATCCAAATTAACCTTTGAACACCTCACGTTTTCTGAATGCGTTTTTTTTAAATGGCAGCAGACAGCGGTAAATGATCTTGTTTAATATCTCTGGGCTTCAGTGAATGTGAAACATTAGTACGAAATCTCCTTATTGTTACAATAAATATCTGGTTTAGCCTGATAAGAGGTGAGATGGTTCATAAAATGCTGGATGAGTAAGCCTAAAGAATCTGCTTAATTGAATCTTCTTACTTACAACGTCAGAATAGTTGAAAATAGAGGTCTGGGGAATTGTGGTAAAACGCTGCTTTGGCATTTTCTCATTGCCGGGCTGGTGATGACCCTGCTTTGGGTCCCCATGAAACCAATTGTAGGCAAGTCACTCTTAACAGCAAACGAGGCATTTTCATAGAAACCTTGACTGTATGAAAATGTGCGTGTGTGGGTTGGGAGGCACATAGCTTAATTTCATAGGTCAAATAAGGAAGCGAGTTTGAATTTAAGCATAGTGTTTGAAGTAGCAGGAAATGTGTTTCTTAATGTCACCATTTTTTTTTTTCTTTTAGAAACTCTATGTGTTATATTGCATAGGGAACACTTAACAGTTGTGTCTCTGAGTCCCTGTTGTTTACTGGTGTGACCTTTTATATAGGTCTCAAATGTGGTGGGTTTTTTTCCCCATGTAAAATGAAGCTTAAATTTAAATTTCCCCTACCACTCACATTGGCATGGCTTGGACTTACAGAAGCTGAATCACGGAATTGTCAGAGTTGGAAGGGACCTCTAGAGATCATCTAGTCCAACTCCCCTGCTGAAGCAGGATTGCCTAGAGCACATTACTCAGGACTCCATCAAGGCAGAGCAGGGGACTCCACGACCTCCCTGGGCAGCCTGTTCCAGTGCTCTGTCACCCTCACCGTAAAGAAGTTTTTCCTCGTATTTAAATGGAACTTCCTCCCTGCCTCGAGTGAGTAATCTGCTGGAGTTAGTTATATGAGAAAAGGCTCTAAGAAAGGTTAGTATGTCCTACTTTAAAATATCCATATTGCATATATGAGACCTTTGTTTTAGGCAACAAAAAAAAAAAAGCACAGAAAAAGTGATTAGCTATCACGTCATTTATAAAAGCTAAGCACTTCAAAGCAAGTTAACGAGTAGTGAAGGGGATCATAAATCTTATGCCTAGGTAGTAAATACCAACATTATACTTGCCAAAAAAAAATAATACGAAGAAATGCTGGTTTCTTCATGCATAGGTTTGAGCTCTGACCTATAGATTTCTGAGACTTTTTAGAAGTTACTTCTCATTTTATGTCATGATCTTATTATTTCCTGCCATGCTGCAGCCTTGTCATCATCTGGGAAGAATCATGTCAAGTTGTCAAACAGACTAATTGGTTTAATATTTTGCAATTCTTTCACTTGAAAACTGATTCTTAGCCAGTGATAAAATCACTTTTGTTTTAAATGTTAGTGTCTTTGGCAGATAGAAGTATTAGATACTTTGATAGGATTTTCAGAATCGCCCATGGGTTTTGGACGTTTAATTCCCATTAATTTCTGAGAGGTTCTTTGCTTCCCTCAGGACGCTTTCAAAATCTCAGCTTTTATAAACCTTCTGGTAATGGCTGGTTTTAAAATCTCTTCAGTTTCAACTTAATGGCAAATCTGATTCTCACCCAGTTTCTACAACTATAAAAGGAACGTAGGGACTTTTCCTTGGAGTACTGGGCAAGGGAGGCAGCCAAAACAAGCACAAATAGGATCACAGTGACAACCTTGCGGGGATCCGGATGCCTCTTTGGGAGGGAGCTCTGTTTGCTTTTGCAGCGCTGCGGGTACAATCCACATCCTCTCTTCGAAATGAGCTGCTTCCCACTGGGACCAAGGGGAGGGAGAGGGCACAGAAGTGACCCAGTGCTCGTGAACCAGCGAGAACGGCTATGGCTTCCACTTGTGTGCTGCACCTTCACGTTTCCTCATGCAGAAATTCCTGGTAGTGTTGCTAAAATACGGTGGTGGAAGAACCAGGGTAGATCTCATCTCCTTTGACTTGTTATATTTCATTTCTTGGAGCACGAGGCTGTGATAGAAGGACCCTCAGCTGGAGGGCTGCAGCTCTGAAGAGATTAGAGAAAGGCTGGCATTAGCCGCAAAGCCTTTCTTGAGGTTTTGTTCGGAAACATACAGCTTGAGGAGCTTAGTAAATTCTGGGTTAAAACTCGTAAGAGAATTCAGAGGCAGACAATACGGCCTGTGAAATCTGGGCTGATGTCTGTGAGAAAGCAGAACTGTGTAAAACAATGGGGCTGGAAGCAGGCTGGGAAGGCAGCCTTAGGCTAGCCTGGGAGTTGGGCGGCATGTGATGAAAGCAGCCTGGTCCGGTAGGAAAATTCTGCCTGAAAACTTCACTTTTGCCCTGAAATCATCAGCCTTCATCTGTGTATTGCTGACATTTCTTGGCTCAATGATTTGACTTGTCAGTAGTAAAAGACAACGTGAGAAAAAAACATTTTGCAATTCATGTTGTTCCTTTGCATTCTTTCAAAATGGCTGCTGGGCAAGGGAGAGAAAGTCCTTTTCCAAAGTTTAAGAAAGGGAAACAGAGCAGAGTGGCCCTGGGTCATGCTGTGTGGTCTGGCTGTGTCAAGCGTTAGCAGTAATACTCCAGGAATTACTCTGGAATGCTTGAAACTCCAGAATGGTTTCCTAAACAGGCCTTTTCCTCCTCACAAGGAAGGGTGGGGACACAAAAGTGACTGTTGAAGTGATCTTGTCAAACCAGGGGTTGCAAAAAATGCGTCCCTGTTGATCAGATACACCATTGTAAAAATAAAGGGCATCCAGTGTGCCATCTTAATTTTTCTGGCTTGCATTTGTCTGCTGTTTAAAGTCCTGTCCTTTGTCTTCAAAAGCACTGGAGAGATATGCAACATAAAAGGAACGACCATGGGGCCACCAAAGAGTCCCGTCTTTGTTGTTGTTTATACCAAAGTATTATGTTATGCTATTGGCAAAGTAATTTTCAGCTCCAAGTGAGACAAGATCAGTCACAGTGGTTTTCACAAGATTGATGTGAAGAGCTAGAGTGGTGCTAATTAATCAGGGATGGGGAGAGCGTGTGTCTGCATACTCAATTAGTGTAACATTTCCTAAATTGGAAGGGAGCTCTGCCATACAGTAATACTATAGCAAAGCCTGAAGGGTGCGGAGATACAATTCATAATGAACTACCTTAACTCATTACTTGAACGTTTGTACCCCAAGACACTGCTTAATGGTGAGCCCACAGTGATTTTCTGTTGTAGCCTCTGCAGTGCTGGGAATAGCCAAAAATGCTTGAAAGGTGGCGTTTCATTTATTTAGAGGATGTTATATAACTAGCCCCCTTAATTATATTTTTACTTAAACAGAAAGAGGAATGGTTGTTTGTTACAGTACATCATCTTTGACATAAACAATACTTAGTTACAGCTGCTTTTCTGTGAAATCCAGTCTCTTTTAAGAAGAACTGCAGGCTGGGATAGCTGCTACAACGCTATAAATAATTTTAAAATGGTAGTTCCAGCTTTGTTCCAATACTGCACATGGAAGCTTAAAAATGAAAATTGATCTCCAACCTTAAAAAAAAGGTGTAGATGGCAGGGTAGAATACTTTCTATGCTTGATATCTAAACTATTTTCACTCTTAAACTCTAGTATTTCTGCTTGTTTGTTCTCATGTTACAGCAAAGATACCTTTTCTTGCCTATAGGTAGAATAACCTGTAAGCCATTGTGATCCGGAGTAGCAGAAGATTTTTGTTAAGTCTTTGAAAATGAAGTGATTTAGTGGTATAGCAGCTTTAATTTTATCCAGATTTGTAGTTTACATCAGGCACAGCTGTTGAGTAAACCTGCAGAATGAATTAGAAATGGATTAATGAAGCTCTAAGACAAATACATTAGAATATTTTAAACAGCTCTCAAGGAAACAGTTTTATTTAATTTTAGTCATGTAATAGCTTTACACTCTGAGCAAAATTAAGTAAAACAATAGACTCAAATTTTAAATTGACAGCCAACGTATAATTTTTCCACAGGCTTTTGAAGTATGCAAACCCATATAAATATTTTCTGACTAGTGAAATTGGTTCATATGGTTTATGAGGGAAAGAAGCCCTCCCTAACAAATACGGTCTGTGGCAGCTGGCCCGATACCTGCTATGCCACTCCAATGGCTATAAAACCAGAGATAATGGTCCAATTTCATTGGTAGTTATGCTGCTATAAATCTGGAGGAAGTTCATTGGTCTGATTCCAGCATTAGAATCCTAAGTTGCTTTTCCTCTCCCAATCTCTGTCATTTCAGGCCATGCTCTACGCAATATGGCGTGGATGAAATGTGTCTAGTATCTTTGATATCTTAAGTCAGAAATAGGTCACTGATGTTTGATTCTCCAAGGGAAAAATACTCAGTTCAGCGGCCAGACAAGGAGAGAGGAGGGTTGATAGCTTCTGATAGACATACTCATCTTAAGAAATCCTCAAGCTGATTATGTGCCTTATTCAAGTTTCTGCCAGTTTCTGCTGAAACAGTCCTTGAAAACACGAAATTCTGACGCTCCTCCCAGTTGCTGTCTTAGCCTTTGGGTTGTTGTACTCATCCTTTGAGCCTGCCTTACACTTGTAGCATGGCTAACACAACAGGAGCTGCCTAGCAAATTTAAGAAAGCGCTAGCAGGTTTGCTTGTCTTAATCATACTGCTGTAGTTAAACTGCTGCAAATCTCTTATAATTCAGAATATCCTCCTTTTTGCAGTTTAGCTGAAGTGTTACTGCTCGAGAATTGAATTTGGCAGAAGGAAAATTGCACCTGTATGGAAGAGGTGGTGGACTCCCACTGATAGACATGCTCTTGCTGAGTTGCTCTAGCTGTTTGCTTGAAGTATGACTAGGGAAGCTGGCTAGAGATGGATTTATTCTTTGTTCTGCTCATTTGTGGTGTCTGCTTGCTTTACAATTGAAAATATTCCTCTTAAGAAGCTGAGAAGGGATCAGGATTACTTACTAAAAGTGTGGGTGCTCGGGAATCTGGATAGAACAGTGTTTGTAAGAAATCATTATCCTTGCCTCATGCTCAAGAAAGACATACAAGATATACTCTTCACCCAATCAAACATAGGTCAAACTCAACTCGCCCTTGAGAGGTTTGAAAAGCCTGTGCATGTAGTTAAATTCTAGTGCAGAGGAACAAATCCTCTGGTTGACTTCTTAGGGTATATAGTTATTCTCAAAATGCTACTGAAATTAGAGAGCGTGCTGCAGGAGTTTGTCTTGGGCCACTCTTTCTTGCATTTTTCAGAGTATTATACCCTTCTTTGGCCATTGAATGTGGCTGATCTGCCTAAGAGTTACCTGTTCTACACCCTGCAGAATGACTTGGAGTGGCATATATTTTTTTTTTTTCTCACTGCAGTGACTTGGCTGTGCTTAAAGTCTGTGTGAGTAAAAGTAAATAAAATTCAAGTCAATAAAATATAATAAATAGCATCCCTGTTACAGGTACAAAATGATACTGCTGTGCCTCAGACCTGCAGTTGTACAGCAGAAAATGCTTCTTAGACAAAAATGTGATCTTTCACAATCCAGTATATATTTTTCTCACTTCTGTGTGACTTCATGGTCTAGTCTGAAAAAGCTCCCATTTTTTCTCTTAGACCATAATTTGTCTGTCTTTGTTCCTACTTTTCTGAGTGCTGTAATCAATCCCAATTATCTCTAAGTTTCTGCATCTGATTTCAAAGGATGGTATCATGTCATACCCAAAACCATTGGGGTTACCAATTAAATAAAATATTGCAGAGTGCGTTAACATATTAGCAACCTTTGTTCAGAATATTTTTTTCAAAGATAATCTGAGTTATTAACTAGCGGAGCAGAGACACAAGTTTTGTCATTAAATGCAGCTGACTGAAAATTGAGTTAAGTCTTCTAATTATATGGACAAACAACCCTGGAAGCAGTTTCTGTTCAGGCCATTGTTCTCTGATCTAAAGGGGTTTGTGATGGAGTTGTCTTTTTTTATGAGATGGGAAATGTGAGTTATGTTAAATGTGCTACCTTAACGTCATCTGCTATGTGTTGATAAGATGTTTTCAAACTTCTCAGAATGAAACGTGATCCTATAGTAGGTTATGATGGAAGTTTGTTTTTTTTTTTTGGCTTTGTATGGAAATCACGTATTTCTTGTCCTTTTGTCACAGGTTTAATTTTGGCTTTGATGTTAGCTGTGCTGTTCTGACGTTTTCAGTGACTTGTGTGAAATGGGTTTATGTTTTAGCCTCCTTTCAAAAAGGAGCAGACAGTAACTTCCCATGAACACAGGGGAGGAAGCGCTGCGGACCTTTTAATCTGTGAGAGAGGGAATGAAAAGTAGCGCTCAGAAGCTGAAATCCCACAAATAAGAAATGCATGGTTGTGGACCATTGGTCTGAGCCAGCGGCTAGTTTCTCGTGTTCTTGGGTTCTTGTGTCATGTCTCCAGGAGCAAAGCTGTCAAGGTCCTGGATGTGGTTTTTGCTCATGATGTAGTAGTAGGATGACTGTGGGCCAATGGTACTGGAAGAACTAGGGAACACTTCACAAAGTTACCTCCCCTACTTCAGTGCAGAACATCACTGGGTGTCTCTTCCCAGCTCTTTTTAGTCTTAGGGAGTGAGTTCCTGTTTTAGGACCATTTGTTTGTGAAGCCCTTGAGCTAATAAGTCTCTTTATTAGCCAGTAGCTCTGGGTTATCTAATCCGGACGTGCAAGCTGGCTTCCTGGTGGGGCTGTTTAGGTCCTGAACCAATGGTAGAGTCTGGGATTTTCGTTGTCTGTTTGCCAGCTGGTGAGAAGCTTGGCTGAAAGGCACATATTGAAATCCAAAGAGAGCCTTAATGGAAGGGCTAAGCAGATGGAGATCAGCGTGGAGACTGGTAAACGGGATAGTAAGACATAAGACACAACTTGTACTGTTGCCCTCAGGCTGCATCTGTTACTGGAAATAAAACTTGGGGTTCTCATTATTTTAACTAACCAAATATGTAGGAGCTGACAAAAAGCAATTCTCGTATCTCTAAGCGTTTTCATGATAATGCATCTTATGTTTCTGCATAAGGACACAACTCTATGGCTCCAACTTCACCTCGTAATGCAGGCACTGAAGACATGAAGGAATTGCGTGTATTCACACCGGTATTCAACATCATGCATTTGCGGTTAATCATTGATAAATTGTATGCCAGGCCAGCTGTACAGTTTAATTTCTGCCCTCTGTCTGTTTGCAAATAACATGACTATGCATATCGAGTCATATTCCAGATACTTTATTGACAGTAACTTTTTATAACCTTATACCCATGGCTGTGTTTAAGTGGTTTATCATTGGCTATATATCTACGAAATAAATTAAACATGGTTATTTATAAAAAAATGAATCTAAGTAAAGCTGTGAAGTGATTATGGTGTTTTTAATAAGCAAAGGATTTGGAAACCACTATGGTTTCCATTTTTGTAAGTGAATTAGTATAATTATGTGTTTTAGTGACTAAAATAAAAAACAAATTGCAAAGCATGTTTTTTGTTCTATTAATAAACTTGGCTAAAATGCTGATTCTTCAAATGCATTGTACTAGGTAGGAAAGGATGATGTTGTTAGTAAGACAGCAGCCTTTCATCACTTCTGTATTTTGAAAGCCTTGTTGATTTTAACTTTTTTGATGGGTTTCCTTTTTTTGTTTTGTTAGGTTTTGTTAGGTTTTTTAGGTTTTATTTTTTTAGTTTTTGGAATAGAAAAATGAAGATGATGTTGAGAAAGCTGTGTTTCAACGGGGGCATATTTGCTCGTAGATATAAGGTTCCTTCTTGCACTGGGACCTTGACCTCGAGACACTTCTTTGCTCCC
Organism: Numenius arquata; assembly: GCF_964106895.1. Lineage (NCBI taxonomy): Eukaryota > Metazoa > Chordata > Aves > Charadriiformes > Scolopacidae > Numenius > Numenius arquata. The sequence continues at coordinate 9,003,105 of NC_133583.1, read as the reverse complement.
TGTGCTGGTTCTCAACTTGGTAAAATGGATTCTCGCTTATCGCTATGAAGTCCTCCGAGCTTGTCAGGGGGAAAGCGGTAGATATTTTATGAGTGAAGTATGTAAGGAAAAGACACATGGGAAGTGGTATAGTGTCTGCTGAAAATGATGAATGTCTCTCCTCTTAAACAGAGGTTGAATCGGAAGCTAAGACACAAGGCAGTCCTTGTGTAGGAGTTCTGCCCTGTACACCGTGTCTGTGTGTGCATGTAAGCTGACAATCTAATTCTAAATGTATTTTAAAAATTGGCTTTTTTTATGAGCTGTGGTTTACAAAATGTTTCTAATGATTAGATTTTTATTACATAAACTCTCTTCTGATTTTGATTAGTGTCTGGGTATAAACACTTTATTTTATATGACCTTTTATAATTTTATATAGGAACTGTTGAAACCTGAAGGGATTCTGCACTGTTTGTATATTAAATCAGTCCTGATGGTCTTAATCTCATCAGTAATTAAAAACAAAGTTAACTTGGTACTTGATTGAGATGTAAGGATGTTGGTAATTCAATGTTTTCCCTTCTAGAACAGTAATGTTTTGGAGATTTGGTTTACATCATCATTTCACAGTCATTCCAAAAAGTTGATCTTATATCCATGGGATTTTCTTAGAGTTTTTTGTTTTGTTTTTTTTTTTTCCTTTGGATCAACCAGTTTTGATTGAGCATATAGGTGGCAAGATCCACAGAGGTCTCACTATGTTTACTGCGTGCCACACAGTAAGCTCTGTAACTGGGTTTTTTAGCCTTGTTTTCTTTGGTGTGGCATCATGAAGTAGATGGTGGAGAGTGATTGTGTAGTGAACTCCACAGAGCTGCATTGTTGTATAAGGGACTGGATATATATCTAAGTATAAATTCCATATATATCCATATAAATTCTAGGGATGCTGGAAGTATTGTGTAGTCTGAGTCCCTCTGTAGGGCAGGCATGAAAATGTATCCAGTACTTTCAAAGCCAAGTAGTCCTTGCTAATGTTTGTCCTTTGCATAAACACAGTTTTTATCTACAGACTGGCTTTACAGGAGCTTGTTAATTCCCCTTGCTGCTAGGTTAAGCTGATTTCTGCCCCAGCCACTCTGGAGTAGGTTAGAACTGGATGTCTTCCAGGAGCTCTTAGATCCCACCGGTCAGCTATTGCTGAAGGAGCCTGTATGGCTGGCAAATTAATTTCTGCCCTATTGAAATTAAAAACAAATAAATAATTGCTACAGGCTGAGGGTACGTTGTAATATAAGTAATAAATTCATGGTAAATTATATTTATACTGAAGCAGGGAGGCACCATGTATCTTAGGTGATTTATACACACAATTTGCCAAGTTACTGAGCTAATATTAATTTGTGGGAGACATCAACCTTGCTCTGCAAGATAATTTAGATTATTCCTTGCATGATTCCAATGCATTCACATGAAGCTGTGGGAAAAATAAAAATATTAATAAAGGATTTAAAAATGGCAATGCTTGTGGGAAAGGAAATGCCCCATACATCCCTGAGTAAGTCTCATTTCTTACATCCTGATTTATTTCTTAATTCTCATTCTATTCTAGTATATTTTCTATAGTTTTCTAGCCTGTGTTCATCACCATGGTATTTGAACACTTTCAGGTAGTCCATTAAGTAGCATGTTCATCAGATCATTATACCCTGTCACTGAGGAGAGGATTAAATAGTGATATTGTATCTATTAATCTGGGAAACTGTGGTTCAATTACAGCAGACTGGAGAATGGATGAAGACATATATTTTATTGGTGTATGGCTTTGATAGAATATTGGTGTTTTATTTAATTTGGTATTTTTTCTCATGTATTTGTCTTTTTAAAAAAATAAAATTAATTGAAAATCCACATACCGATACAGGAGAATCGCCTATCTTGGTAATTATCAAATGACATGTAATAGCCATACAAAGAAAAGAATGTTAGAACTTGTCTGTCTGTCCAAGGAGGACAAATAACATTATTATTTAAAACCTACCATGCAAGTAAGCAGCCAGTCTCCAAGGAAGGGGTGAGGAACAGAAAAATTACTGAAATATATTTAGATAAGAATACATCCACTGTAGAGGAAAACAAACCAGAAGATTCCAACTCCTGGTAGTTAAAAAGAAAAAAAAATTCCATCTGCCCACACCTGGGATCAGAGGGGACACAAATGAACATCAACCAAAGTTATGATAAAATATTGAAGAAATATTTTAAACTATTCCCATGCAGCATTCACACTTCACTGCAAGTATGTGCGCAGGGACACCAAAGAGTGTAGTTAGATTATATTAGCTCACTGGAGCTAGATGGAAAAATTGAGAAGTTATGTAAAGGTTTTCAAACACAGATACTGCATCCTGGCAGGAGAAGCAACTGTTGGGAATGGTGACATGTAAGGGTTCTATAAATTTTTAATTAAACAAATTCATTCCTTTTTTGAAATCTTTTGACTTATATAATTGAGATGAAAGTTTTCCAGAGTGGTGGTGTTCTGCAACCTTTGCAAAACAAAGATTTTATGAAACTAACTTGTTAACGTACTTGTCTTCATCAAGTTATGCATTTTTCATTTATCTTTATTTTAAAAGCAATCTTTTAAAACCTTGGCAGGGTGAAACTTGCAAGACATATATTCAGCTGAGGCAAGTTTGTGGCTAGAGTTTTCCAGGTGGTATTAATAAGGTCATGATTATAACAGCAGCCAAAGGGTCTGAAAGGTGTGTTCTGAGAAGGCTGTTGGCAGAGCAGGAGTGTTGACAGTGGCTCTGTACCCACTTGGACACAGCTCTTCCGGAATTGAAAAGGTACGGATTTAAAATAGAAGGTTGTCCCACAGTGTAGTAGGCCTAATGATGCTTCTGTAATTAATGATACCCTTGTAATGGAGCCCCAGGCGGGAAGGGGAAATGGTATCACACTCAGGGTCGTGCTACCTGGGTTCGGTTGTCCCTGCTCTGTTCCCAGCACTTTGTGTCATCAGAAATATGGGAACCGGGGGGTTAGCGGGAGGTGATGTGAGGGAAAGCAGAAGTAAATGTGAAATGTCCTTTGGGTTAAAATACTACCATAGGGAAAATGCAGAGACCGCTTCCTGAATGCTTCCGAGTGTGAATATTTCTCATAAATGGAATGAGATTTAGTGAGTGCACTGTATGTCCCTGCTCTGCAATAGGAACAAAGCAAAGTGCAAGCTCAGAAAATGCATCCATTCAGTGCATTGCTGTACTATCTATTTCTTGACACTTGTAATTTGTCTATCTTCTGTTTTTACTAAAACAATTAGCTCACCCTGCCAATTCTCTTTAAAAGTGTTGGTGATGAGCAGTTAATTATGAAATCACTTTATCACAGTTTCTTAAATGCAGTTTGTTGATTGACCAATGACAACATACTAATAATTACCTGTAACTCTTTCTGATTTATCTTGGTTTACAGTAAGCTATGTTTAATAATAGCAACCTTGTTTTGCCTCCAACCCTCTGGAGACCTCCTTAAGTAATAATTACTTGCAGATGCAGCTCATTTGTGCCCTGATTCACACCCATTTAGCCCCAGTGAGGTCAGGCCTTTCACATTTGTGTTTTCCATCTTTAAGCAAAACAGTATGTTGATAGAGAACAGAATATGAAAAAAATACTGCAGGATTTGTGTATGAACGCTGCCCACGGGAACAAGGGCTTTGCCTCTTAACCTCTGAAGAGGCTTCCTCAAGGGATCCGCACTGGCTTAAGGTAATAGGGACTGCTTTCCTTCTGCTAGGTGATTGATTTTGGCCAAAAACTTGAAAAATTGCTTTTAACCATACCACAACCTGAAGCGCGCATCAGGTGGCTTAGTTTCTCAGGCTGATGCTTCTGTCCGCCTGTCTGTCCTCCCAAAAATCTTTGCATCTGCTGGAAAGGCTTGTAAATGTGATGGGCAGGAAAAGCGGGGTTAGGAGTGTTGAACGCATTGCAGTTTGACAAGTTTCATGAAAACGGAGGCCAGGGTAGAGAAACACAGCTCTGCTAATGCCTGTCCCCGAAAGGAATGGTGCTGCAGGGACTGTGCTTTCATTAGACATCAGCGAATCCCCTGGGGAAACAGCTGTTGCGAGTGCCTTGACTCTGGGATGGGGGAACCTTAAATCAGATTACACACACTATTAGACACTGTTGAAGCTAACCACAAGACACAAAATCCATTGCAAATCCAAGTTCCTTTAGTTTTGATACCCAGCTACCCATTGTGTGGGCGAGGATCTGTTCCACCAAGGAGATGCTGAACACCTTTAGCTAAAGTAGAGTCTGATCATTGCTGTTCACTCGTCTTCAGCCTCTTTTGGCTCTTACGGGGATTTAAAGGGTTTTATGTTGAATAATCGAACCTCTTCTGAGTAGGCATTAGTGAAGACGACATGGAAAATCATCCTGTGACAGGTTTTAGTCATGAAATTTCAAAAGTGCTTTTGCCTATGTGTGCCAAGAGAGGAAAGCTCCATATATTTGCATGCATTGTCTTTGGGTAGCGATGAAAAAGATAACTGACCATTTGGTTTTCTGGGAAAGAAAGAGGCATTATCAGGGAAGATACTGGAAAAGTTAATTAGAATACTAAATGAGCAAATATTTTACTGTCATTACTTAAGCTTTCCTAGGAAAAGAGATAACTTAACATTAATTGCCTTTCAGAGTAATGGTGGAGGATTATGACAAATGAATACGTGGGATACAGGATGAACATTCAGATACAGGAGAAATAGGGCAAACCAAATAATATTAATAATAATAATTTGTGAATGTATATGTGTCAGAAATAGTTGAAAAATGTTTTTAAAATTTAATTAATCTTGTATTTGTGTGCATGCACACGCAATTTTTTTATTGGATTAGCAGGGACATCTTTCAGAATTATGAAATACAAGCTGTATTCTCCAATACTGAGAGCTCTTATAATTGCCAGAAGTACAGTAAATGTCCCTATCATTCTCTGGGTTTAATCTCAGCATAATTAGCTTCTTGCACAATAGAGTGTTTAATTTGAATGGCTGCCAAGGCTCATTAAGTTAGAGAAGTAGTTCCTGAGATATCTGTTGTTAAAATTGGGACTCTTACAGGAGAAAATTTTCACTGGAGGTGTCACAGGACTCTTTTTGATATCCCAGTATTAATTTTAGGCGGGAAACAAAATATTTAAAGAGATACTGATGCATCTTTCTACCAGATGCCAGAAGTTGGACTTCACACCTTGCTCAGAAATGGATCTGCAATCTAGCAGATCTTTCAGAGCAAACTGGCACAAAACCAGTGTGCGACTAGTACTGCCTTGAGCAATGGAAGAGAATATTTTTCTAAGAAGAAGTGTGTATCCATTTTTTGCTGCTGATAGTTGCAAAATAATTACTTTTCTTAATTTGGAGAATAGGAACCTTACAGTAAATACTATTGTGATTTATTTGTAATAATGAAATCCTTTCATCAAATATTTTCACTCATATTAAACATCAGTTTAGTATGAATTCTTGACTCTGATTGTCTCTGTTCTGCTTCTCTGAGTTGTTTTCCCACTGCACAAAACTGTTTCCGATGCACGTAGCTGGCAGTGGGACTGCAGCGCTGAGTGAAGGTAATTGTGTTCCTCATGTTACCTGGCAATTACCTGTGACTCACTCATATTGTCACCTAAATTAAAGCAGTGCTAGACTGCATCATCTCGATGGATCTCATATTTCTGTTTTTCGGACTGGAATACTAACAGTGCTGCTTTGTGTCACTTCTAGACTGTTTGAAACTAGATGTCAAAGGCTATACCAAAAATGTTTGAAAAATATCAAAAGCTAACCAGCTTGTTTGCAGAGTTTGAGGTGGATTCTGTGCAGAATCTCATGCTCCTTTACACCATTGGGACCTTCTCTGTGTTGCCTGTTGCTTAAAGTGTAAGATAGCTACATAAATACCAGCTGATGTAAAGGAAAAAAGCCTCTCCAAAAAACCCTGACATATCTACGGACCCTGTTATTTTTTCTCTGAGTTTGGATATTTTGTTCCTTTCTGAAGCCTGATCTTTTTTGATTTATAGAGCAGGCGGTGTCTGTTCCTTTATCATGTGCTTTGTGATGGTCTCAGGACAGTAGAAATTATATGATAAAACAACAGTGAAGAATCAGACCCCTCAAGAAAAGCAACTTGCTGTATTCATTGCTGACAGTGCTGAAGTCTAAAATTTGAGAAAGCTCTACCAGATGTCTTTACATATACATCTTGTACTTCTTCCTGCTGACTTGTGCTTCCTATCTCTAGAGATTTCACAGCTCTAGCCCAAGACTAATGGACATGGTTTCCATTTAAATTGCTTGAAACATACAGGAAGGTTACTGTTGGGGTCCGTCATGGTTTATGCATACGTGGAATAAGGAAAAATGGGTCAAATTTCTTCAGATGTGGCGTATTATCTGCATGAGATTCTCAAATGCTTGCCCACAGTAGTTACTATGCCCGTGTGGAAAAATCCCCTCTTGTCTCTTTTTGAGACAGTCTGGGAGAAGTGAACAGGCATCAGCTTAAAAAAAACTGAATTCTGTTCCTGACACTGTTTTGGAGGAGGAAGAGCTGCCTCATCTCTGTTTCCTTCCCTGTGATCCTTCTAGTGTATTTTTTTTTTTAATATTACTTGCTGGCTCTGTGAGGCAAGACAGGACACAATGGACCCTGGGCTCAGCTGAGCCTCTAACTTCTACAAGAATGTCAGCATAATTAGTACTACCTTTGGACTGCAGAAGGATGTGGAGAATGAATTATTCGTTTATTTAAGAAAATCTTAAAGAGCTTAGATGGCAAAATTTGCATGAATTTGCTATTGCCTCAAAGTCCTCTTTACATTTTCTGCTTATTCCAGTGCAGGTGATGGAGCTGCAGAGATCACTAGTGTGATCCTGTTGCACCACAATTAAATGTGTCTCAGCTTCATCTTTAGAAGAATACTAAAATGGCCATAGAGGTCAAACTAGGAGTCTGTTTAGCCCAGTATTTTCTGTGTTTTGTTAACTCAGTAAGATTGGCTACTAATTAGGCAAGAGCGTAAGAAGGCGGTGATGGGTCTGCGGCCTGCCCTGCCAGACAGTGGTGGTTGAGGGGCTTCCTCAGCCAGAGCTTGTATCTCCATAATTGTTTTTAATAGCCCTTGACTGGATTATCTCCCAAACATTTGTCTAATTGACTTTTTGCACCATTTTAATATTTCTGGCCTTGGCAATGTCCTGTGGCAATGTATGCAGTAGGCAAAAGAAAGAAGCTCTTTTTTGTTGTAAACTACGCCTCGTAGTTCCGCCTGATGCTCTGGAGCTCTTGCGCTGGCACAAAGTGTGAACAGTAGCTCTGTGTTCATCTTCTCCCTGCAAGTTGTGATTTGTGAAGACTGCTAGCATATTTCTCCCTCTCCACCTCTTTTCCAGGCCCAGACATTTTTTTTTTTTCCTTTTTGGAACAGAAGCCATCGCATACCTGTGCTCATCTTTCACGTCTTTACTGATAACTCTTTTACATCCTTTTTGAGAGGAGTGAGCAGAACTCCTCCCAGCGTTTGGGGTGTCACTTTGTAAGATGGTTGTGAAGGTGTTTCACTCTTCTCTAACACTAATTCTCTCATAGTAATTCCTTAGATTGTGCTTGCCTTCAGACTGCTGTGGAGCATGGAGGTGACACAGAGAGAGCTGCCAGCCTAAGTGATTACTCTGAAGTCTTCCCTGAATATTAACAGCTAATTTCAAGTCCATCATTGTATATATAATTAGGGTTGATTCTGCATTGATTGTCATTGAATTTCATCTGCTATTTATTGCGCAGTGTTGTGAGATCCTCATACAACTCTTTGCAGTCATTTTTGGTGCAAGACAGGTGGCGAGATTTGCTGATTACCAGACTTGTTTATTTTTAAATTATCCACAGATAACTTTTAAACTCCTGTTCCCAGTTAAATTAAGATTTGAGCGTTTGTCTTGCGTGGGAATCCCTTCGGTGTCAACTTCCATGGAAAAACCTGTCCATTTATTACCACTTTTTGTTTCCTATTTTTAAACAGGGTTGCATCAACTTAACATGCCATTTGAACATGTATGTATTTTCATAAATTAGTGCTGCCCCACCTAGGGTATGCTGCTTATTTTAGGTAAAAGTAGGTTGTATTGTTGCAAATGAAGTTAAGTGGGATTCACCCTCATACTTTCCTTATCAGGTGTTGTACCAGTTTAATGCGACTGGATTAGAATTTAATTTAACTTGATAACATGAAATACCTTTACAGAGATCAGCATATGTGGAGCTGACAGTAACATTTAATTCCAAAATGTGCAAAAAAAATCGATAAAATTTATTTTTAAATAAATTGGGGCCTTAAGGCAGCTGTTTAATATATAAAGTTACTGCTCTGAATTTATAGTCCCTAGATTTGTCTGAGTCACTGAATTCAGATAAATATTTCAACATTTAATAAAACCCTACCATATATTATTTTTTAAGGATCTCAGAAGCTGTCATTTAGAGATCTCTTTCTTTTCATCAAATAATTAACAGCAGTGAACTACAGCAGCCAATTTTCAAGTCAGGATAATGCTAGTCATTCTATATTGTAATTTTAAAACCAAAACCAAATAAAAATAACCAGTGACACATGGATGCTTAAAATCTTCAGCTCTCCCTGATTTTACCGGCTCTTATTAAGCCAGTGAAAGCAGACTGAATCTAAAAAGGTTGGGGAGGGAAATGAAAGGTCCTCAGAGAAATCACAGAAGAAAATTGCAAAGTTAGAAGTCTCTGTGAGTTGAGGAGCTGTGAGGAAGATACGGGTTTCATCCTAAGTGGGCATTTAAAACCAAGTATCAACTTGCAGTTTGTAGAGTGTGAAACTTGAGTTTTGTTCGCTTGATCCTGCTCAGTACACGTAGACCATTTAGCAGTCTTTGGAAGAAGCGATGTCCAAGGCTGAGGGGCAAAGAACATATGAATGCAAGAAGCGATTGTCCAATGGGACTTTTCACCTCCAGTGGACGTCCTGGCAAGTTTAAGTCCATTAAAGTTGGGAAGGAAATACTTTTGTAGTAGCTTGTATTTAGACATATTTTTTAATGATCACCTGAAAGTTGTTGGGAAACATGAAAAGGTAAATGTAGTTCCAGGAGGAAATCAATGAAGGTGAGTTTGCAGGCCTTTTGCTCCACATCAAGCGTGGGAATGGCTGTGGAAACAGCTCCTTGTGGGGAACATGTAGGTCTGGCTGCCCGCAGGCACGTAAAAAAAATTGCAGGATCATGTGATAAATTGTACTTGTGCCACAAATGTCATTATATTATATTGCAATAGTGCTTATTTTGGGTTATGGTATTTTATGTTTGAGGTTTTTCATGTTTAGGTACGAGAAGCTGCCTGCGGCATTGCAGAGGTATGAAAACCCCAAGGTGTAGGCAGAGCTGTTCTTACCAGCACAATTTTTTTTTTAATGTATTGTATGTCCTTTTTGGATTTTTCTAGAGAGAAGACAAGAGTTTAATGTGACCGCGGGATTCTAGCAGAAAAACAGAAGTGGGGACGTGGTTTGCCACTACTGATAGTCTACAAGGATAATCTTGTCTTTGCCTTTTGCTAGCACTCTTCTTCAAACCAGTGCTGCGGCTGTTCTTCCATTAGCCCAGTGAGACAACTGCAAAATATAATATTGATTAGACATAAAAGAGAGAGCATGGCCCATAGTCCTGCAGTTCTGGGTAGACGAATCCTGCCGTTCCTAGTGCTAATGGCTAAATTATGACCTCAGCCCTGTCAGCCTGAATCTGGCCCTGCTGGAATCAATAATGCAGTTGGAGCTGAGCTATATTTTGCCTTTCATCTCCATTAGGTCTGGGGGTTGACAGTAGAGAGTAGGAATTGGCGGTTTGCCTCGGACTACAGAGATGGCCAAAAGTATGAAAATACGATCTTGTTGTTCACTCAAACAAACATCTGCCACAGGCTACTGAATCTTATCACACTTGTTTTGCTTGTGAAATATTGTTTGAGCTGCAGTGATTACTCAGCCACTCTTTTATTTCCATTCATATTTTATCTATATCCTTCTCAAAGGAGGAGGGGAGTTATTTTATGCTTAATTAAGTATAAATAAGTGATTGCCTGTGTTTGGGGTTTTTGTTGTTTTTTTTTTTTTTTTTTTGAGGTTTCTGGGTTTTTATTTGTTTATTTACATGCCTACTTTTGGTCTGCACTGGAAAATTGATCTATGGAGGGACCGGCCTCTTTTAAAAGAGTGAAAGCTTGATCAAAGCACCGATCGATACATGCACACAGTTCCTGGGTGCTAAGTAAACTAATGAAGTGCTATGCATACCCTGCCAATAAAAGGTGAAATATGGTTCCTATTTTCCTAATATTACTCTTGGAGCTTTGCAGCTGGAACTAAACCGCTACTTTTCTTGTAAATTGAGTTGTAAAGCGCTTGTGCCAAAATGACAAGGAGTTGTTTGAGAAGTTGGATGAATGCAAGCCTTCCTTTGGCCAAATTACTGGGAGCCCAAGTTTAAGTGTATTGTGAGGGTGAAGAATGTATCTGTTGTCGTGTTCGCTGGGTAATGTGGACTGCGTTGGCCACGAGCCACTGAACTCCAAAAGGGATTACTTAGGGTTGAGATTTATACAGGAACTGGAGTCTGCAGAGAGGTTGACGGAGAAGGTACAGCAGAAATTGGAGACCTCTTCACTGCTCTTCTCTGACACTTTTTAATCATTTTGTTTCCAGCAATGAGATTGTGAATTCTTAAGGCTGCAGCCCTAGAGAATCATGGAAAGCAGCTACAGACTGCTTGGATATAGATGTGTCCTGTAAGAACTAATATGGTATTAAATACAAAGCCTTTTTATCTTCTTACTGATTATCCCAGGAAGTATTAGAATGGAAAAAAAAATACCATTTACAAATTCCTTTAACTTTTTATGCTCTGCCTAGTTTTTCCCCAATTCCTCACAGTAAATACGTATTCTTTTTTTTTCCTGTGTCTGGAAGTCCAGCAGATGACCCCCTCTTGCCCCTGTCTAGATTTAGTGGATAACCATGTTCATATCTTTCACTACAAGTAGTTCACTTACGTGAAGATTTTGATCCTTGTTTTTTGCGACCTCTAACTTCTCTGTAGTCAAGTGACTGTACAGGCACATTAGCTTTCATTTTTAATACAAAAGAAGTAGTTTCCTGGCCTTCCGCTTGGAAATAATAACTTTTATATTGTGCACTTTTAAATTATGTCCTTTGATAAACTCGCAGCAATATTCCTTCTTATTTTAGCCTTGATGAAAAGTGTATATAGTTCTATGGGCATTAAACTATTGCTGTAGTTGCTGGTGGAAACTTAACAGTAATGCTCCAACATTTAAAAATATTCATTTCTGCTGTTGAGAGTTTTTTTGAAAAATAAATGAAGGCTAACAAAAATGGCTTGCTTTTTTTTTTTTTTTTTCATTGCTATCAAAAGCTGGTATGTATATATTCAAGGTAGTTCGTACTTGGAATAGCACAGCTTTTCTTGATGCACAGCTCATGGCAGATCCTTTGGGTGGTTGTGTGCTCTGTGTTCCCTGCAGCAGAGCGATCCTTTCAGCAGCTTTTGCAGAAGGTGATTCCTGTGTGTATTCCCCGGCTGGCACATAGTGATGGTGGAATGTGGCTGTGTTTTCTTGTGAAATCACTGGGGGATTAGGTGCTTGGAGTAAGTTTTAGAAATTGGAGTGTACCTTGCTTTTTGTCAAGCAGCAAGGAGCTATCAATAGATAGAATTGCTGTGCATGGAGAGGAGGTTAGTACCAATATTATCACCTCTTCTTTTTTTAAAAAAAATAGTTATTATCAATTACCTCAATTTTTATTTCCATTCTTCATATGCATCCCTGGGCTTAAGGTTGGAAGTTAGATCTGTCCAATGCAAGGTGTTGGACATATCAGAGTTTGAAACTGCCAACTACAGGAACTGGAGCTGACTGTGTTTTGAGTGTTACCATAAGAGCAGAATATGATGGAAACATGTTGGATTTTTTTCTGTTTTCTCTTTTTTTTTTTTTTCTCTAAGGTAACATAGATTTAGATACTTTCTAGGTTTCTGTTTCTCTCAGCTGGTTTGGGAAGAAGCCTAGATGACTGATGTAGATGTTTCTTTTAGGGAGTTTAGGTGAGGCTGGACCCCAGGTATATAAGCTCTCCCTGGAGCCTTCTCTTCTCCAGGCTGAACTACCCCAACTCTCTCAGCCTAGCACAGCAAATCTTTTTTTCTCATCATACTATGAGACATCTTATTGTTGAAATACACATTTGTGTTTTTAAAGTTATTTTTTAAGGCATTGCATTTTCCTGACCTCTTTGTGAAACATTACTCTGTGCAAGCAGGTGTTGGAAAGAGAAGACCAGCATTTTGTGTAGTTATCGTCTGTTACCACTATAACTATGAATGGAGAACTCAGCCTGAGTAAAAAGAAAGGGAATAATATGGGCTGTGGTTATAACATATGTCACTTCTCAATTTATGTACTTGCTTGTTTAGTTTCCTGCTTGCTGAATATGTTTTTAAAAGGTGTCTTTATTACTAAGGAAAAGTTACTCTGTGCTATTTAAGTTACTGGGATGTGCTGCTACTTAAACTATTTTAACTAAAATTCAATACAGTATTTTTGTCCAACTGATTTTAACTGTTTTACCTAAGGTATCACAATTTACTTTTGTCCAACATAAAAGTCATAATTCAATTCAAAACTACAGAATAGATAACATTAAATTTATATTGAAATTTCTCTGTTTTGTTCATATGGAAACATTATAGGAGTGTTATAGTTCTTAATACGTTAAATGTCCTTATGGGTTAATCGTGGTTAATAACTGAACAGAAGGTGTAAGAGGGTAATTAAAAGTCAAATTTTATGTGTTCAAAAACTGTGTTACCAGTTTTCTAACAAAGGAATGTAACAGATGTTTTTGCATTCAGACTTTTATCTTGATAGGTGACACATCATTATCAACAACTGTTGATTAAGAGCATTTTATACCCTAGGGACGTGATGTTGTAGAGGTGACGAAGCCTTCATTGGAACACACTTACTTCTGTGTGTGTTTAAAATTTAAAGCTGTTATCTGAGTTATTAGGACTCTTTTTTTTTTTTTTCCCTTTCTTTTTACTTCCTTTTTTTTTTTTTGCTTCTCCCCCAAAAAAGCGTATGTATTCACTTGCATGCAATACCAGCACTGGAAAATGTTACATAAAATCAGCTAATTTTTGGCAAGTTTGGTAAAATTAAATGTCCCGTTTAACTTCCTACACCATCTCCAAGTCTTTTGTGTTTGCAAGTTATCATGAACTTGGAAAATAATCAAAAGTTTGTTGTGTATTTTGTTCCTTTTTGTAAACATTAAATTTTAAGTACTTTCTTTAGCTTTCTCTTGCTTTCATAGACACAGATGTGAGTCATGACATATTTTCTCAATTTTGATACGGTGCAAATAAATAATGATCAGTAGCTAATTTTGTAAATTGAACCACAGTGCACGACCTTGCATTTGCTCAATGAAAGCCCTAAGCCTAGAAAGTGTAGAACGTATTTCAAGAGCTGACTTGACTTTGGTAGAGCATTAACATGTTGCTTGTTGTCAGAAAATCACACACAGAAATTTGTTACATTTTCAGTTCTGGACTCAGTGGCGTTTCCAGTTCTTTCTAATGGCAGGTCCATGATGGCGTTGGGATATACAGCAAGGTAGAGGGGACAGCCAAGCAGTGCTTTGTGAGAAATACTGTGGCTCAGGGAATTCATTAGGTTGGTTTTGATCACCTTCAGTTATTGAAGAAAAAAAAGTGTGTTTTATTTTGAAATCTCCTTTTTAAAAAGATGCTTTATAAAATTACTGCTTTTTATGAAGCATTGGTTTGCTATTAATGCTGAACTCCTCATGTCTCAGTTATGTGTTTTTGCTTATATAAGGCATTTAAGAAAGCAATATATGACTTGGTTGCTGCCTATAAATTCAAATAAATCCTCAACTGAACTATTTAGGGGCAATTGACACAGACTTTTGGGGGAAGCGGGACTTCATTACATTCCTGAATGCATTTAGATGCATTCAAACAATGTTAAAAGTTTTGTTTAAACTGACAAATGCTGGAATATCTCTGAGTCAAAGCAGCAATTAGGGCAAATAGACTGTGCAGACAGAGATGTGAATCCCTGCAGATTCAGATAAAATCCAGTTTTATGACCCTGTATACTGGTATACAACTTTCTGACCTCATGCAGATGGAAAATGATGCCGGAAGATGAGTTCTGCTGCTCTGGCGCTAGTTCCCACACCCATTGGATATGGGACGTGGGAAACTTTGAGTATAGCCTGCGAAAAGCCAGGCCAACACTGAGCTCTGCTCAGGGATGGGCGTGGGGGTGTGAGATGCCGTGAGACCCACTCCTAGCCCTAGTGTCCTGCTTGTCACAGGCTGCAAAGGGGCTTTCTCAGACAGGGACCCTTCTGAACAGCATTGGACCCAGAGGGTGGGAGTGCTTTTATGTGATGCATGCAAATTCTTTAGCTGGGTGGCTTTGTTGGGAGAAGTAATGAAAGATAACTAGCTCTACAGTGATGAGAGAGGGACGTGGAAGGAATTCCCCAAACTATCGGTGGCTTTTCTCTCTTCTTTTGATGCTGGAATACGGGGTGCCTTACACGCTTATCAGAGGGGGGAAAAAATCTCAGTAATAACAGTATTGAATTATTTGTGGGTGTGATTTGAGAAGCTGGCAGGAAATACTTTTTTTTGAAGGACAAGAGCAGGTGAGCAGTGAGGACAGGAGACATTTCTTTCTTTACTTTCATAACACCTACAATTTCTAACCCCTTCTAACCTTTGAGGTTGCCTTTCACAACCTATAGAGGCATTATGCTGGTGAACACTGCTCTATTCAGACTGCAGATTTTCAAGTAATATCCACATTTTAGTTCTAAAAGCAAAGTGTACATGCAGATGTATAGCACATTCCTGCAGAGTTCACGCAGCTGCCTGACTGTAGCACGTGAATGTGGGTACTTGTGCCCCTCACATGGGAGAGTAATTCAGTGCCCAAACTGAAGTGAGCTCCCTCAGTCCTATAGCTCAAATGCTCTATACCCCAAATGCCCTATGGCAGCTGTGGCTACAGCAAGGAAAGGGCGCTGTGGATGGCTGTTTCTCGTTCCTAAAGGGCCAGTGTGCTATACCAGCAAATGTTAAATTCCAGTTTTCCTTCTTCTGATGTCTACAGACGTCAACCTGATCTTTGCATCCTGCTACAATAACTCTTTAACTTCCCACTTTAGGAGAGTGAATCTTGTACAGGTTTTTCCCACTGGCAGGATTTGTTGCCAGTTCCCTGCCTATGGCCCTTGTGAAACGTAGTGAAGGTTTGCTGGGGGGTGTGCAGGCATGCGTCATCGTGGTTGGAGTGGACTAACTGTCTCTAGACCCTGCCCAGGCTCCCCCCTTGAAGAGCTGTTGCCCAGCTGTGTCTACTTCTTTGTGCCTCAGTTGCCAAATGCTATTCCATTGGGGCTGGCTGGGTGATTGGCAGGTCGGATTCACTCAGAAAAAAACAGATCTTTCATCTTGACCTAAGGGGCCGTCGGAGTCACTAATCAAAGGAAATTGCTTCTGCCTTAGTGGAGAGGAAAGTAAAAGCTTTTGGGTCTAGCGTCATCTCACAGCAAGGATTCTTCAGAAATCCTGCTTCAGCATCCCTTAATTGTGCCTTTAGACTTTCCTTCTGAAGTGCTTACCTGGAAGAGTTAAATTAATCACCAAGTCCCTGTGCCTTAGCTGTTTTCCTGTTGTTTTTCTTGTGCTGTGAGATGATTAGCTGGCTGGACAAGCTTGGCATCTTGAAATCTGAAACTGTCTCTTGGCATTTTTTTATTGCTTTGATATGTTGGTTAACATTTAGTATGTAGTATTAAATATTACTATACCCTGGGTGTTCTAAAAATTGATAAACCTATTAAGAGAAATGCAGGGCAGGTAAGCTTTCAAATAATGGTTTCTCAGAAACATTAAATATATTTTTATATGTACTGGAGACTGTTTTTTCACATGGTAAAAGCAATGGAGATCAATTTGGTTGGCATACTTGTTTAACTGCAAGTCTTTGTTAGTGACACATTTTCGTGTAAGTTTAAGTTAAAAATTACTTCAGATTTGAATTAAGTGGGTTTTAACTGACCTGAAGGGCAAATCTCCACTCCCAATGTTTGTACGAGAAATGCACATCTTCCTCTCTTTCTGTAATCAAGAAACTATGGAAAGAAACAGTTGAAAATAGAGTTTTGAAATTTTCCTTTTATATATCCATTTGCTCATTTTGTTCCCATCCATCACACTAAAACACTATAGTTTCAGTAACTACAGTTGTAAATTAGTTGTCTCCTCAAAATTAGTAGTAAATAGTAGCAAATTAGCTCCTAAAAATATTATTTCTTCCTAAAAATATCGAATAGGCTTCTTTCATAGTTAAATATGAATATTGAGAACTTGGCTATGAAATATTTACCCAGTATTAATAGCATTATACTAACATCTTTGGTTTTTTTTAAAAAAAGTTGGTTTTCTTCCCAAACTTGCTTTCTTTTTTAAAGAGGTAAGCTGAATATCCAATTAGCTTCAGTGATGTGACGTTAATGTCTTCTTTCTTAGCGGTGAAATATTTTTGGAAGGTTCTACTTCCAGCAGATTGCATTAATATACATTGTAATTATCCTATTTACTAATAATTAGAAAAGTGCTGAATTCTATACATGATCTTGAGTATCAAGGATGGAAATCAAAGGGAATCAAAGGGATGCGCCATTGTATTCTTTAAGGAAAAACACTTAAATTTTATATGTGTTTCCATACATCTTTTTATGAGAGATCAAAGTCAGACTGTGTTCCCAGTAATGCAAATAATGTCTTTCAGCCTTGCCTGAATCAGAGTAGTTTTTCACATCTACCAGCTCCTACACTGCTCCTCTTGTGACGCTGATTTGATTTCCCAGAATCTAAACATCTGTCAAAAAAAAAAACCAAAAAACAACCAAATGCAGAAGGAAGGACTTCAGTAATGCAGTCTGCATGAATCCCATCCCGCAGGTCATTCATTCACATGATCCTTCCTGTTGCTTTTCAGTGCAGGTCTGTGTAGGGCAGTGGTCGCTATTCTTTTATTCATAAATTAAATTTGGAGGTTTTCAGTTCCTGAGAACACAGCAGTCTCCAGGAAGGGGCATGGCACAGTAGGGTGAAACAGATACCTTCCTCTCCCTTTCCCATCTTGCATTTTGCGACACATTCTGAAGATGAAAAGGTTACAGCTCCTTTTAGACCAGTCTTCCCAAGCACTGTGGGAAATGTGAGCCAAAGAGGGGAGCTCTTTAAGCTGAATACTGCACTAGTATTTCTTTTATTTATGTAGCATGGGAAGTCTAGTGCTCATGCCTTGAAGATGCAAGCTAGTAAATACTAAAGACTTATAAATTATAGGTTTCTTGGATGTGATTTTTGAGTTAATAAAGCGTCAGTATTAATTTCCGTATTCTCCATAAATGCACAGACATATATTTATGCAGACAATCAGAGCTACATGGGATATGAACCATGCTATTTATCCTACAGAGATGGCCCTTTTCTGCCTAGTCTTTTTTACTAATGCAGTTCAGCAATGAGACCTAAGCATCGATCAGATAGAGCAAATAGGAATCAATTATGTTTTATGAGGTTAAATGGACCATAATGAAAAGTCTGTTGATATAGCACATATTTATTATAATTAATCTACCTAAAAATGAATGATACTGATATAAAAATAACATTAAGCAATATCAGTGTGACCTGAATACTAAACTCCTTTTGAGGTCATATCATTGTATCAGCTCATCTCGAGCAGGGTAAGCAGGGATGGAATACTTATGTGGTGTATTCACAAGGTCTTATTAGGATTTTTGTATTTATATGGTTATTTATTAGAGAGCTCAGCAGGAACTTCCTAACAGTTTTGTAGCAAGGGTTCTGTGAATTCTACAACATTTCTGTCCACGAGATAATACGCAAAGAAAACTCATCAGGAAATGTGCCAGATAATTTCATTGCTCTGGTAAGTAAGAGATGCTCGTTCTGTAAGGGTTGGGATGCTTTGAATCTGTTTCATTTTTCATACAACAGCTCTAAGTAATTTTACAGTTACAAGTTTCTTGGGTAGCAGTAGCTGTATTTTAAAATATGTTGAGCTATTCTCCCTTTCACTCTTTTCAATTGGATTTATAGGTGATAGGAGCCTCTGGAAATAAGACACACGTTTGCCAAATTCCAGGTTCTTCCTGACCTGTAAGTCACACTAATGGCCACCAGGAACCGTGTGCTTAGCAGAAGAGCAAACTAATTTGATTTCATATGCTGTAAAAATGCAAACCAAGCATAGCTGTAACGATAATAATGCAAAGTGTAACAGTAATATTGTATTACACTAACCTTTTGACCCAGTGGCATTTAAAACTTAAATATTTATGTATTAATGTTCTTCGAGAGGTTTCCTTCAATATTGGAAAGCAACAGTGTTCAGGGGAGGAATTTGGGGATGTTTTCATCTTAAGTGAGGAGAAACGTTTAATGCAGTATTTTGTGCTGCTTCTGACTACCTACCAGCTAGTGATTATATTTAAGTGTTGATGCTGTTGCACTACTGAGAAAACAAATGTTTAATTTTGTTTTTTTTTTTTTTAAAAAAGTTTGTCTGTAAAGCAAACTGATACTGTATAGATTTTTTTTCTTGCTTCCTTTTTAATTTAAAATTTAATTACAGATTCACATTCCTGAGTTTGTCATCTTTTAGCATTAGTTTTTCCTTATTAAACTGTAACCACAAATTTCACATAAGGACAAAACAATTGCCTCTTAATTTCAGATTACAGATTTTTGTCATTATGATTGACTTGAATGTACTAAAAAACAGTGAGATTTGAAGATACTTTGATGTTTGTAATTTCTCTTAGAACGGTGCATAAAACAATAAAGACAATTCGCATTCTTTCGTTCATATTGTTAACATTAAATCAAGACTAGAAGCTTAAAGAGAAATAAGCATTTGTAATTGTTCTTTTTTTCTGTTTAACAAATCATCAGATCTGTAAAGTTCTGAATCGTTACAGAAGTTGGCAGAGTATACAGTCAGAATGACTTCTGCAATGCAGAAAATAACGGACATTCTTAAGCAAAATGCATAAAAATGTGGGAGTCCCACATTGATCTGATTTTTCTTAGAATTATGTTTAGCTAAGCTCTCGGGCACTTTATCATCTAGTCAATAAACACTGTTTATTAGCATTGGTTTTTCAGTTACACTTCTCTGTATACTGTTACAGTTTCTCTTTATCTTGGTTAGATTTTTCTTAGTGTCTGCACAATCATTTTGGTAAAAGGTACCCGTAACCCATTTCGTCCCCACCAGTATGTAACAAAAGGGCTTCTTGGAAACTCAGGGCATGACTGCACAAGGAAACGCCCAGGTAAAGTCATCTGCTCTATGGTTTTATTATATTTACGGCCCTTACAGTAACCACGAGGTGTTTTTAGGACGGGGTGAAGGAGGACCTGTTTGCTTTGCACTTCGCCTCTGAAAAGATTGCCAGCGCTGGCAGCTGATATTTTCCAAGTTCACACCCTCACTCCCCTTTTGTTAGTGCTTTGTGTGTCTTTGCTTGAGATTTACTTTGGGTGGACACATCTGCCCCTCTCCTGCCTCTAGTCTCTTCCTTTTTATGCCATGTTCCCCAAAGCAAGTCTTTGGTTCTGCCATAGCTAATGTGGACACATATTACAGGGTAATTGCCCACTTGAAGCACTGTTCCTGCTCTGCCAGATGCTTCTGCTGATGCCTCGTGGACATACTTTCTTCTGGAGGCTTAATAAATGAATAAACAAATGAAAATCCCTTGTAGCAAACAGGCAAGAGGACTGGGTGGAAGGGCACAGTGCAGTTTCTAACCAACAGCTTTGTGTTATTACCTGCTGAACGTATTATTGGAATGGAACATGTTGCATGCAAAAAATTGACTCTCCTCTAATAGTCTGATAATAAGCAGACTCTTAAGAGGTAGCTTATTCATATCATGTAATAAGTTATCTTGTTAACATGAGTTTTATCTAGCTTCATAATTACTGAATTTGGTGATTTCCTCTTGGATGCTCCTCTTCCTCTTGTTCTGTGCGTGTTCTGCAATACCATTCCCTGTGCTTAAGCTACAGCTAGAAGATACTGAACAGTTTTAAACCCTTTCTGCACAATTCAGAGCTGCAAGTCTATAGGGGGAGTTCAGAACTCTAGTCCTGAAATGGGCTGTGCCCTGTCAACTTTTAATGATGTGTAAGAAAAGTAATTAATTTTTTGTGGTATAGAGGTGCCTAATCCTTATGGCTGAATTCATGGTGGTGCTTTGCAACTGTGTGGTGCTCCTCCAAAGGAAGGGACTCAGCCCGACACAGGGCAGGGAGGCTTGGTGCCTTCCCTTCTACTTGGGCTGTAGCCGCTTTCAAACCCTAATCTTTGACTTTTTTTTTTTTTTTAAGTAAAAAGCAGCAATGAAATTTTATTGCAAGCATTAGCTTTCTCTGCATTACTGCAGATGAAAATAACTACCAAGAAGATCGGACCGGGAGGCCAGGCCATGATTCTCAATTGGAATGCTTGGCTTTTCATCTTCATTTTAAAAAGCTAGATTGATCTATTAAAATGTATATTTTAATTTTATCAAGACTGCTAGTCGCAATTAAAGAGCCACTGAAGGTCAGCAGTAAAAGGCTTGGAAGGGTGGGAGCCGACACCTGAGAATGTCAAGATTATAGCTTCCTGCAGTAAAACTGTGGACATTTGAAATGTGCGTAAATAAAAACTTATTCTAGGCGGACCTCTTTCAAGCTTGGATGTTCGATTCCTCCCTGGGGAGCTCATTATCTCTTGAGTGTGCTCATCTTTGCATGGGCTTCTTTTTGACATTGGGGATGTGTGTTGGGCTGTTCGCAGCTGCCTTGCAGTGCTCAGCCGGTGTGTGAAGGGTTGTACATACGGTGTGTGGCAGGAAATTTTGGCAGAGTCTTTTCCTGCTGATCTGATGGGAACCTGTGGCTGTGACAGTCTTCAGAAGGTGGTGAAGAGTGAGCTCCCAGCTGGGAGCTGTAATAACTGTTGTCGGGAGCATCCCAGCAGATGGAAAATAGATGGGTTTTGTTTGTTTGTATCTTTATTTCTGTGCGGAGGGGTGAGAAGTGAAAGCCTTTTTTTAATCTCATCATTTCCTGCTTTAATTTTTCCCAGCATTTAAAGCAAGCAAACAGAAATGAGTAAAAGATGGCTGGCTGCCCCCAGGGGTGTTGCGTTAATGTCCCTCTTTGGGCTACTGCAGCTTCAGAGGAGCTTTGTTTGGGAAGATAATTGGTATTTTCAGTTGTGGTTACATCTACAGCAGCGAGGACCTATAATATCTGTTCAATCCCTGTGCTGTCCCACACAGCCTGGTCCTTGGAGAAGAGGCTTCTGTGTGATAAACAGCAATAATATCGATCTGCAGATAATCTACTACCTCCTCCCTCCCCCCCCCAACATAGCAGCAGTAGCAGTGTGTCATCTGCATTTCTTTTAAAAGACAAAACAATGATCTTGAAGAAACACAGCAGAAAAGGAGAGGCTGCCTCCGCTTGTTTTTTGTTGCCCTCAGCGTTTCCAAAGAGCGAGAGAATTTCTTGATGATTGGTTTGAGAACCTGGAGAATTGTGCTGAAATCCTGATTAACACACAAGTTTTTCAAGCCTCTCTAGTGCTTTCAGCATGAAAGGAATTGGCATCTGCAAGAGAAAGAATCATTGTTTAAATAGCAATGTGAAATATCTTATTTATCTTATCATTTTCACTGCCTTCATGATTAAGGTGAATGCTTGAAGCTTGCAGTCTTTGTTTTGCAGTGCACTCTGAGCTTTGTACGAAAAATGAACAGCTGAGGCATTCTATCCTTTTCAAATTTTGGTGATGGAAGAAGTGGTCTTAATTCTGTAATTCCACAATTGTTTTTAGGTAAAAGGAAATTAATTTTCCAGCAAGAAAACCAAACCTACTGGGAACCCATTAGAAAGTGCATAGGATGACACTGTCACTATTTTGATTTAGCGTTATGTACCCTAACATCTGCATCTAAGGGAACAATAGAGCAAATCTTATGCAATGACATTGAACTGCAGCCAATTCTGTTTGCGTTTACTGCCCCTAGCTGAATAGCAAAAAATAATTGCAGCCAATTCCTGAATTAATGTTCCTGTGCCTCTGTGGATTAGAAAATATGTGGGAAAATAAAATACAGTAAACTGCTCATCTACTGGAGTTAATTCTAATAAATCCAGAAGCCAAGAAGCAAACTCAAGTTAGGGCTGAAATTTTTAATAAATATTTCTGTTCAGTAAATCAGATGATGTATTCATATTAGATGTTGGTGATTAACTATGTACCATCACACTGACAAGTAGGCATGATATTGGACAGAAGGTATTAAAATCCATCATTTTTATATCAGTGGGGACAGATAACTTGTATCCAAGAGTTCTTGCAGAGCTGAGGAGTTGTTTTCCACTAAGGATGAGTGCTGCTAAATTGTCTTGAAGGAGATGCATACCCAGCTGAGAGGTGAGATGTGAGACTGTTCTCTCCTGTTCTGAGGCTCTTGCGTCTCCAGCTGTGGGGGATTGGAGACTCAGAGCTCAGTGACCAGGAATTAGGTGTAAAACTCCATACTTAGTAAGCGCAGCAATGTAGGCATTGTTTTTTGAGTCTGGACTTTAATTGCAACTAACCTCAAGTCCTATAAAACTCTCATGTCACTGGGGAGTTCTGGATGGCCTTCTGTGGTGGTTGTGCAGGAGAATGAGAGTGTTATTTTAAAACTGGGAATATGAGTCATGGATTACTTATTTTTTTTCTTTTCTTTCCATTTTGTGAAATGTTGCTATAATCTGAAATTTTGAATCATAAGAGAACCCTATAGTTTACTTTTTCTTCCTTGCTAACAGAACAACACAATTTTAATGCATTTTACATAAAACTGTGTGTTGAAAACCACTTTGCACATAATTACTAAAAATAATTGTCTTTTGAACTGTGTGTTACTGCTTCGTCCTGCACATAACACAGGAGTCCTTCATTTGCATTTGTAATTCATGTTGCTCTAATTGCACCAGAATAAAATCTAAAGCTTTAAATGTCTGTCTCTTCCTGTCCTTTAAATCTTTGTGAATAAATGTGACATTTTTACCCTGACGACAAAGGTACAGACTCAGTTGGTTAAATATTTTAAAGCTTGTGGTTAGATCAATATTTCACAGCCCTGTGTAGCATACATAGGATGTCGCAGGTACTTAGTCTCTTTGAAAGCCAGCAATTAGAGTGATACGGACTTTAAAGGTGTGTTCAGAAAAAAATCATCTTCTAATCAGGTGTGCTGGCTGACAGTGGTCGTGTTCTAGGTCAAAGCATTAGTTAATGCTTAGTGGGCACACTGCAGCTGTTGAAACAATGTGAATTTGGGTGGTGGAGACATGCCAAGTAAGACCTGCATCTCCTTATTATGCTTCAGGAACTGTAGCTTTCAACAAGCCTCCTGCCCTGCAGTGGCTCAGATCATTGCATTGCTATGTCATGCTGAATAATTCGCAGCATTTAGCACTTAAATTGGCTCATTGCAGACAATCCAATTAGAATAAAGTCTATTATCATTTTGGAACCTTGGGATGAAATAGAGTGTTTAAGCGATGAGCGTGCCGTACAGCCGCCTGCGCTTCCCGTAGCTTCCCCCTCGTCCTGCAGGTTTCCTGTGCTGAGCTGAAATGGTGCCTGATGCTCACGGAGGGAAGCTCCTGCTCAGCCCTTGGTTGCAAGCTGCATTTTCATCTGAAGATGTATGGGGAAACCTGCAGTCTCAAGAGAGACCTGAGGTGCTTCATCTTTTTCTCTGTTCCTACGTAAAACTTTCTAAGCTTTTTTTTTTTTTTTTTTTTTTCCCCTGTTGAGGCAGATGAATTAAAATAGCTGCTGTTATGATGGTGAGCACTATGGTTGATGAAATTTGGCATGGCTCTGCTGACTTGGGCTGAGCTGGGCTGTTTCCCATCCCAGGCTCAGGAAGCTACATGTTCTGCTGTGATTTTTTCTGTGAATTTTGCTGTTGGCCTTTGCTCAGAGTTTGAAAGTCAGTGAGGGCCAGGTTTGGAAGAGATGCAGTAAGGTGTGTAGGGGAATTCACAAACTACCTGAATGATTTAGGCATTTAAATCCCATGGACTTGTTGGAAACGGTGCTTGAGCTACGGAGGTGCACTTGAAATCCCAACTCGATGTGTGTCTGTACTGATGGGTGTCTCTGCTGGGCCTGTAGCTTTTCTCTGCTTTAGGACATGTTTTTTTTCCTTGTGTTTATTGGTGACAAATCGGGTACGAGTGGTTTTTATCCCTCCTCCCCCAGCTTGTACCCAGCCACGTGCATTCCTCTTGTGCCAATTTTTGAGCTATGCAATGAACTGATTTGGGAACTGTCCCAGGTTAAAAATCACTCTTTTCTTTGCCAAACTTTGGCAGATGATGTAGCTAATGCATTCAGATATTTTTGCTTATAATCAGTAGAAAAAGTGTAATAAGATAGATGAGAGAGCCATAATATCAGCAAGTGCCTATGTTGAAGTGCCGTATATAAGCTAAAACATTGATGAGAGAATAATATATGAATATTACATTATAATATTAATATTGATTCCTAATGCTTAGATAAGTCTCTTGGCACTCAGGATGCTTTAGGAAGGGGAGATAAGGGCCAAATCCATTAGCTCTGGTGAGATTTGGATCTGCTTACCTTTGGATTTCATGAAGTCAGGCGCTTGCATCCTGAGCGGCCGTTGGGCTGGGTTAAATCCTGCTGTGCAGAGCAGGGGGAGCGGGGACGGGAGGAGCTCATGGCAAACAGAGGGAGTTCGGCAGCGAGAGCATTCTTCAAGCGGGGAGATCAGATGTGTGTTCTATATATCGTTCATCTTGTTGAAAGGTTTTTCTTTACGTACCGTAGATCTGACTGTGTATCTAAACATACATGCATATAATAGCATTTTCCCGGCCCTGAAAAATGTAGACTGGGATGGATTTTTGTGGTGCTTTGTATTTAAGTATTTGCCTTATTCCTCGGTGACATTAAAGAAGTTGTCCACAGAATAACAGTAAGCACATTAATCTTCCTATCCAAGAAGGTATGTCATGCACAGTGTTTGGCGTGCAATAGTTGCAGATTACCAAACCCACTTTGATAATAAAATCCTTTTTCTATTTAAAAAAGAGAAAGCCCAGTGTAAATATTTACTGCATGACACTTATACGCTGTGATATATTGAAAAGTAATATTTTAATATACTAATTAAAAAGATATCAACTCTACATGTTAAAGTACCCCTGAATCTTGTAGTTTAACCAGCTCAAGATTTGTGGATAGAGATAGCTCTTTAATTTGGACAAACTAATTATGTTGCAGAAGTCAGACTAGTTTTTATGCCCAGTCTCATGGTATATGTGGTACCCGAGATGAAGTGCTTTAGCTTTTAAGCTTTAAACACCTAGGTGTAGCTGAAACATGCCTCCTATCCTCTGTTGATTTATCAGTTGCAAAGAAGCATTCCATTACATGCAAAAGCTTTTTTGTTCACCGGGAAGATTTTAAAATGTAATTACCTTAGAGTCACAGTTTTATGGTGCACCTGTGCCAATACAAGCACGTGCCACCCCTGGAAGGCACAGTTCTGTCCTCTGCCCCAGCCACGTGCTGCTGCCTCTCCCGGGCCTCTGGTCGCTTTGCTTGTCTGACCCTCTTGTAGTCTCCTTAAGAAGAATTCACCTTTGGAAAAAAAGAAGGGAATAGTTTGGGGTCTCTGTGGGATCAGCTCAGCAGCCAGGGCGATGGAGGGGGTGGTAGATACACAGGGGAGTATAAATACCCGCTTTGTGTTTGAGTTGGGATAATGCTTTGAGAGTAGTTGGTAGGACCAAGGAGTCACATTCCTGTAGCATGGCCTTTTCTTCACTGCTGACTGTGGTGCAGCTCTAGGAAAGGGGGTAAAAGGATTGCCAGGTTGAATGAGTGAATACTGGTTTGAAAATGAACTTAGCACCTGCTGCTTTCTTCCCTGCTCATCAGTGTGTGGGCCAAGCAGAGTCTGTTTGATGCGGTACTGGTTACATCACCTGTATACTGGGGGATGCGTGAGTCTTCTGCAGAGGTGGTATTTCGTGGCTGCTTTTAATACACCTGTTGGTGAGAACTGGGGAAAATGCTACATGTCTTCTGGGTACACATTGCTGTAAAATGCAGGAAAGAAATGAAGTTTACGTTGATTAAAAAGCCTCTTTGTTTATTCAATGGTGATTAGCTTCAGAGCAGTGGCTGGGTTTTGTTTTTAATTTGTATATTCAGAGTCTCTCATAGAATAGCCAATTAAAGAAAACATACATAACAAACACTTACTTTTAACCGTCCTAAAAATAGAAGTTTAGATTGGAAGTGTTATCTCAACTTTAAGTACACAGTAGCAAAAGCTATAATAATGTGGTAATAGCTGGAGTTGACGCAGCAGGTAATGAATCTTCAGTTGGATATGAACTTTATTATCCAATGTATGGTTTCAGCTTAAGTCTGTCTCTTGTTGTCACAAGAGTAGCATTTGCATAATTAAATAAATGATCCTAAAACTGTCTGCTCCTGTGTGGCTGTGAAATACAACGCTTCTTTCTGTCAGTGCTTAAGCTCATACTCATGGATTATTGGAAAATGCGTCACAGAAAATTAATATCAAACCTTTGGTCTTTATGAAATACACAGTAAGCAGAGGACTTACTGAACCAAGCCTGGGTTTTGTTTCTCATCTCACTTAATTGATCTTATCAGCAATTCTTCATCAAAGAGAAGAATTGAAAAGGGTGTTTTGAGGGCCTTTTCACACTGGCTAAAATTAAAAAAACCGTGCAGTGGTAAGGAAGAGTGAAGGCATTAGGTGTTCTTGAAAGGTGGGGGGAGATAAGCTTGTGTTCCTGGTTTTTATTTACTTTCAGTATTTCGTGAAGCAGATTACACTAAGACTCATGGCAGTGTATTAACATCAAAAGCATTGCAAGGGTGTACCTTCCACTCTCTTCCTCTGTGGGGTTGGTGGGTTTTTTATTATTTATTTATATCCTGTATCTGCGGTTGCTAAGGGCTACTACATTTTCTGGTTTTAATTGAAAAATTCAGTGCAATCCATGTGTTCCCATTGCTGTGCCCCTGGAGAACATTGGCTTGCCAGAGGTGTGCTTCAAAAGTATTAGGTCTTTAGCTCAGGATATACACCTAAAATCATTTTAGTTCTGAAAGTCACTAGTTCAGTCCCTTGTTTTGGCTGAAACAATGTTAGAAGCAAAATACCGTGATAAGCATCATTTATTTTTCCAGTTTCTTTTTGTTGTAGTGGTGACTATGTGCAGTTTGCAACAAGGTGTAATCCCAGAGCCTTCATCTTCAGCACATGCTCCTCGCATGGGAGGTCCTTGGACCTGTCTCCTACAGGTGGCAGAGAGAGCTGTGCTCCATAGCTTCAATTGCTAATGAAGCTGACAAAGCACAGGGCTTGATGACTAAGAGCAAGTGTGTGACTAGGAAGTGAGAGGGTAGGTGATCCAGAATATCTTTAGAATATAAGGGAAGACTTTACCGCTTGATGTTTCTAAGGCTGGGAAAGAGATGAGGATTAAATTTTGTATCTCATTTTGAGGTACAAAATGAATAAACGAATTCACGCTGAATTTCACAAATGAGTTTTCCTAGTGGGTAGAGACAGCCATGCAGGGCACTGAACACAGAAAAATAACCGGCCAGCGAAGCAATGTCAGTGGCATTGATACTCTCCTTCTCTCCTCATCCAGCACCCACTAAAGCCCATGGGAGGCGTTCAGCAGGATGTGTATCAGGGGCTCGTGTCACTTGTGAATTGTTACAGGGGCATTGGCACTTCTCAGAGAGAAAAAAAGAAAGAAACTGCTAAAATGCCATATATGTTTCCAAGCTTTGTGTTTCTGTAAAGGTGTCAACTGTACCATGGTATTTTTGAGACATAATAATGTCATAGTTCTACCAAAAATCTGTGATTGATTGCCACTATAATGAAAGCCAGTGTACATTGATGCACACATTTTAAACTATTTTTGCCTTTATGCTTTTCTTGTTTAACCTGACATTTCTGATTACTGTATCTGGGTGCCTAAATATGTCAGATGTTTATAGTGCGTAAAGAGCTGCTTTTTTTTTTTTTTTAATAGCACTAATCCTGTTTGAACCTGCAATTTCTTGAAGGTTTTTCTCCATTGTTGGATATGATGTTCTGTTGAAAAAAAAGAATATAAAATACTGCTGTGTGGCTTGTGAAAGGAGGACAACTGATTTATAACAGTGGTTGAATCCTCTTTTTTAATCTATTGACTGAATTCAGCTTGTTCATCATAAATTTATTTCCCGAGACATATAGAAAACATTTAGTTGAAAAGTGAGTAGCTTATTCAATTTCCATATGTTTTTAATTGTCCAGTTCCTCTGAGAAAAGACCATTAACTGAACCAAATTACGGTTTGGATGTGAAGTTTTCAGCGTGGATCTCTGCCCAAAAGGTGATAAATTAGATGCTAAACTGTCTTTGATAGTGACCTGAGAGATTAACACAAAACTATTTTGAAAACAGAAGGAAAGATTTGTTAGCCAGTCAGCGACTGACAGGTTTGGGCATCATAAATTCCTTCAGTACTTGCCTTATTTGAAGCGACTGACGATAAATAGGAAAATTTCAAGCAAAGTTAACCCTTTGGCATCCCCATAAATCTTGCAGTAATGTTGAAATTGTAAGGAAACCAAAAACCTTGCGTGGACTACCATTTGCTGTTTAGATTTTTGGTGCCTTTGGTGCGGGAGCACGTAGAGGGCTG
The DNA here is from genome assembly GCF_964106895.1 of Numenius arquata. Classification (NCBI taxonomy): domain Eukaryota; kingdom Metazoa; phylum Chordata; class Aves; order Charadriiformes; family Scolopacidae; genus Numenius; species Numenius arquata. The sequence goes on along the minus strand of NC_133583.1, from coordinate 8,974,013 downwards.
GTGGGAATCTATAAAGTGTACAATAGCTGTAACCCTAGGGGGGCTTCAAGTTACAAATAAAGCAATAACAAAATACAACCGAACAATTAAATCTCAAGTCCTCTGTGGCTTTAGTTCTTGTGTTTTGATTTTATGCATCAACGCAAGTAATAGAGAGGTATGTTTTTCCTCCACCACTTCTAACAGCCCTCAAGTTAAATGAGAAGCGTTTAAAGTGTTTTGTGCAGCTGCGTTTGATACATTAAATGCACACACATGCTGGCTGTATTGAGCTGAAAAGGAGAAGATATGCATTCCTGTCGTTTTAGCTGCTTTGTGGTCATTAGGAAAATGTCATCTTTTTTTATGCTTACATCTGCTATTTGATGATTCACCTTTGGTGAATGCTCCCAGCACCTCCCAGCCCATTATTGCATGCTGCTGTGTAATGCAGTGCTTTGCTGCAGCATGGCCCAGGCATGGTCCATCTCCTCCTCGTTGGTGGAGACTCTAGATGTGGTTGGTGTAGGACTCTAACTCCTACCTCTCTTAACCAAGCTTTAAGAGATGCTTGCTTAAAAGGTATGTGTAGCTAGATCTTGCTTCCAGGATGCAACTGGGAAAAAAACTAGTTTTTGAAGGACGCTCATTCTCCTGTTAAACATTTTCCCCTTTAGAGAAAATGTCTCTTCCTTGAAGGGATTTGAAGAGAGCTTGGGCACGACATTGGAGGGGGTAATCTTTGCAGCTGCCTTTTTCAGCAAACCTCTGGGGAGAGGGGGGTGAAGCAAGCGTCTGGGAAGCTGAAGACAGGATATTTCTTCAGACAAGTTGAGAAATAATCAGGGGCAATGGGAGGCTTCTTGGGATGAGAATGAAAAGGAACAGATGGATTCTGGAGATTACCCAGCGGGATTTAGTGACCACGTCAAAGGGGGGGGGGAGGGGGGGAGAGATATTCAGTTTTAAGATGTGCTCTGATTGCTTTTATTTTAAGGCAGCCCTAAAACTAGTGACAAGGCTGGTGCTGTGTGATACTTGGGTGCTGCCAATAGTTTACAAGGCTTTGACTGGGTCACTCTCAAATAAATGTGAAAGTAATAGAGAGAGGGGAGCTGCCAGCGAGGAAACAGTACCTTTTAAGAAAAACATTGGACTTGAAATTACCATTGGGCAGCTGGGAACTCACATTTGGTGAATTAAAAAAGAATTATCTTTTGTTTCCGTTGGGAGACTGTTGGGATTCAAGGCTTTCAGCTTTCTTCCGAGTCCCCCTTTTCTGGGCTTACGTTGTTAAAATCCCTGTCTTTGTATTTCAGTGCCTTGATCCGGTGTGAGAGCGGCAGGTCTGGAGCAGTGCCCCTCTCAACAGCCAGGTTAACTCAAGCCCAATGCCACCTTACCTGCTAAAATGAAGGAAAGAGATCACAGTTTTCCAATACCTGAACTGGGCAAAATTTTAATGCTTTTCTCTGTGAGGCACTTTTTTTAATGACATGGTTTTGTTCCTTATTTCTTAAATTTGCTTCTGCAACAGAAGGATGATAAAAAGCACCAAGTAGCGAGATTGTTTCTGGTTTCCCAAGAAGAGTTGAAAGAGCTGAATTTTAAGATAGGCTTGGGTTTTTTTTTAATAAGTCAAAGCTATAATATATAGCCATACCTATCAAATATTGAACAACACTATTTTGGGGCTGTCAGCAAAGGACACGGAGAGACACATTTATCCCTTGCTCTCTTCCTGATGACCCTATTCAATATAGTCGTGGGATTCCTACATTTTTTCCTACCTGTTTTTAGTCATAGTTGTTCTTTTGTTTCTTGTTGCTTGGCAAAGCCACTTGAATGAAGAAAATCTCTGCAGAAAAATGATTATAATTACATAGAAGCAAGTGCCTACAGGGTGATGCTAAGAAATGGCTTGAAATGCTTGCAAAATAGTTTGAATTGATTGGCTGCATTGGTAAGTTACTCTAAAAGCATAATGAAGAGCAAATGTAAATAAAATAGGAAACACTATACTTAAAGGAGAGGGAGCACTGATGTCCATTCTGCTCAAAATGGACTGTAAAAGGCTTGTAGCTCTTTGTATAAATCATGCTCCCTTCAGCTTTGTGAAAGCTTTCATTGGAGCTTTTGAATCTTAAACAGGCAGAGCAGTCATATCAGATGTAGACTTCTTTTTTTTCTTTCTTCTCCGTAGGGCACATAACAGTAACCAGATGTAGTAGCAGAGGCTGAGCAGACAGCTGTAATCCCCGCTGCCTCTGTCACTGCTGTTGATCCCTTTTATTATGTAGCTCACTCTTGTACTTTTCACCGTTCTAACGACCCATCTTCTATGTTGCTGAATGTCAGTTTTAATCTGCAAGAGCCTCCTTTTGGGTTTTCTGCATGTATTTCCACTTTTGGCTTTGAGAATGACACATAATAGATACAACTCGTAAACATCGTGCATTACACAGCTCCTCTCGAGACTACAGCTGGATTTAGTGCTGAATGTGTTTATCAGGTTGTCTTTTGTAGTGGCATTGGCCAAAATTTTGTGCAACTATTAGTAGGAACAATGAAATGTTTAGATTTGAGACTGAAATCCCACCTCGATGGTAGACACTCTTGCCTTGCAAATCTCCATTTGTAGCTGGATTTATTTTTTTTTAATTTCAACAGATAGCATTTTCTGTATAATTGATTTGGGACAAATCCCTTTGGTCATATGGCTGACAAGTACATTTGGAATTGACTTTTGTGGCACTAGTGGCATTGAATGAGTGAGTGTTCCTCTTCCAAGCTTCCTTGTGTATTTATTAGCAGTTCCTAAACCCATTGCAATTACTGATTAAACACATTTTTCCATCTTTACAAACTGCTGGTGCTGCTAAGACGATTTCAGGCAATGTAATGAAAGAAAAAGGAATTTTGGTCCTAATTTTGGTCCTAATTTTGAGGAAGAGCAGATTCTTTGCAGCAAGTACTTAATGACAACCCGGAGGACACCAGCATTTCGTCCTAGTTACTGTCCTATATTGGTTTCCTGTTCAAATCAAGATTAATTTTGACGTGATGTCTGTTACAGTGTTCTGTTTCCTTCTCTAGACACTTAAGTTTACATGAACTGCTAATCCATGTCCTTAGTTACTGTTAGGTTCTGATGTTTTAGACGTGACTTGATTCTTACGGTGGATTTGTAAAAAAACTCTGAGTTTCACTGAAAATGTCACCAAAACTCTTATTTTGCAGGTATTGAGGAGAAGACATGAGCACCACTCTGGTGCACAGATTGTGGAAACTTTGATTTGGGCTGCGATGTTTGGGACAAACTAAAACTTCTGGCTTCAATTTTGCATTATGCTTTTCTTTTGCTCTTGTAATCGATATATAATTTCAACCTGAAGCATTGAAATACCTTGATTTGAAATGTTAAAATCAACTGATTCTACTTGTCGGGAAAGGGAGAAGCTTTATTCCACTCCAGCCTCCCCTCGAATGCTTCCAGTCAAGATACCTGCCAATTTCATCTCAGACTGTAAACTCGGAGCCCCTAGACTTGATGGCTGGGCTAAAGTGCAGAAGGCAGCTGTTTGCAGCTGTATGGAGCTTGCCCTGGCAGTGGTGTGGAGACCGGCCTGGCTTCCCCTTCATCTCTAGGGACAAGTCACGGTATTGATACTGATCTGTGGTGGTCTTTGTAGTTTGGGGCCTGGCTGGCGAGACTGCTTCTGTGGCCAAGAGCTGTCAGGATGGAAGAGATCAACAGGAGGCCTGGTGTATATCAGGAGGAGGGTCTGTTCACTCAAGCAGCCTTAGCTTGGAATTACCTTCCCCCAGTGGCTTGTCAGTTGGTATCTGCTGGCATTCAGGCGACTGGCAGGCTCATCTATCACCTGCGCTTTTGCTCACTAGGCTGATTGCAGAGATTGTGATAGACTTCCCACCCTAGATTACGTTTATTTTCCCTGACATTAGTCAATAAGCCATATATATTCTTGTACACAGACCTACAGACTACATGGGGTGATGGATTAACAAATCCCTAAATAGATGGCTTGCCTTAAACTTAATGAGCACTTTTTATATACATGGGGAATGTAGCTACAAACCTCTTTCAATATCGTCAGCTGCTGCTTTTCTTTTTTTCCTGTAAACTCCACACCACTTGATGCATTTCTTATGGATGGTGCAGTCAGAAGTATGTAGCCCCAAAATACACTGACTCAAAGCATTCCTCTGTCCTGCTTTACTCCTTCCCCCTGCGATTCCCACAGTTGTATGGACTGACTTGCTGATCCCTCCATGGGTGGGTGGATGTTGGCTTCATCAGCACAGGAGCTGGGGTGCTGTCAGTTGGGGTACAGGAGGAGACTCACCTGTGGTCACATCTGCTGACACTGCCCCTCCTGGGATCCAACCATCCAGCAGGACCGGAGAGAGGCTGCGGAGGTTTCCCACATCTCGTCTTGAAAGTGAAACCCTGGCAGTGTTGAATTCCTGCCTCTGTAGAAACGATGATGGCAGTGGAGGTGACAGTATTTCGTAGGGAGAGACAGAATAGGTTGACTGCAGCCCATGGGAGCGAAGCGTGCCAAGGAGAAGGGACAAGTTATCATAATATATTTGTATATTGAGGAATTGTCTTAATATATAAGCTGCTTGCCATGTTGCATGACTTTGCTTCAGAAGCCTCTCCTTTCACTAGCTGCTTTCTAAATGCATGAAACAGGAATGTTTGCAAACCAAGTGCTTGCAGTTTGCGCAGATCCATATCACACATTAAGCATTCGCCAGGACCACTGACACATGGCTCTCCAAGCAGCCAGCTGGCCACTGCCATATATAAAAGTTTTGGCAAAATTGTAGAAACAGATTTCACTTGGGAGAGAAAGAAGCGCTGGCTTGAATATGTCTGATGAACAAGGTGGAGTCACAGAAACAAAACCCAGCATTCCTGTCCCCATCTCTCCCTCCTCTCCTGCATCTGCAGCACTTTTTGGAAGGTGATATAGTTGTTTTAGTAACTTCTCCAGATACATAGATGTACAAGCTTGGGGTGTATCTGCCTTCTAATACCAAGGCTATGAGATTTTTGAAGGTCTGAGCCTTAATACTATATGGTAGTCTCTGTGTGTCCCCTTTTGGTCTTGTAGGACCTTGAAAGTAGGTCAGAAATGACCTTCAATGAGAAAAAAAAACCACCTAGCTCTCAAAGGGACCACTGATGTGAATTTGTATGGATGCCTTACCTGAGCCTTTGAACTTCTAAAATATGAAGTTCTATTCCGTTATATTGGACTGTGTGCTTTTCTTCTGCTATGAACCTGCCTCTGGTGGAGGTAGCAGTTTTTCATAAACAGTTGTTACTTGGATGATTGTAACACAAAAATAAATATTGCTTGTGTCTGGATGGGGATTTCTTTCCCTTTTCCTACCAACATGTTCAAACACACGCTCCATTCTTGTCAGGTAACCTTTTTTCTTTGGACCACAGGGAAAGAATTCATCTCAGAAGCTTCTCAGGGAGAATTCCTTATGGCATTTATGTTGTGAAAGAGGACCTTATAGGTGCCACCTATGTGAGACTGAAAAATATAAGCAGTAATATGAGTGAGGTGATCATTGCTGGAGAATAAGCAGGAAGAGAAGATTGGAAAGCTCAGATGATAATGCAGCTCCTAAAGGAATGACAACCACTGAATGTCACCTCCTTGTCTGTGGCAATGTGTTTGGGGGTAAAGCAGGGAGGTAGAAGCAGGACTGGGTGTGTTGTGTTTCACCCTGTGTAACTCAAAGAGCAAAGAATAATCTCCTTAGGGTCACAGATTCCTTCCTCCTGAGCTTCAGCATCTTCCCCCATTCTTGGTAGTGCCTCTTCCCCACCAGAACAAACCTCATCCCATCAGACCTCTGTTCTGAAACTATCCATCATCTTCTGCATGCTAGTGTCACATTTCCAGTTTCTTCCCAGCTATAAAAGGCTCCCTTTCTGCCAGAGTCTCCTGGCTCTCTTCCTAGTTGTCTACAAGCTGTGCAGTCTGTCATTGCTGGTCCTGCACCCCAGACCTTTCTCTTCTTTTTCCTTTAAAGAGAAGAGCAACACCATGGCTGCCCTAAGAGCAACACTGCTCTTGCAGCTTCCTGCTGTATGGGGAATTGTAAATGGAGTCTTCAGCCGGGCTGGAGACCTTGGCTGACCGCTGGTGAGAAGCTTAGTTGTGCTCTGCTGGGCCAGCTGTGATGGCAAACGGCCACATGAAGTACCTGGGCTTAAAATGTCAAGGAAATTTATTCACTTTCAATTAATCTGCAAAAATACCTTAGGAGCTTATGTGAGAATCAAAATCTGATATTGTGAAAGGATTTCACATGATGAGATTCTCAATGCAAGAGAATGTCAGAAATCTTTTCTGGTATTGGGGGACATAGATGCCTCTCTGAAATTGGAAGGGAAGGAGACACGTACAGAGTTTCTGTTATTGCAGGAGCAAATGTCCAGGGACTGGGAGGAGGGAGAAAAGGGGCCACCTTTTTTGACAGTACCCAAATGTCTGATGAGCTCTGCGGGATTGTTTAACTGAGCCAACGTGCTCCGAGTGTATTTCTGAGAATTCAGATTCCTGATTTGGGTGTAATAGGGCTTAGGATTGTTTAAGGACCGGAAGCTTTACTGGGTGTGGGATCAGTTTCATCTCGTTTCCCCAACAGTGTGTTAATATTTTCCTCTACTTAATATTTAAATAGTGTGGTGATTATTTCTAAGGAAATGAGATTAAACTATTGGTAATGTTGCTGAGGAACAGACTCAGAGGGAGCCAGAATAACTTCTAGTTTTTTGTGTTTGTACTGGAAACCATGATGTAAGTTTCAGCGAAAGCCAATGTACAGGGACCTTTGCAGCTACTGGCAATTTTGCAATTATTAATTACTGTAGACTTGGTATATCTGTTTGTTGCTTGATATCCTCATCTGCTATTGAGTTGCCATAGTGTAAAAACCTGTACATTTTTGGTGCTGGAACTTATGTATTGGGGTGAGGGAAAAGGCTCTGTCCCTCATGTAACTGGTAGGAGAAGGCTGGGGTCTGGTTGATGGGAAGGAGGAGTGTAGCCTACGAGGACAAGACCATGTCACATGTGTCCTCAGAGTGCAACAAATGTGTGGTCTCCTACTCCGCTTTCCCTCCATAATCCCTGACTGTAATGGATGTTTTCCCTATGATTTTTTTCTTTTGTCTTTTTTTTTTTTTTAAACACTAAGGCTGTTTAAAGTGAATCTGTTGTAATCCATGTAGCAAAGCCATGTGAGTTCCTCATAATGCCTGTTGGGTTGTTCTTTGGATGAAGTTCTCTAATCTTTTATCTCACTGTGTCTTTAAACTAAATTTTTACAGCCGGGATTATCTCGGTCAGTAGTTCATTTCTTGAGACAGTATCCAAAGAGAAAAATAAGGTAGAGGAGGCTGGAGATGGGAAATGTATTGGACTGATCCTGAAAGAAAAATACTGTTTATTCAGGCTGAAATGTAGAGAAAACCAAAACGTTTTCAGCTGAACAAAATATTCTTTTAAAGAGCATTCTTAATCCTTTTCTGAAATGTAACTCCTCTGCAAAAATAAGTAATTCTTCAAAACAAAATTTAAAATATTTAATTTAAGGCTGGTCAAACTGAACATGTTAGCTTTTCAAATTTTAATATTTTTTTTAGCTGAAAATACTCAGCAGATTTGACTAGTTTGAATTGGATTTGTTGGAGTCCAGTTCAAACAGGCCTTTTTAAGCAAATAAACTCCATATGTGAACAAGCCCCACAGACTAACTTGTGTGCATCCACAGCAAATCTTTCTGCCCTTTTCTTCTGCTGAGAATGAAGTAACATTTAAAAAGGAAGAAAGAAGTTCCTAGTGAACAGTACACAGTGTGGGATAGAGGGATTCGGCAATCCCGTGTTTCTAATTGCAGATCAGGTGGAGGTGGTTTGGGTAGCAGGGTGGAAATACTATAGTTAAAGGGAACCATCTGTTTCCCCATTAGAAGGAGAGTTGCAAGAAATGCCTGAAATAAGGCATCAGTCACTGTCTGCCAGTGGCTTAACGGAGGCAGTAGATAGTGATGAGAGCCAGCCATGGCGAAGAAGCCCCGCAGAATTTGTTGGCATTTCTTCCACCTATGAATCTGTCTGTTCGCACCGAGGTCAGGGAATAACATCACTGTGTTTAGGAAAGGCTCGTGTATGGGAGGAAATTGTTCTATTAATTGCCATTGAGGTTTTAAAAAACTTGTATCACCTTGATCCAGGAAACCAAGTAGTATTCAATAATCTTAGACTATGCCCTGGAGATATGTCTCCAAGAACAGAAGCCAGAAATAATTAAATTTATGGATGACTTTTTTCCTTTCTTTTTGGTTATGCTACAAGCACAGTAAAAGTTTTATAGGCTTCATAAACCTGACTGGCACATAACTTTCTTCAAACCTGAAGGATCACTATATATTACAGTGCTGGGCAGTGATCAATAGTACAATAACAGCAGTTATGAAAGGCTTGACACCCAAAAGATGCACTAATGAGAAAGCACATTTTGCATCCTAAATGTGAAATATGCTCTTGCAGCCTGAGCACTGGTGAAGGGGAACTTTTCTCTATTCAGTTGATCTTGCATCATGTCAGTCACTAGAACTGAAGACCTTAAGGGAAAGGCTGTCGAAAACCTGGTTTTGAGGATGTTTCGAGTGTTGTGGGATTGTGCAGTGAGCGAGTGGATTGGGGTCAGGCCATGTTCAGTCCCCAGTTTAAGCATTTGGCAAAGCTTGTAGACTTGTTGACTTTCCAAGAAATCCCTTCAGTATAGATACTAGAAGGTATGAACCTTCATTTCTCATCATTTAACAGAGCTCTCTAGGTGGCTAGATACAATCTCTCAGTGTGTACAAATAGCGAAAACCCTTTTGACAGGACTTGCACCTCTTCTGAACGATAGATATGTGGGATGACATTGGTTGAATTTCAGGAAATTTCTTCCAAGATGTCAAGTTACGTGCCAGGAATAATCCAACCACTGGAAGTGGCGCACTGACTAATGTAGTAGTCAAGTTGTCAATACTGTCTTGTGCTGAAATGTTTATTTGCAACTTTAGTAGAAGATTCTTACCAGAACAATATTATTTAAGAATTAAAATGCCATGAAAATGTTTTAGTAATTGTCAAGATAAGATACTGCTTTGTTGCAAACAATTTTGTAAAACATTGAAGAAGGAGGTTTGGAAAACCTTAGCTAGCAGGATGTTTCAACCTTATCTTATTCCATACCATGAGGGACAGTTTCACAGACATCTTGTGTGTATTGTTTTGTTTTGATTTGTTTGTTTTAATTGAAATGCTACATTCTGCCTCTTTGTTGTTTTTTTTTTTTTTCCTTGCTGAAAAATATTAAACTGAATGATAAGAATAACACACAAGCTGCTCATTTCACAAAAGTCTCTGGCTGAAAAAGATCCTCAAAAGTGAACTTATTTCTATTCATGGACGATGCTATTTTTCCTTTGGTATTTGAATGTGCAATTTGAAGGAAGCTTAGGCTTTCAGCATATTGTTTTCTTCTGGGCAGCATACTGTTACCAGAATAGGTATTTCTTCTGCAGATCTTGTGGTCCTGTGCGTACTGCACAGTCCTTTGACAGCAAAATGAAGAGTTAGCAGAAAGGTACTTGGTGCCTCTACCATCCACTATAATTTTCACTGTTCTGCCTTTTTTTTTTTTTTTCCCTTGGTTGAAGTTTTAAAACCCAAATATTTAAAATGTAATAAAAAAGGTTCTTAATGGGTACCTCCAATTATAATGAGATTTCTCCCTGCTGCTCACTCTGGAGTGTGTATGGGACAGACACAGGCTAACGGTCCAACCCATCCTGATGTTCACGGGAGATATTTTGCAGATTCTATGGCAGTTGAAGATGGGGTTGTCTCCTGAAAGGGTAGATGTAGAGTTACTGGCTTTCTGTGTAGCTCTACTTTTCATCTGTTTCAAAAAGCATTGTTAATACAATGTGAATACTAACAGGCCGGATGGATATCTAAGATTTAAACAATTTTCTAAACATGTGCTAGGAAAGAAAGTTGAAAACACCCAATTTGCTTGGATCCTTCAAGGAGCTGTTAAGAAAACACTTTGTCTCTGAAACAGAGAATTAAATGGATTTGCTATCTTTTTAGCCCCATTTGGCTTATGTGATATACAGATGGGTATAGATGTAAAATAGGCCTATATAATGCATGCATATATGCACAATAGATACACATGCACATAAACATTTACAATGTGCATTAAACTTCTGATTGATTTAGGTTTGAGAGAGAAGCCCAGGATATGGATTTTTCAATGCTTCTCGCAGTAGTATTTCTCCTTTTGTGTGGAGGCAAATAGCCACTGTAAAAGCAGACTCCACTGGAATAATTAAAAGCAATTAGGTCAGTATGTTTATAAGTAGTCTAACAAAGTGTCTACTGAAAAATAATCAGTGAAATCATGGTAGTGCTGCAGGGGAACCTGTAAAGAGAATGAATACACAGGGGAGAACCCGTCAGCAAGATGTGCAGTCCTCTAGCACTTAACAAATCAGCTGACAAAGGGAGCTTTGAAAAGAAAATCAATTTAGGTGAAAAGAATGCATTTATCGGAGTTTGATTAAATGCAAATATATAAAAGGGAAAACAAAGGCTGTTTAAAAGTTGTGGCCATCATAAGGACAGTTGTTTGTGCTGGTGTCTGTTACGGATGTTCTGTGATATTGGACATGCACAGATGTGTACCTGCTGTAAGCTGTCCCAGGTTTGGGTCTGTGAACGCTTAAGAATCTGTGGGGTTTTTATAGGGAGTCTGTGAATTGGTATCTAAGAAAAGAAAACCGATTATCAATGGGCGTAAATCCACAATTACTGGGATCTGCATTTGCATTGTGCAGTGTACAAATCAAAAAGGTTGAAAACCTCGGGCCTTAGAGCGTTTGCAGCAGTAGGAAAATTAGTAGCTGTAGGATTAGGCACACAGCCCATATAAGAGCTCCTGTGTATATTTGCATCCTTTCCTCAGTACCTCATTAGTCTTCAAAAGATGTATTTTTTTAAACCTGGTTCTCATGAGTTTTGTGACCCCAAGAGTTTGTTATCGTAGCAAGGAAATGATGCTCTTTTTTTGTTTTATGAGAAGTAAATGTTAAATAAATTGAATTTTAATGTTTACTACAGTCCCAAAGGAAGATAAAACCATTAGCTAATGACCATAATGATGAACAGATTTTATTTAAATTTGGAATAATATTTGATCTGCTGTGCTATTAATGGTTATTCCGTTAAAAATCCCCTATAAATATAAAGGAATAAGTGTGATTTATGCAAGCAATGCAAAGTTGAAAGCAGTATGAAGAATATTTGGACTGGAATTTATTTATATGCAAGTTTGAATGCTGAATATAGCTAGAAAAGCTTCCTATTTTGTAAAACAGAATAGCAAACTACCCTGCAGTTACCTATTCCTTTGGAATATTCTTCCCTTAAGTTTATCTGAGCAATAGAAGGGGATTAGTAATTATCACAGAATGATCTTCCGAGAATTAAAATTCATAGTTCTGCACATCAGAGCTTTGATTATTTTTTTTTCTAGGAGGATTTGCAAAATCTACATTAAAATTATTTTAATGGTGTTTAAAGTTTATAATATTTACAAATTTCCCTATATCAACACAGAGGAAATCTCCAGAGTTTCATTTTTCTTGAATATTATTTTCAAAAAAAAAAAAAAAACAACCAAAAAAAACCCAAAAAAGAAAATCCAAGTACCTGTGTGGTGTCCATTACCAAAAGCTGCTCAGAAAAATACTGCTCACATGAGTTCTAGACTTCCAAAAAACACATTTATGTATTTGCACGTGGGGCAAAGCCTTGGGCCACGTCTGTGAGATTATTCTGGTTTCACTTGCTGAAGACAGACTGAGAGTGTAGATCTGGGCATAGCGCTCCAGCATTTAGAAGACCCTGCCCTAGTCCCTCAGGTTCAGAACACCAGAACGCTGCTAATCTCATCTGCTCGCACCAAATGAGGATTTGCAAAAGACACTCTGTGCTGCTGAATTCTCATTTAAATCTTTGGTGTGGCGCTTGGGGCTTTATGCGGTCTTCATCGCTGCTGTAGGCTTCCCCTGTGCTGTTGAGGGAGCGAGAACAAGGAACCTGGGTCGTAGGGGCCTTTCAGGGTCCTGGTTAACATCTGGAATTGCACATGGAAGGAAATTGCAAGCCCATAGAGGCTCTGGAGAACAGATGGAGCATGCTTCCCATAGTTAAAGGGTTATCATTATCTTGAAATACAATCAAATTAAATAAAAACTGGGCTAAAAGTCTTTTATTGTTTCTAACTTTGGCTGTCCTGCCAGTATTTGTTTTATAACCATGATTTATGAGAGAATGAGGTGATACATATATCACCAAATTGGTTGTACTTCATCTTGGTGCTGCTGATCCCAGCCAGGTACTGATGATAAATCCAAAGAAATTTTCCTTTTATCTTTTTTAGCATTAGTGAAGTTGGATGCTTCTAGTTTGGAACAGGAGTGGGATAGGAGCATGCTTTTTAAGCTTGATGACCTTGTAGCATCTGTGAAGGATGCTTGCAGCTTCTGATGAAGGGTCCTGCACACCTGAAGGAGACTGAGTCTGTAGTGCTTACCCAAACCTTTGTGAGTCTGCAAGGGAAGGCAGACCTGTGCCTTCCTCGGAAAGTGCAGAGAATTTGTCTACTCCAAAGCACTGGGTTAGTCACCGCTTCAAGACATGTTGTGCCATGTGAATCTGGCATGAAAGTCCCACTAGCATGGAAACGATGGACTCCTTTACTTCTTCCTGAACTTTGGTGGAGCTGCTCATGGGAGCATTGCAGGGTGAAGCCTTTCCTTGCTCAGCACTTACCTGCAGATTTAATTTGTGTATCAACTAAGAACCTGCCTCTTAAGTGACTCTTTAAATACCCCTGTCACTGGTATCCTCTATAATGTCACCAAAATGTCCTAGAACATCTGCTTTCTTACAGGAATTAGTGAACCACGACAGGGATCCCTGCATGATCCCCTGAACTGTGTCAGATGGGCAGCCCCATAAGCTGAGATACTGCTTTTCTGTAAATGTTTGCATGCGTATTCTGGCAAATAAAGCTCAGGACGTTCACCAGTAAGGACTCCTGTGTTAAAACTGAATTAAAATATTGTCATACGGATTAGAATGGAAAAACACACAGCCAGATCTCTAATATCTTCCCTTTACTGTGCACATGGAATAATAATTATTTTATGAAGATAGTGCATAGTAAATATTTATAAACACAACAGGCAAACAGTGAGACCACAGTGAATAAATAAATAAACTATAAATGTATAAAAGTCCTGTTTCAGAACAAACTACAATTACATTCCTTGTTATAATCAATATTTCTTTTTTCCTCTCTCAGAGTCATACAGTTGTCAATGCTCACTTCCAAAGGGATGACACTGGATATGTTCCGGCTAAATTTTAGGTTAATATTGAAGTAGTATTCTTGTCCATACATAAAAACAAATAATCTCTAAATATAGATCTTTTTTTGGTGTAGTAATTACTGCTTCTTCACCAACTGTAAGAGCAATTAAGCCCCAACTAATGAGCAGTTTTCTACATTATAGTTATTCTGCTCTATCTTAATAACACTTATCTCATTAAATAGCTTTCTTCCTTTGGAAAGGAAATGTCTAAATTCATTACACGTTTTACAGCTACTGGTCAGAAGAGCCTAATCCTTTTATCTTTTAAGGCAATTTTAGTTTCTTTCTTTTCTCAGGTGCATCTGGTTCTGTTTACATTTTTTACCCATTTTAATTTGGCTTCTTCAGCCAGCTTAGAATATAAACTTGCTTTACCTGCAGGCCTGGGGCAGGGGCTTTCATCTGAAACAATGGGACTTAACTTCAGGCAAGGCAGGCGTTCTGCTCTCAGAGCAGATTCCTGTAAAGTGTGAATTTCATTCTTTGCCTTTTTATCTAACAAATTGAGAGAGCTGGCTTTCCAGAAAGTTGTGCTTTTGGCAGCTTTTTTTTTTTTTTTTTTTTTTTTTTGGCATGCTGCCTTCGAATAATTTAAAACACCGTATTTTGAAACATCTGAAGCAGTAGCTAACAAACTAGTGAGGGGCCCTGCATTGTGTGGTTCAGTGGGGAGCCGCTTGGAATGGAAATGGCCCAAAGGGCTAAGGCAGCACTGCCAGGTCTGGTAGTTTTATTGTTAGTCTCGCAGTATTTGGTGTTTTTCTTAAAGCCACAGCTGCTGGAGTCTTCTAATGAGAGGAAAATTCATCAGCTTCCATGTAAAAAAGCAGCAGTGGTTATGGGAGAGGAACTTGAAAGTCTGTCCCGAGTATTTCCTTCTGACTGAAAACAAAGAAGTCATATGAAATGACCCTCAGAACACTGTGGTCGTATTTTTGTAATCAAATATTATTATTTGGAGACTTAAATGCATGGTGGAACTGGGGATACTGTACATTAAGACGCAAATTCTCCAAAGAGAATATCCCTTTCCTGTTCCTGATGTAGCGCTGGCTGCAGCCCCTGTGCAAGAGTGTGGCTCTGCACGGCTTGTGGGCTAAGGGGAAAAGTCTCTGCAGAGGTAGTTTTAACCCAGGATAATTTTTTTTTTTGGTGTTTTTTAAATTATTATTATTTTTTAGTTTAAGGAGCCAACACATCTCCTAAAATGAGTAGGGGAAAAAAATCCTAATGCTTTATTTGAACCGTGTTGCCACAATTGTAGTCAGTGGCAGGTACAGCTATGAAAGAAATTGCCATAAATCCTATGGTTATTTAGTTTTTCTTTTTAAAATGCTTGACAGTTTAGAACTGAATTTGTAGAAGCGTTATTAAATAAACTTTGACTGTGGCGTATTTGCTTTAGGACCTTGTTTAGCAAAGCACTTAAGTAAATGCATAATGTGAAGCCCATGAATAATATTATATCTGTGCAATGAATAGAGCACATAAATGAGCGCTCAGTGTCCAAGATATGAGGAGCCCTTGAACTGGAACTATTCACGCAATTAAAGTTAAACATTTGCTGAAAAGACATTGGATTATTCAGCTATTTGAAGTAAAGCATGTGCTTAAGTACTTTGCTGAATCAGAGCCTATAAAAAGAAATGTTCACAAAAACATGTGAATGCTGAAAATGGAAACTAATCACTAGCTAACTGATACTGTGCCGCAAACGCAAGCGAACGAAAGCTGGGTATGAAAACGGTGTCAGATGAGTGAGCGCCGTACGTCTCAGGCAAAGCTCTAGACTGTGAGCTTTGCTCTTGAGTGTTTGTGCTGGCTGCCCCGCGTGAGTAAAACTGGAGTCTCCTCTAGGGCGATAAATCCAGCGCTTAGTTTGCAAGTCGTCATAGCAAGAGCATTATGCTACATGATGTGCATACTGTAAAACGCAAGGCTTCTCTGAACCGCTTAATCGAGGCATAAACTGGAGCTGCGAGGTAAACTCTAGAGGCTGAGTGTGAGTGAAGAAGATCAATAAGATCTGACTCAGTAACTACTAAATTAATAAACTTCTATTACTAATTTACTAGCTTCTCTGTGCTAGTGGAGTTACAAGTGGTTACATCCAGTATTTACTTCAAAATAAGCCCCGCTTGCTATTTTGCTGCTGTGAAAACCTGACGAGACCAGGGAGACCAGGAGGTGTATTATGTGGGTAAAAGTCAGGTAGCGTCAGTCACTGAGAGTTAGAGAGAGAGGAAAAAAAAATAGTGCAACCACTCTCACAAAATCTTACTATTTGCCTGAGCTTCTGTCCCTCAGAAAATAACTTTCTCCACCCGAAAGTGTGTACCAGGTTGTGTTTCTGAGAGCAGGACACATCACAACCAAAGAAGAAATAGGAGTGCTGTATCTGCTTCTAAAATATTCATTAAAAAATGCACGGGAAAGGCCTATGCAGTTTTTACAAAAAAACCCCACCTTTTTTCTTGCTAGATAGTATGAAGCACATAGGTGTCATCTAGAATAAAGGCATCCTGAAGTAAATTGCAGTCTGTGGTTTTTCAGCCTTTTGCTTATAGAGATGCTGGAAGTAGCTCTGAGCCAAGCACTGAAGGGTGGTTGGCGTTTGGGCACCCGTGTGTTAGCGCAGCTTTTGGTATTGATGGATTTGGGTTCTTTGGTTATTTCCCCTGGCATTCGATTCTGTTTGGTATTTGTCAATAAACTCGGGTACGCTGGAGTGCTGCCAGGATCAGTTGCGCAAAAGTAATGAGACCGACCAAAACAAATCAGGGGAGATTGAAAAAAGATAGTAATTTTTAGGTTCTTGTTTGCCTTCTGGCTCCTGGACCTTTCTCTTCAGTGTTTTCAATTTTTCCTCTGAAGCCGTAGAGCCTGGAAACTTTTTAGTTTAAAAAAGCTGGACATAATTCATTCTCATAAGACCAAGACTGCAGTCTCTAAGTCCACCAACTACAGCTTTAGTAAAGGTGTTAAAACACCTAAGACATGGTCTGTAATCAGGAAGGATGTTTAATTACTTATTTTGGTCCGACATTTTGGACCAATGTTCCCAAAACATTCTTCGATTACCTTGTAACGCTCAGAATGCTCTAACTCATTCCTATAGATCTGTTACTGGCAAGAAATTCCAGTCATGGATTGAAATCTATTTTATATTTTACTGTGAACAAAATGAGAACAGAAAGTCAGTCTGCTCCTCAAAAAGCTCTTGGCTTCAGCGTAAGCTAAGAGATAACACAGGAATACAGGCAAGTGCAACGGTGCAGCAGGACAGCGCTGCTTAGCGTAGTGGGAAGTGATCTCACCCCTACAGCGAGCTTAATTGGCATCCAGATTTTTGAAGGTGAAACTATCAAGTCTTGGCCTTAAAAAAAGAACTTTTGTGAATATTTGTAAGGGATTCTTAGCCTGGATCTGTTTATCTGTTTTCCCCCTCCATTGACTTTTGGCTGCTGCAAGTCCAATGGCAAGTCCTATCAGAGCCCAAAGAAGAAATCCAGGCTTGTGGAGGATATCTGTGATTTAGGAGGGACAGGATTCTTTTACTCATCTTTGATCCAAGGAACATCCTCTAACTAAGGTAGTAGAGAGCTCTGCTTAGATCTGTTCGGTGTTTTCACTGAATTTCCAAGCTGGCTGACATCCTCACTGGACAATAGTTCTGGGCAGTGTGAGATCTTCTCCCAGGAGGAAAGTTGTGAAGCCCCAACTGCATTTACTAATCAAGACTCTCTGCAAGTGTATGGGTAAGTCCCTTGAGACGCACCCACCTTCGTAATGTGAAAATGCTGTCTCCTGAAGACCTCTTACAATCTATGGCTAGAACGCAAAGAAAGACTGGGCTGGACACCTGATGAGCTGGCAACAGAAGCTGCAGATTGAAACTTGGAGAGCAATTAAACCCTGAAACAATCTTTAAAAAACCAAACAAACAAAACCCAAAAAAAACCCGAACAGTGACTTCTCAAGTCTTGATTTCCTCAACACTGAATACCTTTCTGAACAAGGTGAAAACTGTTTTTAAGGCTCTGTAGAGAGGCAGCTTTATGAAGTGTAATGACTCATGCTCGGCGTGTCAGTATGTGTTATCCAACTGTTTCTTTTGGCATCAAAATCTGTTACTTTTTACTGATACCGTAAGCGTGGAAAACCAAACAAAACCTGAGATTCCATCCCTTGGAACACAGCAGGTTTCAACAGCCTTTTGGAGATATAACAAGGTTTTCCTTGATGTAGTGAACTGTGTACAGACCCGAGTAACTATCAAGGATGCCAGTGGCTGTTAAGTGAGGTCATTCATTTTTGAGGAAAATTAGAAATAACAAAACCTGATTTCTATTCCATGCATTAATATGCATGTCAAGCAAATGGAAATATTGTTTAAGAAATATCTAGTTTGTAAATGAATGAGGTTTTTGGGCCTGGAGTAGAGTTAGAGAATCCATATAAACTATGGAGCCAAGGCGAAGACTGCTCTGTTGGAGGTGGAGTGTGTGGTTCTGCATAACAGGTGAACTGAAAATGATGGGTATGACAGGAGCTGTATTTAAATGAGCCGAGTTGAAAGCAGTGCAAGAATAGAGGAAAATGATATACACAAATGGGTGAATTGTGTCCTCCGCAGGTCTACTTCTTTTGTCACAAGCAAAAATTGCTGTGATGGAACATGAGGAACTAACTTCTGTGATGGAATGAGTCAAAACAACAGTCTGAGTTTGGCAAAGGTACCTGCCTTGTGGCACATGAAGGGGAAAGGAACAAATGTCTTCTGGACAAAACTGAGCAAAAGAAAAGTTTCCTTTTCCAGGACTTCAGAAGGATTTTTCCTTGTGTAGAAGGAAACTTAAAGATCACAATTTCCCCTGTTTTAGGTCAACGCAGTCATAGAACTTCTGAGCAAGAATTTTTCACGAAAGGTCAAAGTTGGGATTAATAATACTGTGAATGGGTCTTTATCCTAGCCAAGTTCCTGCTTTTTTCAAGTATTTTCATGTACATTTTGGAGTTTCAGCTACTTTTGGTTTAAAGGAAGGACGGGGACAGTGTAGAGTGAGTGACATTGTTTTGTGTGACACTGGCCAGATGACACCAGTGTGGCATGAAGATCACGTGCTTCCTGGTCTCTGGTACTGAGCAAATTATTAAGGTAATTAAAGCAATAATTTAGACCGTGTTCAGATCAGAGGAGCACTCCACAAAGGCTCTGGTGTCTTTATATTCCCAAGGGAAAGTTCTGGGGTTATCGAAGTCAGTGCAAGTCCTGTCATGTCAGGCAAAGACCGCCTTTCATGTTTCATCTCACCAGTCTGCACTGGGGTCAGCCCAGAATCCCGGCACTGCTGCTGCAGCGGGTGATTCACCATCTACTTGTACCATAACCTTTCATCCTACAGACAGATCGAAGTACATGAGTAACTTCACTCCAGTTTTACCTCTTGACATTACTGAGGTTACCTGAATATTGTAAGTCATGTTCCTGGGTGGAGTGTTTTAGATGGGCTGTATAATAAATTGCATGTTTTTATTTAGGGAGTTTTCACCGTCATTGAACTCTAGGCTTAAAAGCACTCTAGGCTTAAAACAGCAAAATACCTTTTTTTTTTATTTGATATCAAAGTTGAAATGCACTGTTCTTCAGTACTTCCAGACACCAGTAATCTCAGTAATGAGGCATTGAAGTGAATCTTCTCTTTGCTTTTGGATTTTCCCCCCTTTTTTCTTCTGTACCATATGTATCTTGTGTCTGTCCTTGTTATGTCAGACTTTCATAAGGGCCACTGAGGTTCATCTCCGTGCTCGTCCTTTCAGTGATCATCTTTACTGCTTGTCAGTTTTTCCCCCTAAAGAAACTCCCTACATATTGAGCAAAAGTGATAAAAATTATGCTTTTTTTTTTTTTTCTTACCACTCGAGAAGCTCCTGTTGGTACGGGCAGTATGGTGTGTGTTAGCGTTGTATCAGAAAAAGCCGCATTTCTCCTAAGTAGCGCTTTGTTATGAAGTTCATTTGACTGAAAATATTTTGCATGCTTAACTACCTGCTGGTGAATTTTTCTATGCCAAGTAATGTGTCAGGAGCTAGCAGAGCATAGTAAGTTAATTACTTGTGTGCACACTGTGAAGGAAAAGCAAACAGCAAGGCACCAGTGATACGAAGAATGAGACTTCGTTTCAGTCGCCAGAGACTGTGTTGTTAATGTATCCGTTCAATCAGCAGGGAATTGGTAATGTAGATAAGACCAGGTATGGCTGTGTACTGATATGAAGATTAGTCCCTCAACAAAAACATTGTTTTTAGTGAGGGTTTGCTAATATTAAATAGTTTTTCAAAAGCACCGGTGAGATAGAATAACAGCCTGAATAATTATGGCTGTCTTGAAAAGACATGATGATGATGGTCTCTAATGTGCTCTGCAGACACCATATAAATCCAATATCTTACAGATTTCACAGTTAAGCGATACACTCCAGATTCCATTTTATGGTATATGTCACCGTGGGCTGCCCAAACACTGCTGTGACTAAACAGCACGGGGAAGCGTGTTCGGAGCTGGCTGCTGCCTTCCTCACATGGGGCTGAGAGGGGCAGGGAGCGCTGCAGAAAGCACCTGCCTTGCTCCTGAGCATCCTCAGTGACCGTACGTGTTGATGCTCCCATCGGAGGGACCGGGCAGCTGCAAGAGGAGGGCAGGGAGGTGAAGGGACAGGTGATGCTCTTACCTTGCCCTGGGTGAAAATCATCTCGGTGACAAGCTGTGGCTCAAAGCCTGCAAGCTGCACACTGGAGTGACTGTCCCTAAAGCAACAGTCCCTAAGTTAAGTGTTCATGCAATGCTGGAGGAAAGAACATTTATCCCAGGTTGTGGGGGTTTTTTTAATTATTTTTTTTTTTACTTGGTGTTTGAATGTTCACCGCTGGTACTGTGGGAGCGATTCTCCTGCAACGCTTGCCCCGACTCCATCCATCACAGCAGTCGCTTTGCTGCCAGCTCTCTGCAGCAGCTGGTTTTTCCCCACAGCAGCTGCTCAGCCATTGCGTGTGGGTTCCTCACTGCGGGGCAGAGCCGGCAGGAGGAGAGAGAGAGGCTCTGGCTGCTCGGGCTGGGCAAGGCTCTGGGGACAGGGGACAGCAGGGCAGGAGAAACTGTGCTGCTGGTTGTCTCCTCCAGCGCTAACAGCCTTCTACCTAAAACTCATCCAGGCAGGAGGGGTACGATGGAATAAGATTCACCTTAGGAGCATCAGGTCCTTTTCATGAATTTGGTTTTTGGGGGTTTGTTGGTTTGCTTTGGGGTTTTTTTGTGGGTTGGTTTTTTTGGTTGTTTTTTTTTTTTTGTTTGTTTTTTTTTTTTGTTAAATTCTGGACTTTCCTAATTGGTAAATTAAACCTGGTTTTGAACACTCTAAGTCATTTAGCATAACATACTGGAAATGGCAGATATGGAACAAATATGAGAAAACCGGTTGTAAGTGTTCTCTGTCAGCTGCAGCAGCAGTGCTGTCTGCTAGAGTACCTCAGGCTGGATGCTATGGCTGTTCATTGTCTTCCTATTTATTCCTACTCCTGATGCTCTTAAATTAATGGTAGAAACATAGACTGAATGTTAATGGAAATTGAGGCCAGGGTTCACGATGTGTCGTTAAGTAAAAGCTGGCAATTTCCCAGAAGCTCTCCCGGGAGCTGTTTTACTGGTGCATGTTAGTGAAAGGGACAGCTGGATTGAGAAGGCTGTTGTAACAGGGATGCCATTAAGAACTTAGTTGAGCAAAAGTTGATTTTTGCCCAAAAATGAAATATCATAGCAAAGCCAGTCTTTGTCAAGGTTTAATGAGTGATTTCGGGGGACTGCAGGATTGTCTGTGATATAATTAAACAATAAGGTCCTAATATCGTGGCCATTTTATGGTCAGCTTAGGATCAACAAAGGGTATTGGAAAGCAGAAGGTGACATGTTTCAGCAACAGATAATTTTATTGTCCTGATTTTATTTTTTAAGCCACCCTCTGCTTAGAACACTTCTGTTTTTTGTAAATTTTAAACCTGAGTGAATGCAACAAGTGAGAATCATTTTTGTAGCAGGTTTCTTTTGAAATCCTGAGTACTTTCACGCTACCAGTGCCTCTGGATAGGCTTTATTGATATCAGCCCTCCCTCCCTTTATTCCCTTTCTATATTGCTCTGTGCTCTCTGTGGGTGTTTTATTAACCTGCATCCTGCAAAAATTCAATAAAAATATACAATTTTTTCTTCTCTTTCCTCCTCCTTTTCTTTTTTTTTCATGCTGGCTTTTAGAGACAGAGCTCTGGGGAAGGCTCCTTTGGTTAGTTACGAGGAACAGATGGGAATCAAGAAAAGGTACTTTCTGTTCCCGTACCCACCTAAATTGGAGGTAATTAAGTTACAGTGAGGCATCATTTACGTTAGCAGTTTCTTTGGTGAGATCAAGGCTATTAAGGGTACATGTGAGAAGTAGTAGGATTCAAGTCTGTGGTGCTTTGAGGAATAATTGGAACTGTGTTTTTCTTAAATGTGTTTGCAGGCAGCCTGGCACCGAGGTCCGTAGTGGGACAGTTGAGTCTTACACAGTTGCTGCGCATTTTATCTCTGCAGCTCTTCTCAAGTTTTGAGCAATCCTTGCCGATGCTCAGGTGAGGCAGGTGAACTTCTCCCTTTATAATGGAAGGGAGTGAAATGGAGCGTGTAGCTCGTGGTGGTAGGAAGGAGACAGAGAAGCAAGATGGGAATTTGAGATTTCCTGACTTAAATGTCACGGCTTATTACTGTCACTGTCGTTCAGCATTCATCTCTGAGCTGCTGGGCAGGTTCAGCAGCATGGGAGCTTTGATGCTTCGGCAGGGTCTCAGTCAAGCCCTCAAACAAGCCAAGATCGCTGGTTTGAAGACAATTCCCCCGTAAAAGGGTTCCCTAGCCCACCATGCCTGTTCTGGCAGGTTTTCCTCTCGCCTCCTACAACCTGAGGTCTCTCTACCACAGTGTCAGCTCAGGCTGGGTCCTACAGGGCCATCACCCACAATGTGGGGGTAAGGTCACAGGCACAGAGCGGCAAGCTGTCTGCTCGGCCCCCTTGCTTCTGCCTGCTCTGGGTGTTGGCAAGGGATGCTGTAATTGGCACCAAGCCAAATTCGGATCCTCCTCCTTCCTCTTCTTTCAACAATGTCTTCTTGAAGCCCCCCAGGCCTCCATCTACATCTAAGAGCTCTTGGGTGGGAAAGTTTCCTGCCCAGTTTCTTCCTCTTGTTTCCCCTGTTTCATTATCTCAGAACTTTCTTTATTCATGCTGTGCTTTCTCCTCGGAGTAGCCCAGATGGGACTGTAGCGCTGTAATGTTGTTGTGCTCCTTCTTCATCTGTTTAATTCAATGAAACACTAGGCTAATTCTTTCCTTTTCTCTCTGCTCTTTGGAAGAATTGGCATTTCTTTTCTCTTCTGTCCCATGGGAAGGAAGGCTGATCTCTTTGCTGGTGTGCTAGTGGGCTATCCAACTCAGGGAGATGGCTTTGGAGAAAAGAGCATGAAGTAAAGTTGTTACAAAATAGGGAAGGTTTGCCTAGAAGGGCTGCACGTTTTCAGCGTTGAGGTGCTTTGTGTTGGGTTGCTTGGAGCTCTGTCTTACGTTATTTGGTTGTAAGATTTTCAAGGCAGGAGCTGTTTGCTGCTCTGTACATGGAAGGATGGACCCTCTCTTCCTTCTGCAGTATTTGGGCAATATAATTATTTCTGCTGTCAGGGTCCAACACTATACAGCTATTACTCTGTAAAGGAAAGAAAGGACAGTGAGAAAGAGAGACCCTTGTGCAGATAAAGTTGTCCCGGACATGACCTGTCCGAGGCACCCGTGCCCTGTCCAAGGAACCCATTACTGAAATCTGTCTTCCTCCCAGCAACACAAAGTGCTGCCATTGAGCTACTGCATTGATTCATAATACGTCTTCATTCAGTTATTTCCATTAGGATTTATACTTTTTAAAATTATATTTAGGAAAAAATCTATTTTTATGTCTGTCTGTAGTCTTCATGGAGCTTTACTCAACTAGTATAGGAATAGAAGAAAGTTAATTTACAATGTCTTCATATAAATTAATCTCCTGTTTTCTCCTTATATTGTAAGTTATCACCTCGTTTATTATGTGCAGCTCAGGGGTGAGCGGTTTTAAAAAGGCCTCAGACAGTTATGAAATGAATGGTGTGAGATGTCAGATACATTTATTAAAAATGCAGAAAATTATAAAAAACAGAGGATGGAGATGTATATTGTCTCAGTCACTTGCCACCAGCAGGCACCTTCTACACCGCAATTTATCCTCCCACTCAGTGAGTTCTGCATAATAATTTCATTGATATTGTTGTGCTCCGTGCTTAATATAAATATTTTTGAAATATTAGTTACAAAACTCCAACAGCTCATTAGTCATGTCTATCAAGAGTTTATTGTGTGAGACACCCCTTAAAACCCCCCAAACTATTTTGCCAGCACAGCTAAACTTAGTCCCATTTTCACTTTTGTGTGGTGGTAAATTATTCAGCTCACAAATGCTAAAACTTGAAATGTTTATGGAAAAAGCTTGTTTTAGTAATTACACTTACTCCACTTTATTGTGAGCTTCCTGCAACATTTGTTTTAAGGTCCTGGTGTTTCCTGATGTTGGATATTTATCATACATTTGTGCCGCTGGCAGGTTGATAGGTACAGTGGGAGCTTCATACAAGATTCATGGCAGCTTCATACTTTTTTGAGGAACAAAATTAGGATGCAGAAAGTATGTATATGTATGGGGGATATATATATATAAAAAAAAATTAAAGAATCCCAATATGTTTGTGACTATGTAATACAGATGTTCACATAAATACCAAGGAATGCAAAGGTTTTGAAAACATAAATAAAAAATTTTGCCAAAGATAATTGAAGGTTAGAAGGTTTAATTAAAGAACCCAGCAATAATTGTAGCATCTGTGGATATGAAAATTTGAGGAGAACGTGCACCTCACTCTGTCTTCAGGTTTAAAAGCTGCAGGCATTATAGGATAGTTTATATTTAGAAGCATGGTTTAAAGCTTCTCTTTCTCTGCATCTGCCACTTTTTGGCAGTGAGACAGTATCACTGACAAAATCAGTTCTGAAGATCAGCTTTGCTTTTACAGCCCCATGGCTGGGCACTTCTGTAGGTGTGGTGGCGTCGGTGCCGAAAGGAGTTGTTGGTGCTTCTGATGTTGCTCTTAGCAGTTGCTCAAAGGTTATCTAAATCCAAACCCTTTTTGTTCCGTCTTCCTGTATTTGTGTTTGTTCCAACAACTGCCGGTTAAGATATCCCTTATCGGAGATTGTTCTTGGGAAAAATTTCTTTCAGCTTCTTTTAGTTCTCCAAAAAAACTGTCCTTGGCTGTTTACGACTTTCACATGTCTTAGACACGCTTTTCTGTACTGAGCTTGCAGACTGGATGATGCTTAGACCTGTTTGGGTCTCAGCAAGCTCTTCGGGATCTTGCTCTTGGTATTTGGTCTCATTTTTCAAGCAGTAATTGGAATTTTCTGCAAGCATGAGTGTCTCATGTTAAACAGAGTGATGACAGAGAATAATAAAATGAAAAGCCTTTTTCCCTCAGGGTAGGAAATCCTGAAATCTTTGTTCACAATGGCACTGTGAACACTAACTACGGGCTCCCCTTCTCCATCTCTTTGATTTTGGTATGCCATCATTTTAGAGCAAGACAGTGTAATTTCAGCAACTTTTCCCCCTAATATAATGATTCAACAACTTGATTGCTTTCTCTGCAATGGGAAGGCCTCTGAAAGATGCCACTGATTTTTATCAAGGCTTTCAGGGATTTTTATACCTTTACCCCTGCAGCCTCATGGTAAATCACTCAGCCAGAGATACATCATTCAAATAATTCTTTTCTGCCTTATATCTAAATGCAGTCTCTAGGCTTCATCCTACGGGGTTCACTTTATTTCTTCTTTGTAGGAAGGAACTGGGGGTGAGAGGGGAGGCTGAAGGGAGGCTGATTTTTTGGCTGATCTGGGTCTGCAGTACATGCCTTGCCTCCTGTCATAACTTAAATGGCAAAAAGTGATGGTGAAATCTTAGTTTGTAGCATCAAGTAACATTTTTTACCTTTTTGTCCCATGTAACAGCCCCAGACTGAGACTTTTGAAAGATCTTAAAATGCATTCAGTTCAGTAGTGAATTTTGCTGGTATTAGAATGTTTTAAACGTTTTTTTTCCTGCTGGAAAATTCAAGCTGCTATTGAAGTTCATCGCTTTGTAGCTGAGCAAGGGCACCACTTCCTTGCTCTTTCTGAGTGTGAAAAAAGGAACCGTTTTTTTTTACTGGTGGTGACATTTCTTTTCGGTATTTCTTGAGATTTGGCTCATGATGGAGCAGTTCAAGTACGACAGGGACTCAGAGGCAGGCATTCACATCTTTAGTGTTGCCCACGCTGAGATGGTTGGGCAGGTTGTAGCTGCCAGTCCGTGCAAAGTAAAGCATCCCTGTTTACCCAGAGCCTGTAAAATTTGCAGAGGCTTTTACCTGTTGTGGTCCTTTAAGTTCAGCTGCCCATCCAGAGCTGTGCAAGCAAGGGCTGGGAGGTTTTTGTATGAAGAAGAAATGCTGTTTTGTTCCATCCAGCCTTAATAACTAACTGGTTGGATTTTGTCATAATAGAAGCCTGGAATTTTTCCTTTTATACCCACTTGTGCTGAATGGCACAATACTGTCACACTTCTGAAAGAGCAAGATATTCTTGAAAATCCTGTGTCAGAGGCTGTCCCCATTGACTTTCAAGTGAGGTCTGATTTTTAAGCAGTTGAATCCTTTCTGATTTTGTTTCTTGTGCTTTAAGCAGGAAGGCAGCCCATGGTAGATGCTAGAGGCCACCAGTTTGGTTGGCATCACTAACATACTTGACCAAATACCACTGCCATGCAAGAAGATACCAAGCCACTGCTCAGCAGCTCTTCTGCCCTATTTTGGATGATTTGGTCCCACATCTTTCCAACCCAGCAAGAGAAGAGCCTTTGCTACTTTACATGAACTATGGGCATGCTGCTTCTAGTATAGATCATGGCTTCTCATGAGGATAACTTCTGCTAGCTTTACAAAACTGGCCGTGAGCAGCAAGAGCCATCTGCGTGTGGGGCAGTGAGGACAAAGTAGGGCTAGAAAGGGGTGAGGGATATAAGCCTTTCTACTGTGCCCTTTTTCTTACGACTCTGTAAATATCTGCCTTGTACATAATCATGGACAAATGATCTCCCATATTAAGATGATGGGATAGGATGTTCCCCTGAAGTGACTGAGCTAATTTGCTTTAATTGCAGAAGTGAGGTGTTTTGGTTGCTTTACAATCATTACTACCATTTTCATTCAAAAGTGAAAAGTTAAGAGGCATCAAATACAGACAAAGATTTGTCTGATATCTTTTTGTTTAAAAAACACCCCCAAAACAACAAAACACAACCACAACACCCCACACCCCCCTTCCCAACCATAAGAAATAATAGAAAATCTCAAAAATTAAAACTCCTAAACTAGTTCTTTGCATGCCAGGCCTGGGATTTAAAGGCAGATTTTTGTGTTAAAATCAAGTGAAATTAAAAAAAAAACCCAAGTGGTGATATTTTTACCTTTTTCCCAACTTGTAAATGAATGATCAAAATCACAATATTCGAAAATTGCTACTGTCTGTTAAACTATATCTGGATGTTGTGTAAAGGCCTATGTGTTACACACTACTCTGCATCAGAGTAGCTGATCCATTAATTGGAAAATGATTTAAAATCAAGGAAATGCCAGTGGTTTTAATACGAGATGTTTTATACAAAAGATTGTGGAAGAAAACTAAATAGATGTCTTTTTTTTTTAAAGTGGAAGTTTTTATACAAGCTTTAATTAGATTTTGGCGGAATACATTATTTTAATGCTTTTTCATTAATGAAGACTGCTCATTGTTTTGGTTGTACAGTAAAAAGAAGAAAAAAAGTAATCTTGGATTCTATTTAAAGAGCAGCCTGTGCATTAAAGAACTATTAAAGATACTGCAGTCATTGACAGAGAGATTTTGCATGAGAAAAGAATGCGGAATCCATCAAGGAAACATCGAGTAATTTCAGCTGAGGAGGGATGATAACATCTCTGGAGTTACATGTTTGAAACGTTGTGTGTCAGAAACCACGGGGTTGCTGAGGTTCCTGACCCCAGCTCTGCTTTCACACCTTGAAAGCCAGTGGTCCTTTTGCCCCTGGTTTCTAGTGAAGATAAGGTCTCGTCCCCAGAGACCTGGCTGCAGTCCAGAATGAGCTGGTGGGGTTGCCAGTCCCAGGAGGTCAATGGGCTCTGCAGGTCCCCTGAGGCACCAGTGGACGCGGGGCGGGCTTTTGGTGGAGCTGAAGTAGCTGGGACTGCGGTGGGGAAGTGCTCTGTCCCCTGTGCCAGCCCGAGCTGAGGAACCAAGCGAGTGTCCATGTAGCTCTGCATGGTGGGGCTGGGGGAGAAAACACCCCCATGAAAACACAGCTGAGAGAGGGTGGCCTTCTCTCAGCGATGTTCAGGGGAGCACTGTGGCCAGAATTCCCTTTCCTCACTGCTTTCCTTAGCCCCCAGCCCCATCCCATCACTCAGATGTTCTCCAGTCACCATCTCGTCTTGCTGCCATGCATTTAGTTGACCTTGGGGGAGGGGGGGGATACAGCTCTCCTTCTCCTGTGTGTGCATTTAGTTGTTGGACCCGATGGCATGACTTCCTGGAGGTAGGACACTGATTTCAGTGTCTGAGGATGCCAAATGTTATCAGTCTTTCCTGTGTCTGTGCTGCTCGTGCATCAAGTTGCGCCAGGGGAGGTTTAGTTTGGATATTAGGAAAAAATTCTGTGCCACAAGGGTTATCAAACATTGGAACAGGCTGCCCAGGGAAGAGGTGGAATCACAATCCCTGGAGGTATTTAGAAGATGAGTAGACGTGATGCTTAGTGACATGGTTTAGTAGTGGTTTTGTCAGTGTTGGGTTGATGGTTGGACTCAATGATCTGAAAGGTCCCTTCCAACCTAGACAATTGTATGATCAAACACTCCACCTCCAGGATGGGGCTGTCTGATGTTTACTTTTGCTTGCAGGTGATCCCACTGTCTCAATGGAAATTTGTATGATTTATTAACACAGGTGAGGGCTCTTAACTTGTTTGGGTTTTGAAAACCAAATTATTTGTCAGCTCTTAAAAGGCCAATTCACATTCATTCCAAATTTTATTTGATTAAAGCCAGGATGCTTACTGTTGGAAAAATGAAATACAAATAGGCATAAGTTACTCAGTTTCAGATGGGTAAATGTCACACAGAGAACGAAGGGATTTTTTTTTAACTAGGTTTAAGTGAAACAGAGTCTTTATTTAGTGTCATGTTTTTATTTAAAAGCATTTATTTAAAGTTCTAAAAAACAAAGAATTCAATAAAGCAAGACAGGTGCAACTGCAAATGATTAATGATATAATTCTCAGTACTTTATAAAGTGTCTAACGCTGAAGAGATTTATACAGTGCAGAATGGCAATTGTGCTTTGATGGAAGGAATAGGTAATCAATACCTGCAAGCTTAGAAAAAGTGTTCTATTTCCTCCTCTAATGATATAGGGTTTTTTGCAAGGCAAGGATGTCTGGAGCATGAGACACTTGGAAGAAGAATTAATTTGAAATCTGTAGTGGAAGATCAGTTTCAATTAAAACTGCACTTGAATGTCCATAGAAAAAAGCAGGCAGTTAGGCTTAAACCTTCTGATGGCTACCAGTGAATAAACGAATCCCACTGCACTATTCTTTATTACATTTTATAGGTTGTTGAGCTTATTTTTTTCGGGGTAGGGGATATAATTTATTTACTTTGGTCTCAAGCTCAAAAATACAAATTTGCTTCTCAGCCCCCTAGCTCCGCTTTGCCTTTTCATGCTAATTGTTAAAGCTGGGACGGCCCAAATCCTGCCCAGCTGGGAATGGAGATGTTGGGGTCACGGCCTCTATTTCTGTCTAGAATTGCTGCCATAATGGTGTAGGTCATATTGCATGTAACAATTTACATATCAAAAACTTCTGAAAGAAATTAATGGAAAACCTAGCCGTTTATAAAATCCTGTGCTGATTTTAACTAGCAGGTCTTGAACCTCTAAATCGGAGTTTAGCCTTATGACTGTAATTTGGGATGTCAGGACTTGGAGTCACTGCACCAGCACTAAGTTGGGGTTTTGAATTGCTGAGTGAGTTTCATTGCATTAGATTTTTCTTTAATAATTCAGCACTGATATGGAAACATTTTATGCATAAAAACTAATACTATTACATGAAGACAGCAGATACTGCTAGGATTTTTTTTGTAAATTACAGATTTAGAACTAAGTGAAATAACTGTATTTATAGAAAGAGATGTATTGCTATTAAATTAATCCAAACAAGTTTAATTTAAAAAAAAAAATAAGTAGACTTAATGTTTTTTTTTAAATGTTACAAAGCTATACAAGCCTTTAAAGGTCTGTGGAAAACTACATTTCAGTGAGAGTCAGTCCAGGTACCTAAGTCACTTGAGGTTTTAATTCAACATGGTGGTTTGTTTATCGTTATGGCTTATTTTATTCATTTTGACAAGACAGTTTTCACTGCAAATTCGTTAAGAACTGGCTATACCTTTTTTCAAAAAAAAGTCTTTGTGACAAGATGCATGGAAGGTCCCTGTTAAGATAAATCTGCCAACTCTAAAAAAAAAAAAATCTCCCCATTGACTGCAGGGTCACCAGAATACTTAGAAAAGAAAAATTTGAGTGCACAGCTCCTTTTGAATGCACAGCTGAAACCACTGCGATAGCCTCTGTGAGCAGAGTGCTTTTGAAAAGCTCACCCCATGTTTATAACAAAGCCAAAAAACGAGAGCTGGCAGGTTTGATGATTATGTGTAGCACTAAACATTTTAAAGCAAATTCCCAAATTTCATGGAGTAAATGCAAGGTTATATGAAAAGTAAATCTGAATTGCCAATTAATTCACTGCAAACCAATTACTAAGAGCATCCTGAATCAGGAAAAATATCTGCGTTTTGAGTGGAACATGTTGGGTTTTCCCCACGTAGGGTTTTTAATAATTCTGTTCTCCTTGGCTGTGGTATATTGGGAAATTAACTGGAAGTGGCTTTTGCTGACAACACACGTTGAACCATGAGATAAACGAAACTGATTTTTTTAACCTGGGCAGGTGATGTAAATGATTTTTAAAGGATGTTGTGATTTTGCCTAATTATAGTTGAAAGTAAAACACTTTGTTGTTGTTGTTTTGGTTACCATTCAGCATTTGTGTGTGATGAGCGCAGCACAAAATCTTACTATTGATTAGGTGTCCTGCAGTAGCCCATGGGAAGATAGGAAGAATGCATTTTGCAACTAGACAGATTAAAACCCGGGGCGAAAGAAACTGGCCTTCACAATTGCTGGGTTTGGATGGCACTAATTGAATTTAAATATGCCTCTCAGATGCAAGGGTAATAAATGCATATTGGTGCATCGTTTACTGCTGTCTACCTATGGAACAGACATGCTGACTGTGTAGTTTGGAGGTACGATACAGGTGTGGCATCAGGGGGCTCAGGAGAGCAGGGTTCAACTCTGGGTTGTAACTTGGTTTTTGGTAGATGATGTTGGGCAAATTGCTTCCCTTCTCAGGCCATCAGTTTCCCTGTCTTTACATGAGGATAACCGTGCTGATCCCTGCTGTAAAGCACCTCAAGAACTGTGAGTGAAAAGTGCTTTACAGGAATTCTGTGCTGTTATTTTGGGAGCTTAAACCACTGTTTGCACTCTCGGGAAGATAATCTCTTAGTCTCTGTTAATACAATTTAAGAGTTGGAGAGGGAGGTCACAAGAAAAATTAGAAATTCACTGGAGATCCTCCTGAGTGTGCTGTTGGGGGTCTCTGGCCTTATATTGCATCTAGGGCTGGTATGCGGTGGGAATGACAAGGTCTTTGCCTGAAATCTTTTATTTTTACATAGTATTTTTATTGACTGTTTGTGCTGGAGACCCTCACAGAATGGGCAGGGTGACTTAGGGCTGTGGCAGACAACCTCTGGCAGATTTAGCGGCGGATTGTGACACTACCTCTCGCAGCTCCACCACCAGACCGTAAGGCACTGTTGCTCTCCTCATCCCAGCAGCAGCGCCGGTGCAATCCTGTCACGGAATGTAGTTAAACAGTCTGGGGGTTGGGGACTCATTAATACACCAAAAAGTCATCTGGAGCTGGTGAAAGCTTTGGAACCGGAGCAGGATGCGCTCCTCCTGTGCTTTGTGAGTTGGGCGGACAGCTGTGATAACAGCGATACCTTAAACTACTGAAAAATACTTTATAAAGCATTATGCTGAGCCCACGAGGACCCTGACGTGCTGGGGACGGAGGCTCTGGTGGTGTTTCTCTTTGCAGCTGTAGCATGCTCTTCTCTTACTGACCTTGCACGGTTGTTAGTGATGGGCTCATGAATTACAGATGCTTATATTACTTTCCAGGACTTAAACTCCTCCCTATAATTTTTTTAAGTCAAAAAAGAGAGTAGAGGGGTACGGAGGGGAGGAGAAGCGACAGTGGCTCTGTGTCTGCTTCTGTCTAGCTCTCGTGTAATATAGATGGCTCTGACGTGCCTGAGTACAGGCGCACGAGCAAGACACTGCCCGTCACTCCTTGGATCTTCTCATTTACTGCTAATATTTGACTTGGCTTGTTTTGAGAGAGTAGTTTACATCAGGTGAGAGCAGGCTGTGCTAATAAGGAAAACAGAAGACTCATGTTAAGAGCTCCAGCGAAAGAAAGTGACAGTATTTTCCTGCCAGATCATTGTCCTCTCTACTTCTTCCATCCAGAGCCGTTTTTTAATTTCTTTTCTTTGCTGTTTTCTTCAAATTTACTAATATACATTTAGCTTAATTCTTTCTTTTCATCTTTTCCGGCTGCAAAACCTCCAAAAGAAATGAGGTCATTAATAAATATCATATTATCTAAGCAGAGTATTACACAAACAGGAGGTAATGGATAACTGGTACGTTATTTGTCTCATGTGAAAAGGTAAACGATATAGTAATATATTAAGGCTGAAGCTTTAGGAAAGTTACTGTAACACCATGCTAATTCATAACATACGCACTAGGGGAACTTGGGAATTGTAGATAGTTTTATAGAATAGTAATTAAAAAAAGGGCCATTGTTCATTACTGCTAGAGGCAAAGTTGGAGTAGTGCGCAAAGTTAATGGATTTCAATCTTATCCTGAGTTTACAATTCTTAACCTCTTTCAAATGCTGGACGTGTAACTGTGGTGGAGTTACCTGGGGGGTGTAAGTGCTTCATCCTCTAGCTTAAGAGTTATCCGGAACTGTTGAGCCACTGGAATGTTAACTGGCATTGGTATTTTTTAACAGGTACCTACGGTCCCAAACACTGGGTTACTTCCAGCGAGAAGTGTGCAGGGTCTCACCAGTCTCCCATAGACATCATAGACCATCAGGCACATGTTGGAGATGAGTATCAAGAACTGCAGCTTGATGGCTTTGACAATGAATCTTCGAACAAGACTTGGATGAAAAACACAGGGAAAACTGGTATGTTCTTTTCTGTTTGTCTCCATAGCCTGCCTGCAGTCAATTAAAAATTCAAGCCATGTTCCACCCTCCTCCTTTTTCATTGTTCTGTTGTTTGGGTTTGGCTGCTTTTTTTTTTTTTTTTAAATATAATTTTCCAGCAGCAGCCACCTATCTCTGCCTCTGCATTCTGTGCAAAGCTAGTTCTGTAGATTGATTTTAAGGGTTTTTTTAAAGGGATTTTTTTTTTTTTTTTCAGGTTTTCAGTATAAAATAATTCTCTCGGTAGTCAGTTGTTCTTCAAAATAAAAAGCTGTATAAGTGTTTCAAGGTGTAACCTTGAATTACCAGCTTTGGGAGGCTGTAACATCTAATCCAAAAGAATGCTGAGATGCAAGGCTCAGACTTTTGTAGGAAAAGGGAAGTCTTAGAAATTGAAAGGTTTTAGAGAAGAAAGAGCAGTAACTGCTCAGAGTAGTGGGGGCTTATTAATGTGTTTCTGATATGATTATAGCGCTGTGTTCTTCACTGAACTGAATCCTCTTCTGCTCTGTCTGTTCTGGCTTTTAGAGAAAAGAACAGTCAGAGTACTGCTTATTTTTACCAAAACAGGTCACAGAAAGGTCAAGGTTGATTTATATGCAAAGCCGCATGCATTTGATTACTCTTTAATTCTAAAAATGTAAAAAGCAAAAATTATAAGGCCACCCTCTTCATTTGACAAGGTCACATATTTTTAGGGAATTGGATTAAACCACTAATTAATTCAATTTTATTTATTGGAAGTATATCTTTATCTTTATTAACATTCGACATGCATTTCTCTAGTGCTTTATGTAACGTGTCCCTGGTCAGAGGTCTCTTAGCAAAGCCCAGGGCATGTACCTGCTGTGGGAGTTTGGAACACTGCTGGGCACGGACACAGGTGACCTCAGATACAGCCACCGCGGCCACGGGACTTTGGATCTGAGCTGCAACCAGGAATCCAGCGATTCAGGATCTTAGCAGGAGTTGAGAGTTGTTGCCCCTCGGATGAGATGGAGTGATGGGCTGTGATCCCATTTGCTTTGACCATAAAGC
This sequence comes from Numenius arquata, assembly GCF_964106895.1. Taxonomy (NCBI): domain Eukaryota; kingdom Metazoa; phylum Chordata; class Aves; order Charadriiformes; family Scolopacidae; genus Numenius; species Numenius arquata. The sequence goes on along the minus strand of NC_133583.1, from coordinate 8,939,765 downwards.
AAATCCAGTTAACGTAAACCACCACCCAGCATGGCTTGGGCTTTTTGATGCATCACTGAGGGGTTTTTCCAGCTTCACTAAGAAATGTTCCTGTTTGCTTTGAAATCCTGGCTTTGTTGCCCTTTGTAGCAGCATGAGGTTCAGGCAAGGCTGAATGCTATGGAAATTTGGTGCTCTAATTAATCTATTCATGTTATGCACCCTGCCCTTTTGGTCACAGAGGGGTGTTTGTAGTAACCAGCAATTAATGTAATTAGAAATACCATGAAAAAGTGATTCTAAGAAAGCCGCTAATGCTATACTGTATGTGTAATAGGAACATATTGCTACACATATAATAGGAAACCATGTTGAACCGAAACGTGCCAGCAAATTTTCCAGTCTCCACGCAGTTGGCAATGAAAGTTGTATCTTCAGTCTCCTCTGCTGGGTGATTTTAGCACTGCTGCTATATTTGATTTCCTCACCCATTGGGGTATGGATTTTTGCTGACAAGTTATTGCTTCGCAGAGCAACAGTAACTGTCACTTTTCTTGGTAACTTACGGCCTTCTGCTGGTAACGTGAAGACTCTTTTTGCCTTGCTGTCATCCCTGATTTCTTCTGCCGAGCTCTTAACTCCTCCCTTACTTTATCAAGTCCCGTTCCTTTTCTTGGTTTTCTGCCCTTTTGAAGAAACTTGCCTGGGATTAATTTTTAAGGTGGCGAGTGGTAGAGCAGCAAACCAAGTAGGATGTTTTGGCTTGTGGGCAGAACACAGAGGCAGGTTGTGCCATAAATTGCGATGCATTTTGGCAGCAGAGTCTTGGAGCAGATGGCCACATGAGACCTTCCCATTGCAGACTGACAGAGACAGTAAACTAAATATCTGTTTAAGCAATGGTGACGGATGTAGAGGGCATTTCTCAGCAATTAATGACTGGTTAAGAGAGACGGGGGTCCGAGGGAAAGCCAAAGGCCCTTAACCTTGGTGCTCATTAACTGGCAGGAAATGTGTTACTTGGGTTATTGTTATTGCTATTGGACCTAGTAATTTTTTTTAGGATAGAACAATTAGATATTTTTATGCTCTGAAATGTTAAAAGGTAAAGAGGTTATTGCTCTTCAGATTTATTGTGCTCTTTTTTGTTCCTCCCCTCCATATCAGGTAAAGGGCAGACAATGTACAGAAAACAGCATTTCATTCAGAAAATGGAAATGGATTCATTAAGCCCCTGTCTTGACTAGAAATGCTTTTGTGCATGATTACACTGGCAAAGGCACTAATGTAGGTTCAATTTAATCACCATAGTAGCTGGTTCCCAAGTGGTAAAGATCACTTGGAGACTATAAGCACATTTCATGGTTGTCTTTGCATTAGTTGTTTTTGCTTCTGCTACCTTATAATTAAGTGTTAGGTGGTGTCAGCTGGGCCTGAGGCTGACGAGGCTTCTTTGAGCTCAACCTGCCCTGTGGGAAGAGCACCCACAGGAGCAGTACCCTCACCAGCATTACACAGACATTGCCACTTTACCCCTTTTTAGGTCACTAAGAACTTCTAAAAACTCCTTCCATTTAGAGAAACCTACTGAAATTTCTGCCAGAGGTGTGTTTTTGTTTCTTAACGTTTTGTTAAGAGTGTTAAGTGCATCACTCTGCCTGGTGCTGACCATCAGAGCTGCTCGCTAAGGCAGGGAAAGAGCTGCTTTGTAACCAGGTTTATTTTTGATCTCAAGAAGGTGACAGACACACAGCTCCAGCCCTGATTCTGCAAATGGCATAACACAATTGTGATCTTGGTGGCTGTGAGCCACCTCCTTTGGCTTTATATTTTAAATATATTTTAAATCAATGGGCTTTGCGGCTTGATCCCTTGCTGTGTGCTCTACAGAAATCATTGGATAAAAGCAGTGGCTCCCAAAGCCCGGTAAGGTTATTAGTATTAAGTTATTAGCATTCAGGACTGGTTATTCCAGTCCTGGACACTAGAAGATCACATGGAAGGGAGGGAAGCCCCCAAATCACTGGCAGTAAGGGTATGCGGCTGAGAGAGGAAGGTGATGGGAACATGTGTTGTACAGCTCAGCAGTGTAAGAAATACTGTAAAATGAACAATTAGATGAACATTTCAGATTGTACATCTTCCTAATTATCCTTTTAATTATTCATCTAAAACAAGTAAAATGACCCCTGACAGAGCCATAAATGATTTAGGAACTATCAAATATTTATCAGATGCAACTGAATCCCCACAGAGGTTTTTAACAGATGCACACGAATCTGCTTTCCTGTATTTCTCATCTCCTACAATTTTATCTATGGAATTTATAACCAGTTGAGTGAGATTTTCAGTATTTAAAATACTGCTGAGTTCATTGAGAATTTTTGAAGGGAGGAAGAGAGCAGGGGTGCTTTCAATCGCTTCAGTTTCACAGATTTGGTGTAAGACAGTGGCCACCTGTAGTACCCTGGCTGACACAGGTAGTATCCTGTAGCCGGTCTTGTACCACCCATCTTTACACAAACACTTGGGGATGCAAAGAGAGTACTGATAGAACCAGAAATCACGGAAGAGAAATAGCCCTGTGATGTCGCTGGCACAATTTAGAAATATCTGAACATCTTATGCAATTTAACATTTAGATGGTTTTAACATAAACAATTTAAAGTTGAGATATTTCTAAATTGCACAGTTGCACCTGGGATGAGGCTGCTGTAGCCAACGGTCTGTGCTCAGGGGAGGGCAGCCCCAGTGCGGCAGAAAGCCTTAGCCTGCAGCGGAGCCTGCCTCTGATTCACCAACAGAGGAATAACTTTTATTTCACAACTAGCCCTTTTTGTTTTTTCAGCAGTGAATAAAATCCTCCCTCTTACATAATAAAATTGGATTTATATTAATGTTCTCATTGTGATGACACAGTTGGCTTGAGAACACAGAGAAATCCTTGCGGGTTATGCTATTCCCGTTTAAAAAAAAAAAAAAAAAATAAAAAATTCAAAAAAAAACAACCCAAAAACTTTAATCACAGGATTCTGGGCACAGCAAGCAGAGATCTGCAATGGTTTTACAAGAAAAAAAATAATCTAATTTTAGTTCTGTTTTTAAGCAACAGCTTTGTAAGAGAGGAGAAGAAAGAATTTTGTAAGGAGTAATTTTTAGGAATTGTGCATATTAAAAATGGGAGATGTTAGAAAGGCAGGTGATCTTGTAGTGAGAGCAGCAGATGGGAATTTTTGGAAAGCTGGACTCAGTTCTTAGCTGGACCCTAGACCTCCCCTGTAACATGGATCAGCTTCTACCATACGATTTTGCCCTCTATTTGGACCTACAGCTTTTATTGTTACATAAAATACAAAGGTTTTTGGAAATGAAAAGAAAATACAAAGAAGATCCTTCTGACCTTTATTGAATCACATAGTAATAATGTCAGAGTTACTGTAATAAAACCCAGGTTCTTACGGAGGGCTTCTCATGAGTGGGTCTCACAAAAGTTATTGTCACTCCCCATTTTACAGAAAGGAGGAGCAGGGAGGTTAAGGAACATACATGCCATGTCCAGTAGTAGCGGTGGGACAGGGCACAGGGGTCTGTCCCATCCTGTCCCCCAACAAAACAGAGGAAATCCAACAAGCATAAGATCCATTCTTTTCCTTGTGATCTGCAGACCTTCAGTGGTTTAGAAGGCCAAGGAACGTGGTCAGCCATTAGTCCCTGGAACCACATTAAGCAAGTTTTGATGGAGTTTACCATTTGGATTTTACTCCAAAGTCCAATAAGGAGGGCAAAAAGTCCTTGAGAAACTTGGACTTTGTGGTTTTCTGTAGTCTATGTAACTTCATAATTACTTCCATAATTAGTCAGCATTACTTGTAGGATTTTTTTTTTTTTTTTTTAAATCAATCCCTGTAAAATGATGACCCAACATTTTACTTGCATTAGGAGAAGTATTCTAATATAATGAGAAGAAACTATAAATGTTTCAGAAAAACTGTGCTAAGAACATCTTTCTCCTTGTTGTGTGTGTGCAGTTGCTATCCTGCTGAAGGACGATTATTTTGTCAGTGGTGCCGGGTTGCCGGGCAGATTCAAGGCAGAGAAAGTGGAGTTTCACTGGGGTCAAAGCAACGGATCGGCTGGCTCTGAGCACAGCATCAATGGCAAGAGGTTCCCCGTTGAGGTGAGTGGAAAGACATGCGCTTATGTTCTTGAAAAAAATAAAATCAGAATGTATTGCTGTAGTTTGAGACGACTGTGAAATAGGGCAATGTTTCCTTCGGCGAACATATCACTTTCAAGGCCCTTCCGGCCCTCGCAGCGCTCTATCTATCATCTCTTATGTGCTTTTGCAGTGTCAGCTCTGAGCTCTGCTTTGCGAGCGTTGCCAGCTCTCACATCCCATGGGTTAAGTTGCAAACAGCCACTTTTCTGGTTTCTCCCATAAGCTTTTCATGTGTGGGAGGATCTCCTTGCAAACATCCGCAAAGTGACCTCGTTGTCCTCTAAATCTTTTCTTTCCCATGACGCTTGCAAACAAACAGCAGCGGTTTGGGAGCTGTCGTGCCGAGCCCGCTGTCTTTGAACAGTATTGCTTCCTTGGACGCATACGTCCCCCTCTCTACCTGTATTCAGCTGCGGTCCCTTGCCTTGTACTAACAGGACGTCTAAATAGATCTGTGCAAACAGTCCTGCGTTTGCTCTGCCTGCGCAGGAGCCAGCTGGGTCCGAGCCAGCCCCGGCTGCCAGCCGCCCCGCTATCACGTTGTGCCACAGCGGGAGCAAGGGACCGCCTCGGGCACAGGACCCTGCGGACAGGGCTGGGCGACCATCTGCAGCTGACCACAAGGACGTGCCTTTAGAAGGCCGGGAGAGTCCCGGCCGCTGCAGGCTGCTCTGGCACCTGGTGCGGTTGGGTCTTGGCTTGTGACCGCCAGCCCTGGGTCGCTGTGTCAGCAGTGCAATGTTTTCTGTGTCAATAGAGTTTGTTGATACTTCTCACTATTCAAGGTTTTGCATGGTGAGATAAAACGGATGTTATCTGGGATTACCTTTGCCTGTTGGTAAGCAGATAAGTGCTTTCAGAGCATGGCATGTGGGCATGAGCAGGGTGCGGGGAGCTGTGCTTGCCCAGAAAGCTCAAGGGTGGGTGGGCAGAAATGGTTGGCTTGTGAGCTGGGTCTTGCAAGAACTTGATTCAGCCCCAGCTTTCCATAGTTCATCACATGTGGCTTTCACCAAGTCATTTTTCAGGAGGTGGGAAGGGGCTTCCAAAGCACAAAGTGAGGTTGTAATATGCTCTGGTAAAATGACCAAACCCTCCGATTCTTACCTCCCTGCCCCATCACATGAGAATTAGAAGCCATTTTTTGTCTCCCTGTTCTGAACCGGTACGTTGGATGTTCTGTGAGGCAGAGATTTTTGTTTTCTTACTTTTTATTGAGCTTTTCCAACAGCTTCTGGCTTGCTGTGATTTCTTACAAGAGGCCACCCCTGAACACATGGAGCAAAGGCACAAGCATTGTCTTGCTGCCCTGTCTGTCTCAGTTGGCAATACTGACATTTGTAGCCCTATTTTTGGGTGGCAGAAGGAGCACTCAGGAAGTCTACAGAGCCAGTCAACTCCTCTTTTGAAACTTCAGGGAGTGGAGATAGTAAAGGAGCCTGGGCCTTCTTGTTTGTGTCAGAAATAGTATTTCCACTTCAGAAACCCTTTCTTATGATGCCAAGGCTATTTGATGCTGGCTTGATGAATGGAAGCTATTTTACTTGGGGAAAAAAAGCAAATGCGTAAGAAATATTTATCCTTTGGTTTAAATATTCTTCATTTTCTTTTCAGTTGGCTGGAATACTAATTTTTACTACTTTAAAGTTGGGAAAAAAAGAAAAAAAAAAAAACAAAAGACCCCACCTCTGAATTTAGGTCACTTGTTTTTATTTTGCACAGCATTCATATTGCTGTATCAGATAGGGTTAGTGTTAATCTTAATAACGAAAATTTAATTTTCCAAGTGATTTGTATTCTTTGTGATGACATGAACCTCTCTTCTCTGACCTTCCTGGGAATGATGGCATTAGCAGAATTCCCACAGCTTTTCATTTAAAATTTTTTAAAGGAAGACCAGTTTCCAAACCATGGCTTTCCCCATTGTGGTGCTACCTGCCTCCTGCCCAGGAGTTCCAAATTTCAATGATGTGCTGGAAAGGATTTTCATGGGTGGATTTTGAAGGGTCCAGTAGGTCTAAGGGGATGAAACTTCTTGCCAATACATGCAAAAATAGTCCTCATAGTTGGAATTAGACCTCTCAAACAGTAACTGTACACGTATGCATAGTGGAGCTTTTAATTTGTGATGCTAATTGTAGTTCAGCTTGCAACTGTCTGATGCCACCCTAATTGCCTGATGCTGGCAGGTCTGTGCCAGAAATACTGTACTTCATTTGGGAAGTGCCATTTCTAGGAAAGCTGTAGAAAGGAAAAAACAAAGCCCAAATCATTCTGATTATTCTGAGTCCGTGGACGTAGGTGAAGCTTTTAAGGAGCACGCAGGTGTTGACATTCCAGGTCTGCAGCAGTTACGGTGGCGATGCAGCTGAAAGGAAACAATTTCTGAGTCTAATTGTGCAACCAGATGTGGACTATGCAAAACCCATTAGTTCCAAAGTGCATCCCAAGGGAATGCAGATAGATCAGCTTCATCCATAGACTGTGCTCCACGCACATGAAGTTTAGATGTTTTTTCCTCTGGGAAACAAAGTGATTTCTGGTAGTCTTTTTTCTTGAAGAGGATGCAGAAACTAATTAGAAATGTCAGATATAATACAGAACATTATTGTTTGACCATGTTGTTTGGTTTTTATTATTACAACTAATGTGTCAGATGGTAGGGCTGTCTACGTTAATTGGTTTCCTTCATTGAAGCCCATCTGGATCATATTTTTTTGTGATTTATATGTTAAATTAGTTGGTAAGATATATGAGAACATCCTTTTGTTTCCTGCTTTAAAGGCATGTTGGATCAAAGGCGTATTATCTTGCAGTTCTTTTACGCATATGTAGCGTATTGTGATTCCTTTTCAAACCATGGCATATGTAATGGTATTCTTTCATTATGTGGTCTTGATTGCTTATTGATTGATTAGATTTTCCTTGGTGATACTTGAGCCTTACGAAGCCACGATGAGCTTGGTTGTCTCTGAAGTAGCATTTATAAATGGATATGTCCACATGCCTCCAACTTCCATCCACAGCCAGGTTCCAGTTCATGATACCAGGTCTGATCAGCACTGGCTTGAAGTTTCTTTTTCCCTCCCTATTGCCATTTTAGCACCATCATCTTGGGTGAGGCCAGGAATTAGTGCTGTGATGCTGAAGATTAAAGCGATACCATTAGCGTATTGCTGTGTGAGTGGAGTGCGAATCCTAATGAGGATGCGGGCTCTGCACCAGCTTAGAAAAAGTCTCTCCTTTTTCTTCAAGTTAAGAAAAGTTTTTAACATTGCATTCTCTAAATTTTAATGAATTGCTGACTCTTTTGTATTTTGTTATTGTTCTTCTCTGCTATAATTACTCAGGTTTTTCTTTTTCTTTCTGAAGTCAAAGCGGTATAAATGAACACGCAAACGCTGGAAACCATTTAAATGGCGAAGTGACAAAATTAAAATAAAGAAGATGAGCTTCCCTCAGGCCAGGAGAGAACCCAGGTTCCCCTCATTAGAGCCAAGAGGAGTAATTGCAGTGCTTTAATCTTCCGTGTCACCGCACCGGTTACCAGCCCTGCCTGTGCAAAGCTTATGGCAGACAGGGCACGCTGTGCGGGCTCCCTGCTCAGAGGGAAACCCGGTGCTTAATATTTCATAGGCGAGCGAAGAGCTGACGTGGCAGTGCTTGCTGGCGGGGTTTGGTACCACCATCCCAGTGTAACACTGATTTTTTTTTTTTTTGATTTTTTTTTTTTTTGAGCTGCTTCGTACTCATTTTTATGCAAAATGCTGATTATTTCTGTGAAGAGCAGAAATCAGAAGAGTGATTTTAATCATGACTGTGTTAATTTGATGTGAGCTTTGGCTGTTTATGAGCTTTCTCTTTAATGGCGCTAATTGTCAGTTATAATGTGAACACCATTATACAGTAATATACAGTAATTTATTTAGTAAATGAGAATCTTATTCCAAGGACCATACTGCAATATGCCACAGAGACCTCATCCCTTTAATCTTACATGAACAAACTTGTACTGTCTAGGCCAAATTGGTAACAGGAACATCAACTTGGCAATGTGATTTCATACCCACAAGTGCCAACATGCATGTTTTTGGAGATCTTGAGTTCTTCTCCATTAAAAAAAAAAAAAAATGCAAAAAGAAACCCCCAACAGAACCCGACAAACCATCCCAGCATAAAATGAAGAGCTAACACCCTTTCATGTCAATTAACGAGCTTTTACGTTTTGTTGATAGATTCATTTTACTATATTATTATTGCAAAACAATCATTTGCATTAACAATTCTTGTGCTTCTTCAAGCATGTTTCTTAGAAGACTTTCCAGGTTCTAATGGTGTCTTTGTTCTTGCTACATCTTTGATTTTCTTCCTTTCCCCTTTGAATTTACATTCGAACTTCAGCGTGGTCTAGATCTACAGCTAGTTGCTCTAATTTGAATGCTTAGATCTCCTTGCCAAAGTTTAGCACTGTGTGCTATCTTACCTCTCATTATATGACTTAAATTCTGATGTTTTACAGGCAGAAAACAATCAATGTTGTTAATGTGGAAGACGTGGTATTCAGTGCACAAACCCCTTTACTCTAGCGAATAAAGTGAGAGAAGTTAATGGGGTTTTTTTCTGGTTTTAACCTGAATGTTAAGCCTTGCTATCACTTCTGGAGTCACCTACAGTGTATGTCCAGCCTTTTGTCCACCCGTGGATGGCAGGGGATATTTACCTTTTAATGTTAGAAATGGGGCCTTTTCTGTTATTTAGTTTTATTCTTGTGCATTTGTAAGTCTGTTTAGAGTTGTGTGCACTTTTTTGACATATTATAAAGATGAACGTATCACAGTATGTCTTCCTGATATACAGGAGAGAGCTAACATTCTATGTTACTGTGTTGCAGCTGGGTTTATTATTTCTGGCATCCAGCATATCTGGTAATTGCAATTTTGCAAAGATCTCTGGTGTTGGCTTCAAGCATAAGTGAAGACTAATTGTGAAACAGGGAGCCAGCACTGGTTTTATTTCCTTATATTTCGTTTAGTAGTTGCTCTTCAAATTTCTTGCCTCCATCTGGCAGGATGTAGCAAAGTAGAAGTCAATAAATGATGGAGGGACCTAAAGAAGGCTGTTGGGAATATATCACAGTGAGAGACTTCAACTGTCTGAAGTAATTTTACTGTAATATTCCCTCCAGGGACCAAATCCATGCTTACAGGGGGATACTTAGAGCTCCAGTGACTTTGAAGGGAGATGTGCTGGTGAAACTCTGAGTGAGGATTTGGCTCCATACTCATGCTGTCTGTGCTGCAGAGTGTCCAGGGAATTTCTCATGCACTGCTTATTCCATCTATTTCCCTTACAGCACCCCTGACTTAATCATTCAGACAAGGAAATGGCTTGGGGGTTTTCACATTTAATTATTTTTTTCCTTTTTTTCAAACTGACAATTAGGAGGGGTTTTTTTTGGTGTGTTTTCTCACAGTCTTCTGTCTTCCCTTTCCCTACAGTCTTTGGGGGTCCAGATAGCCATAAAATACTCTAAAAATACAAAACGCTAAAAAGTCAAAAAAAATGCTAAAAAGTCAAAAAAGCCGCTCCCAAAAAAGCTGGCAATTGTTTATTGCCAATAAATTAAGATCTTACTCCAGGAGTCTCCAGACTTTATTCCTCTTTGGTTTTCACCACTTTTAAAACTTGTTCAGGTTTCTCATCGTCAGGACATTACTGTGTCATCATCTTAAAACATAAAATGCGTGGATATATGGAGCACATGGCCAAGTTTCCGTCCTGTTGCACTGCAAAGACAGTGAGCAGTGCAAGTTAAACATCATCTTATAACTGTCTGGTTTACTGTTTTATTTTCCTTAGTGTAGCTGATACTCTGTCTCCTCACAGTTGTCTTTAGTGCCTCCCATATACTGACAGGAGAATCAGTTGAGACTGTAATTAATGACTTTATTGCAATCAAGGTTCCATTTTAGTGCAGAATGCTTCATCTTGTAGTAGTGAAATATTTAGTCTCCATCTGGCTGATCTTTTCTGTGAATGCCCCGTGATAATTAAGAAGAAACATGAGAGGATGGTCTGAAATTAAAATATGTTTAGTGGAGGGGTTAGCGTATCTTGGGACTGTTCATGTAGAGACCCAGACAAAATTTAGGGATGTAACAGCAGCTTGGTTTTATGGCAGCATCTTCCCACTGCCTGCCAGGCCCCAGTAATTTCTAGAGCGAGCTGCAAATGTTACAATGCATCCAGAGTTTTATTTTGAAATAACTATCCAGTAACACGAACCAGATATAACTTCTTTCAGGTTGGATGGGAATGTCCTGCTTTCCCCAAAGGATTTCCACTGTCTTGTTGGAAAGGTCTGAGGCAGTAGCACTACACTGCAATTACAGAATGTTAATGATGAGCTAAGAGTTATACATTCCTCTTAACATAAATCCCTGATTTTCTACATGATTAATTGGAGTCTGGAAAGACTGACAAGGAGAAGGAGGATCAGATGGGGTGAAAATAAGAGATAAGAGGCTGACAGCGAGCTCTTGTTGTAAAGGAGAGTTATTTTGAATAGGAGAAAAAATCAATACAAAGGTTGGAGAATTTGACAGAGTTATAAGAGCTACCTTAATGAAAGGTAGCAGATTCAATAGGATTGTTACTTGAAATGTGGGATTGTCTGGGTTAAAAAAATGAGGCTGTCTCTCCCCCGCTGTAAAGGTGAGCTTTATGTGCTGACTGGGTACTCAGGCTACTGGGTTTACTGGCATTCACTATGGACACTCAGCGTGGCAAGAAAAGGGGTAAAAAGTATGTATGGGAGCTTGCTAAAATCTGTTCTTCTGGAATAGTTATTTGATTATGGAAGGAGAAGAAAGGGGACAGCAGGTAATAGCTATTTCTGCTGCTTCACCATGTCGGGTACCTGCTGTGTTAGAGTATGTGGGAGGCCTCTGCAAGATGAAGTGTCTCATGATGAGGAGGTGACTTCATTTGGCCCGAGCTGTAAGGAATGGGGTAGGACTTCGGTAGACTCGAAGGGATGTTTAGCAGGAGCTCTTCTCGGTATGTCCGTGTCAGCATCCTTCCCCCAGTGGTGATGGTGAGAGGTGAGCACAGGGAGGAAGGCTCTGCATGGAGGCTTTCTAATCCATCTTAGAGGAGAGCTGGAGTTGGCTGAACCTCAGCATCCCTGTGCAAATACATCTCGGACAGAAGCACTATTTCATTTAGTATGGCTAGATATGGGGACTTCAGTAACTCTGCAGAAACTTGCTCCTGCAGTTATTAGAAAGCTGTATTACTGCTTTCAGTGGAAATGGCCACTTCAGTCTTAAAAAAAAGGAGCCAAGTTTTCCAAAGTTGCTCATAGCTTTTTAAGTTTGGGAACTCAGATGAAGGAAGGCAATTTTTTCAGTCACGTGCTCAGCCATGAAGTGCATGAGGCCTCCAGAGAGGTGACCTGCGGTGAAGTGTCCCTGGGCTGCAGGCTCTGAGCACAGGTAGGGGCACACCGGTGCGTCTGCATGCCATGCTCTGCTGGGACATCTCCACGCAAGGGTCCCAGGACACTGGATAAAACCACATGAAGTTTGATAAGTGCTCAGCACTGCCTCTTTCCCTCAGGCAAGTCTAACAGTCCTGGGACTTCGGGACGTCTTCTCCTGGAGATGTATGAACCTCCATAGTTATTTCCGTACGCCCTCTGGAAATAACAAAGATAGATAACATTTGGCAAAAAAAGAAAAGAAACATTGCACAAATGTGTTAAGAAGTGATAATATTTCCTTGGCACACAAAAAATCAAAACAAAACCTTAATGTGGTTAATGGGCTTGTTGGTAGCTTGTCTGCCAGTATTTCCCATGGAAGTCATTTCACTGGGTCTCAAACAGTGGGAATAGATTTCACCAATGTTAATCATGATTTAAGGCAGCAAGCAGGAAATGATTTAAATTGTCTGTTATACTAGTGCTTTACTGATTGCATTTTTGTATTTTTTTTCCTGAAGAATTCTAAACAGTTGCTATAATTTCATGCCAAGAGAATAAATTACGTCAGACATGTTTTTCGCAGTTAGAAAACTCGGTACATTTATTCAGGTTTTACTTCCCCCCCCCGTTTTATCACATGTTAAAGAACTGTTTTCTAAGGGATGATGACCAAAAGGTTGTGTAAACCAGAAAGGAAGATGCATCCTGCTGTCTGGTTATTCGTGTGTCCAAAAATGTTTTCATTAAAATTGATTTTATAATGTGGGTCACTGAAATGCTTTTTAATTCTGGGAGGAGGCAGGCTGTGAAATGCATTCATCGCGGATTGTGCTGATCAGTAGTAGCGTACTTAGGTTCTTGCCCTCCCACCTGAATCCTTCTGCTGTCTCTTATATTGAGTTTAAAAGCTCTTTGGGACAAAGAGTATCTCTTTGCTGGGTTTGCGCAGTGCCTGCCCCAGTGGAATTCCTACTTTGGGATACAGCAGTGCCGCTGCTGTAACCGCAGGCTTTTCAGGGATGAATTGCTTTGTTTTTCCTATGATAAAGCTTCATATGATGTAAGAGATCAGGCAGCAATATGAGTGTAGTCCCTGTTATTTCCCCAGTTCACAGGCATTGTATTTCCAGACAGGATGGGAAGGTTAACTAAAGTTGAAAAAGGATCTAAAACACAGCAAGAGTTTACTGTCTGATAGAAATGAAATAACAATCAAGTGGTTGAAAACGAGGAAAAAAGGTTTGTGTTTGCTCATGCTTTGAGACACACAGCATTCATCTTTCTGTAAAGAAAAAAACAATTTGGGGAAAGTAGTCATATCCCTGCGTGCGTGTCCTCTTGCTCCCTATTTTTTTATCCAGCTTAATAAGCAAAATTCTGTATTCTCTAATTAGTTGGGCTTTTCAGCACATGCTTCGAAAGGCTAATAACGTCCTTTTCTATCACCATCCCATCTAGGCTGGCTGTTGTCAGAAGGGGCTTTGCTTTATCCTCTGCCTTCAGAGAGGAGGCGAAATCAGGCTCGTATTTCCAGGAAATCTGCAGCCCCTTCTGTTTCCTGCCTGCAGCTGCCTCCAGCGCGCTCACTGCCTGGGCAGGAAAGCCTTTGTTATCCTATCCCGCAAAGAGGGCTTGGGTATCCTTGTCCATTGATCATTCAGGAGGGTTTTTTTCATAAAACATAGCTTCTGATCTACACATGTGTAAGAAATAACAAATTTTGACTTCCCACCAGAATTAGAAATAGCGTCACCAGGTGGGAAGGAACTTTTCCCCCTGCAGTGGGCTAGCAGTTTGTTAAGAGTTTAGTCAAGCACAGAAAATAGTGCCTGGTCTGACAAAAGAGCACTAGTGTCTACAGAGGGGGCTGTTAATTGTCTAGGAAAAGAAGATTGAAAATGTGTCCCAAATAAGTTAAGGATAAATCATTCTTCTCTGGGATTGAGGGCAAATTCAATTTTTGAACAGACTCTCAGACACCAAATAAAGGGTGGAGAAGCAACCTTGCTCACCCTGGGTGGTGAATGCAGCTTGAGAATTAAAATACACATTAGCACAAGATCTATCACACACTGGTTATAGAAGGGAGAGGCTTTGGGACTTGATCATGCCAGGGATGGAAATTTAAATTTCTCAAATTTTGTAATTTTTTTCTTTGTAGGGCTTTTAACTACATTCAGTGTTTTGAAGTTCATGCCTGCAACGCTGCTTGTGTTTGCTCTTTGCTTTAACTGGACTGCTGTAAGGGTGGTTTCAGTTGATTTTTTATTTTTTTTTTTATTCCTACATAGCGTGCTTCCATTCCTTCAGGCTGGCAGTGTCTAAGATAACAAGTTCAGTGCTCAATGCCTGCATGCAGTATTCAAGGATTCTCAAAGAGTAGCAGATTTAACTTTTTAAAATGCAAAACCACACACGGATGAGTAGCCAAAATTACAAAATTCATCCAAAAAGAAGAGGAAGCCTCTTTTCTTTAGTTCCTTATCAGCCTTGGTTGAGAGGGGAATTCTATTCTCCTTGCACTGAGGTCTAGATCCTCTTAGGGCAGGCTAGTGCTCTTGAGGAGAAGGTGGCTTGCTGAGAGTTGAGTGACACATTTAATCTTGTGATGGCACATACCAGGCAGGACCATAATATCCCTTAAGAAAAAGAAATGTCATTACATCCAGTTCAAAATAGAAGATTGGAGATAACGGGAAGGTTTTAAAAAAGATTAATTTGAAATTCTTTGCTTGAGAGGTCTCATTCTGTTTGGGAGGCAGGAATGTGAGCGCTCACTTAATGAGCTGCATTCAAAAGATGAAATTTCAGGAGAGTAAAAGTAAAACCCATTATTTCCTGAACATAAATGGAGTTACCCATCCTCAAATCCGTACTTGTGTCTTTCTCCTCAACCTCATCTAATATTCCCCTTGCTCCCTGTTTAACTAGGAGAAATTTTAGGGGCCTTTGCCTCGAGGAAATACCCGAAGTAGATACCTTCGATCATATCAGTCACTGCTGTTAAACCACATGCTGTTTACTAAGTAAGGCTGAAAGCTACATGCTGTTGTTGCTGGCATACCATTTCTGAAAGGCCTGCTGGCCCTCCCACTGAACCATATGGTGATTTATCAGACAGTTTAATAGTGGCAAGACCAAGACCCAAATTGGTCAAAACTAAAAATGCGTATTCCTTATGTTGCCTCTGATAAAATGTTCACATTCCTTTTCCCTTGGTGGTGTTGGGGCTGTGCGTGCATAGCCTGGGAGGGAGTTGCTGTATTTTCAGGGTAGAGGATTACAATCTTACAAGTTAGTCTTTCAAGAAACTGAAACCAGCAATTTCTGGATGCTTGCAGCTCCAACAGCTGTTGTGTTGGTCCATTTTAAATAAAAGAAATATGAAATATATATGAAACATATGAAAGCTCAAGTGCGGAGCTTAACTCTGAGGAGTTTGCATGTGAGACCATGTAAGAGGAAATTAATGTTTTTGGTAGAAGAAAAGCAAGCTCTCATTTCAAAGAAAGCTTCCTAGCAAACTGTTTTGGCCTGCTTAACACTTGTGGTAGCAAAACATCCACATGTGATCTCTGACATAATATTGCTGCATTATTAGGAGAGTTAGTTCAGATGTTTTCCTATCATGATCACGTAAGATAGAAGTGGAAAATATTTTGGGAACATTGCAAGGAATAATTTGACAGCAGTCAGAAGCTGGAACTGGAAAAGGGCAGCAGGAGAGAAATAATTAGCAAGGATAATTTTTGGGCCTTGACAACCTGGCGTGTCTTTCTAGCAGTGAATGGATTCACCTGACACCCAGAGATAGCCATCTGATAATAGCACTCATAAGATCAATACATCGATACTTTATCCTTGAAACGGTATTTAAAGTCTGTTCTTAGGTTCATTTCTTTACTTCTGTAAAGTTATAGCAATCTGGGATTTGAGATAATGCATTCATTACAGCCTTATCGGCCCTTCTTCATTTACCGTATTTTAATGCATCTACCATGATTGCTGAAGAAGGATGCTCAGTGAGCTTAATCTGCTTATGCTTGAAAAAGAAAGGATGCTCGAAAGATTAAACTAGGGCCTCGTACAGAACAGGTCTGAGAGTTTGCAGTGCTTACAATAGCAAGGCGTTTGCGTGAGAGCTATTTGGAACGTGAAGCTTCCGTGGTGCTGGCCCTGCAGAGCTCGTGGTGAGGAGAGGAGGGGGAGCACAGCACAGATTTTGCTTTTGTAGATGAAGATTCTGCCCAGGCTCTCACACGGCTAATAACACCAAAATAATGTTTAAATGGGTTAAACCTAACGCAGCTTCTTTCTCTTAATGTATCTTGCTGCTGCACATCTCTTCACGTTGCGGGGAATTATTTGTGGGACCGTGATGCACGCCCAGGACACAGAAATAGCGAGTGCACGCTTGAAATAGTGGTCACGCATATAAGTAACGTATATGTAAGTACAGAGAGAGATTTGGATCTGTGTCTCGTCTGTATAGACTCACCAGTTTCCCCCAGAAGCGTGTGTTTTGAAAGAATTTAAACAGGACCTGAAATTTTATTTTTAACGAGTGCTGCTGTGAAGGACGGGAGACGTACAGCAGGGGAGTATTATTTCCGTGATGGCACCACATATACGTTCTGTCTCTAGCAAGGGAGAAACTCATGTTGAAAAAGACCTATTTATCTAACAACATCAACAACAACAAAAAAAAATCCCTTTTCTGATAAAGATTGGAAAGATCAGTGGCTGCCCTCTGAGCGCCCGGGACGAATTATTCCTACCTCTCTCTCTCTTGGTATTGACAGGAGCTTCACGGCGGCTGCCTGAGGGGCCGGGGCCGTCCCCGCCACCACCGGCCTCGCTGCCGGCTGGAACGCTCAGCACTTTCAAAACCAGTGGGTTTTGTTCGTTTTTAAGCAGATTATGGCGTGAAAGATGGAAGAGGAGATCAGAACTGGCAGGAAGCTGTGATTTGAATAGGACCTTCAATTTGACACATGTTATGTCCTTAAGAGAGGAGTCGGCGCCCGGTTTTTGTTGACAGGTGTGGCGACGGCCTTGAGGGATGATGGGCACTTCGGTGAATTGCTAAATTGATTTGATAATCAGTAAGTGAATTTGCTAAGAGCAGGTACTACGTGCCTTCTTTGGGGGTTGGTTAACCTAGTGACAGCTCGTTTTAAATATACTAGGAGGTTTTAGTTTATTTTTCCTACTTTTTTTTTTTTTTTTTTTTTCTGGCAAAAGCTCTATACAGAATTACTGCTAAATAAAAGAAGCAGTTTGTCCTATTTGGTTTAAAACTCACCTGAAGATGACCAGAGCTCACTTGTACAGCGAAGCTGCTGTCCTGGGTTAAATTATTTCCATTTTCTCCAGTTATGCCCAGATAGTGATGACGATCATCATTAAGTCTATAAAGTTTATGTCCCCTCGACAGGGCTGTGGTATTTCACCACTGTTGCTGTCTCCAGGTGGAGAGCATCAGCAATGCAGGCAGCCTTTGGCTCATGAGGAGCCTTTTATGCCTGCCTTGCTCCAGTTCCCAGCTGGTCCTGTAAACCCGTGGACTTGCCCTCCGCTTAGAGCACAAAGCAGAGGTTTTTCCTGTCCCTGGTGGCACAGGACCGGTGCTGCAGGGCGGGAAAGGCAGGTGGACACCACTGCCCGGGGTGGCAGATGGCTGTGGGTGGAGGTGAACTCCTTCAGGTGGGTCTCTGTCTAACCTTTAGGCTGTTTGTGTGGTTCTGGGTTGGATTTGCAGTTATCTCCTCCGTAGCCCTGCTATTCACAGTGGAAACTGGACACAGGACAAGTCTGTCAAATTAAAAAGCACTGCCTCCAGCGTCGGGCATACTTATTAGAGTTTATGTTGGAGCTACTTAGAAGGGGGATTTTTCTTCAGGTATTTCTGAAAGGCAAGACAATTTGTAAAAGTTTATTATGTATTTATTTTCTGGTTGCCCAGCAATGTCTGTATTGTTTGCTTGAGTTCAGATTAGAAACATTTGTGTTCTAGGTAGCTCTCACTTGCCCAACTATTAGAAATAGGAGATATTTTTATTCTCATATGCATTCATAGAATCATAGAATGGTTCGACTTGGAAGGGATCTTAAAGATCATCGAGTTCCAACCCCCTGCTGTGGGCTGGGACACCTCCCACTAGACCCGGTTGTTCAATTAATAATTGTCCTCTGTTCTTAAGACATAAATTGAAATTGTGTCCTTCATACCATGATGCTCAAACGATTTCCTTTTCAACGAAGACTACGTAATAAAGGTTAAAAATGATTTTTGCAATCCGTGCATTTAAGTATACATTACTATCTGTTTTAAGGATGGATAATCAATGTAAAAAATGATACTTCCGTGTATTCCTAATAGGTCACTGTGTAAATATCCATAATGGAATCGATCCTTTAGGTTATGGCAACCATTAGTACAGAAAGGGGTTTCACAATTAATGTATCAGACATTTGCCTTTCATACTTACATGCAAAATGATTATTTATTGATTATTTTCAATCCAGGTTAATGATGTTGAAGAGTTTTCGGTATCTCAATTTAAGGTACTTAAAGTGCGGTTCAAACAGAAATATCATATCCCTTTCAAGAAGTTGTGACTGCTACCTGATAAGTGATTTTTCTCTACATTCTCTCCCATTTATATACGCATACATATAGGTTATATATAAATTAAGGATGTTTGTGCACGTAGAAAGTCTTGGTGACGCATTCAGTGTCAGCCTGGTTGGTAAGTTTTACTGTGTCTGTAGAGCGATGGGATATTGCTAGAGCCAAACACTCTGGGGTTCACCCCTCTCAAAGCGTGTGTGACGCTCGCCGGGGTTAATGGGAGTCCTGCATTTGCCACAACAGGAGGAAGATTTTCTTGCTGAGTGTAGTTTTTGTTTAAACTGTAAATGTTTTCGCAAGTTGCGTAATGGATTCAGTTATTCTCTTTAGAAATATCCACATAAACATAGGCATTATTAGCCCAGGTAACCAGCTGAGGGAGCGGGAGCAGAGGTGGCTTCTGAAAACAAGCTGATTCCCCCATTATCTGCTGAGCACCTTTTCTCGCAGAGCTCTGCTGAAGGCAGGAGGGGAGGGCTCTGCCCTGGAGGGCACCCGCCAAGCTCAGCACTGCTGTGTGTGCCACATTCTGAAATGCACAGCCCTCCCGGGGGTCTTCAGGGTCCCTCTGCTGACAGAGGAGCAAATAAGTCACTTACTGCTGCACGGTGAAGAGTGTGTAATGGTCACCAGGATTAGGCCATGGCTGCAAGAGTACTTAGCTGTGGAAGTGTAATTGCGAGGAAGGAGAACTATTGCATTTCATCCCAGTTCAGCAGAAAAGGGTTCCCAAGCTGCCAGCTGAACTGGTTTTCTTTAGCAATCAGCTTTTGGGTGAGGAAAAATGATTATATTTTTACTGTTACCTACTGTTTTATCTTTAACAAAGTAATTGCTGCCTAGAGCTGTTTAACTCTATGAGCATGAAAAGCACGTATAAAACCAAACTGTATGCTAAAAGGCTTGCTTGATTATCATAGAACATTTTGCATTCGAAGAGCTTTCCAACTGAATATCATAGAACTCTTTGGCAATATTAATGAGCAGCGAGAGGAACATAAAAAAAGAGTGTAAGTGACTTAGGATCCTGTGTCTTGTTTGCAAAGTGACTTGGGACATGGCTCCTGGTCAATATACGGTGGCTTTCTCAGTTCCTGCAAGTCAAGCCTATAAGAACGAACACAACTGTTGGTCCAGAAAGAGCATTATCTCGGCTTCTGGCACTGTCTTCCCCTTTGATATGGATTTGTGTTCATAGCCTAGCTCTCTTGTGCAAGTATCTAAAAAGAGGAAGGTCTCTTGCAGGCAGCCAATCCCACCATGGTTCAAAGGGACAGAGGATGGGCGAGATGATACAAGGGCAGAGTCTGGTTTTTATTAACAGTGGAGGACATTTTCTTCCTCTGATATGCGGCTCCAGAGAAACTGAGATCCAGAAAGTAACTCGGTTTCAATTCATAAGGGCATTAAGCTGGCATGTTTACCCCTGCTTGATCGTGTATACAAGCGGGAGGTGGAGCGCTCTGTGACAGCTTGGTGAAGTGGTGACCTTGGCAGTGGAGGAGTGGGTCTGGTGCAGATTCACCGATCCTTTCAGAGGCAGAGCTGGCATTTGAAGGCTGCTGGCATGTGCTGCTACGGCTGCTGCATGTAAGCTCTGAGCCTATAAGGCTGACATCTGCTTTTGAATAAAACTGTCTGTAGTGGAAGCTGACATCAACCCTCTGTGCTGCTTTAAATTCATATTCTCCTTGGAAAAAAATAATCTAGTATTTCAGTGCAGTTTTGAACTTTTTTTATTTGTGAGTCTCCTAAATATTTTCCTGGTGAAGTGTAGGCCCTTTTTCAGTGAGTTTAAGCCTACTGACAGTACACTGACTTTTCTTAATTATCTTCTCCAGACCCCTTTAAATTAGTCCCCCAGGGGTCTGTGAACCTCATATTGAAAATGACAGCTTTAATATTTCTGTACTAAATACTTACAGAGAGTTGTCCAGGAATGCTGACTCATATAAGATTGCTAATTCCCACTGAAAAACAAAAGAATCTGATTTTAAACGGTAATACGTCTGAGGGGATGGGGCACAGTATGAAGAAAGAGGAGAATGGCCATCCAATGTGACTGTGGCTTTGTACGTACTGAAAACAGGAGAGTGTGGGAGGGTAAAAATCATTTGAAACCATTCAACTCATGAATAAATGTATAGCTTTCAAATAGCTAATTTTTTTATCTCATAAAAGAAAACCGGTTAGGGCCAGTTCCTTTTTTTATAGCCCTGTCATAAACTCTGAAAAATGAGGTTTATAATTTGTGGTCTGAAACCACCTTAACTATTGCAATACAAACAGCATCACTGTACTGCAGTTTATTTCTAAAATGCCTCCGGTGAAAATATTGCAGTGCCATAATTAACTAATACCAAGATCCTGTTTGTGGCGCTTTGTGCTGCTTTCTCCAGAAATATGCAGTTAGTACAAATCCTCAAGGCTCAGAAGATGGTGGTGCTTCAGAATAATCTCACATCACCATGTCAGTTAAGACAGTCACTAATATTGTTTCTTTGGCTCACAGAATCCGTCCCATCACTGGTTAGATTTATAAGGAGGGCATTATATAGTTTATATATGTGTGTGTTTGTGTGGCTGTGTATGTAAAAAAAAAAAAAAGTACAGAGAACAGTGTGCATGCTGTCTCCTAATTACTTTGTTTTCTGATATCTCAGCAACATTGATCTTTCAAAATGATCTCTTGCTGGTGGCATCAGTTTTATGTTGTAAAATATTCCTGCAATTCTGGCAATGATAAACTAATTACAGACTATACATTTTTAATGATTTAATCTCTTGTCATATTCCTAGAGAGAAGTGAACCTGATTCCAAACAAATCTCCCATGCATGACCAAACACTCATCATGAAATGTATGGTTTTCATTAAACCCTGTTGTTAATACAGGCTTAGGATTGTTTTGTTAAAATGGGGAGAGGTTGGGGAGTAAAAGCATGCTGAAAGATTACTGTAATAATGCTGCAGTAAGCGTTTTGAATCACACAGAGCTTCCAGCAACATTCCACTGACATGTGCCTCCCATTACAGAGGCTCTTGACAAGCCATATGTAACGTCGGAGCCACATGTGTCAAAGGGGCTTTCGATGGGTGGCAATTAGAAAGATGCATTCGTGTTCCTCATCCCTTGCTGGAAATCCAGGTTTGTGCCGCTCCCCCTATCTATGTTGGCGTTTAGGTTTAGGAATAATGATTAGGAAAGCGGTGGGTCAAATAAACAGCTTCAAGTGATGCCCTTGTTTTTTCACGTGCCGAGACGTCTGCTCCGTGAGCTGCTGTTGCACAAGCGCAGTTTGTACCCTCATTGCCACCCCTGCCCCATTGCTGTGAGCCTCAGCGGGGGTCTGCTTTTTAATCTCGCAGAGAGGCTAAAGCAACATGCCTTGGCCTCTGACTGGAGTCTGAGGGTGGTGCTGCAGTGGGGAAACATAAAACGATCATCTCCTTTGCATTTACTGGAGGGACTGGGTCTGTAATCCTCGTCGGTAGCAGCTCTTACAGTTGTGCACCAGATCCAGTGATGGAAGATGGACTTGGTTCTCTTGAGAGTGCTGAGGTAAGAGGTGCTGGAAAGATGACAGGGAAAAAACAATTGTTAGAAATTTCTTTTACTTAGGGGAGAAATTTTAAGTCATTTCAGTGAGCTGTAAACACTCCTGCCATTTTGCTTGCTTTCGGGTGCCTTTGCCCCCTTCCCAGAGAGCTGCTTTGTTGTTTTTAATGCCTCCAGTCTTCAGGAAGTCTGATGATAAGAACAGCATTTAGAGAAGACATTTAAAGCAAATCTTAATATATCTGGACCGACTGTGTGCATGCTGATACACCTGTGAGAATTTGAGTCAGATGCACACGCGTTCACATAGCTAATAAAAATCAGGGCCTATAATTGCTTAACCTAGAGAAGTGAGTGTGTGGAGGGTGAATTAAGGTTCCTGTGAACTTCTTGTGGTTTTCCTGGCACAGTGAGGATGAAACTATTATTATGAACTAGAACTCCAATTTTATTAATGTTCTGAAGTATGGAAGGAAGCAACAAATCTGATTTAAGTGAAGACATTTGTCTTGGCAGTGTGATTTACTCCAGGGTTGTAAATTTGACATGATGGAGACTAAAATGTACTGAAACTAAAATTTCTCCCATATCTCACTCAAAGTCAAATGATTTAAATAGCAAGATATGAGAAATGACATGTATCCTTGGATGTAAATATATTTTCGGTGCTAAAGATTTTAATTTCACGTCTGAGGAAATTTATCCATTTGAGGACTAAACTTTTGGGAAAACAAGGGTCAAAATTTCAGGGCATAGTATGGGGATGCAGCTATAATGAGTGCACTTGCTGCAGTGAAGGTTTCCTGCCTGGTAGCCTCCAATACGGGGTCCAGTAATGATAAAACAGGTTTTATCAAAGGTGAAATCTGCTTTGCTGACACAGATCCTGATAATGCTTCTGTCCTGCAGTGCTTGCCACGCTCCTCTCTGGCACTGTGCCTCTACTGTCTCCTGCACAGTAAAAATCTGTTCAGGACAAAACATTAAAACATGTTGAAGGTACGAAAGTGTTAACAAACCAAAATGGGGGCTGGGGACTGAGCTATCCTTGCAGGCAGAAGGCCTCCAACATGGCATAGCACCGAGCATCCTGCCTGCCCTCGATCTGGGGAAGATTTTGTTGCTGGTTTTTTGTCATTTTAGGACCAGTCCATGTAGGTGGATCAAACCGAGGTCCCTAGCTTAGGACTCCTAACCCTGGGTTTTCTCTTCATTCAGTGACAACTTGCACCTTCCCGAGGGTCACCAGGCCCTTGGGATCATTTGCCCTCTGAAGGGACCTTCTCCTTCCACTGAGGATTATGGGAATTTATGAGAACTCCAGTCCTCACTTTTCACACATGTCAAAAGTGCCTGAAGTTAATTTTCAGGCTTGACTTTTTGGTCACCATCACAGAGACTTTTTTTTTTTTTCCCAGATGAACCTGAATCTAGCCCAATGGCTATCTGGTTGATTTAGCATAGCTCTAATTCTCCTATTCATTTCCTGACTAGTGTCTTTTAAAAAGTCCCCATATTCTGGAAGTAAAAATCAGAGCTTGAGTTTAATTTTTTTTTTATGATTTTTTAAGATAAACCAGTAACTTTTATGGCCTTGCTCTCTGATTCCATGAAATGGAATTAATTTCTTCGCAGCACTGGACTTGCTCTGTCAGTTCAATAAAAGTAATGTGGACAATTTCAGTCTATTACTTTTAAATTAACTCAGCCCATATGACTCTTCCTAATACACTGCCACCTTGTGAAAAACAGGGTTGCATTTTATTGATTCATGTGATAGATGAGAATATTAAGTGTTCCCTGGCAAACAGCACCCCAAACAACACGAGGCTCTTAGGCATGCCAGGACTGGGGAACTAATTACGCTGAGACAGAAGAGGTTATTTTACTCATATGTCGTAAAATGGAAAAAATATTAAAGTAACTTTATAACTTATAAAAAACACACCACTTCTCTTCCATCCCCCCCCCAGCCTTGCTGATAGATTTTTGTCTTGCCATATTTTGAGTCCATTTCTGAAAATGCAGAATCTAAGAAGGTCATTGGGAAGTGAATAAGAAAGAAACCGAAGCAGGGAAAACCTTAAGCCAGTGAAAATACGAGGAAATGAAAAGAGGCCCTTGTAACACCACACACCTGATATCTCAGTGCATGTACTAGCCCTGTTTCCCACAAAGGGAGAGGGATGAACAGGTATTGCCCCTTCAGAGATCAAAACTTTTCAGGAAGGTTGCTTGTTAAAATTTCACTTGGTGAAAAATGAAGTCTGGAAAGCTGGTGTGATGATCCTTTGAGGACGTCTTAGAATAATTGTAACAATAATGCATTAAAATGTCAGTAGGGGAAATGATTAATTGGAATTGCCTTCATTTTTCTCCTCCATTTGCTTGCATTCCTGTCCTTTGTTCCTCATATAAAAAATAAAAATAGTAACATCCAGTCTTAGCACTATATATGAAGTCTTTTTTTACTGCAAAGTGACATATGTGAAACCTTGCTACTGACATTCATGGACTTATATGCCTACGACTTCAATGGCTTTATTAGTGTTTTGGCTTTCAGCATAAAAGCTAAAACACTGAAAAGCACTGAAAAATTCTGGCCGTGGCAGTGACATTTTTCATTCTGTATCGGGAAGTGCGGTAGCTTGTGTGTTGGCTCTTGGTTTGCTCTTTACAAGGCAGAGAACCTAATTTTCAGTTATTTTTCTCTCAACTCTTGTCCTCACTTAAGAAGGACTAATCCAAGCCGGCACACTATACAAAAGAAAGATCAGAGGCAGAGGTGACCTGTGTTCTCAAGGCTCTAAAACACAAGCAAAGCGGGAATAAATGACAGACAGATATAATAGGAGCAAGAGAAATTGGGAGCAGGAAGCTATTTTCATGAACTCTTGCCCATGCTCGTTGGGTAACTCCTCCAGATGATGAGCTTCAAAATAGGCTGCTGGACCAGCATCCGAAACCTAACCTCATGTGGGTGCATCTTCCCTTTGTGTATTTTCCTTTACAAAATCTATATGGCATTCAGGATTGAAAACCCATCCCAGTATTTAAAAAAAATACATGGTTCTGTATTTCATCATAAGAACTAGAGGAGAGGAAAAAAAAGAAAGCAACGTTACAAATAAGTAAAATAAGTAATCTGCTGGTTGCTTTAGGCATGTTTCTGCTCATTTTAGTTTGTTGTCATTCAGTTTGATTCACTGAACTGATTCAATTTTAATGGTTCACTTATGCATGCAACTACCTGGAAAAAAAGATAAAAAAATGCCCCTAAAGCAAATCTTACTGAGATTTTGGTCAAAAAAGGGATCATAAATAAGCAGAAGCAAGAGCAAAAGCTAAAACAATATGGCACACATCAAGTAAAAAGAGAGTACAATATGTGAACTGAAGAGCAGAAAACAAACATGAGCTACAAAATAGAAGTTAAAAAATAGTACCTAAGGTAAAAAATCAAATTCAATATGTTTTACAATTACACAGGAGAATGAGTTTCTTCAACCTTTATATTCTTTCTTTATTCAGTTAATTTAAAGACAACAAGGTTGGAAGGGCATCTCTTCCAAGGCACCAGCAGTCTTAGAGTCCTTCCTGAACGCCGGAAAATTTAGCAAGGGGGAAAATTACATATACTAAGAATACAACATGATGAATATGTTGTGTCACATACATACCATCTGTGAGTTATTCTGATAGACAGAACAGCTTGTCTGCCAAATCCTAAAGCATGGCTTTGATTAGTGCATGCGTTGTACGATAATCATCTTGGGGAATTTGGGTGAATTAGAGTATGACCTTGAACTTGTACTTTAAAGGTCATGCCATCTAGGTCTGGAAGGGTAACTCCCTACTCCTGTAATTAGGTTTTTCTGTAATGAGTGCTGTAGAACAGAAGTTTTCACAAATGAGGCTGCCGTCAGTTACCAAGGAGCGGAGAAACGACATCGGGCCATAACTCCCAGAGAACAGGGACGGAGGGATTTTTACCTGCAGACTTCACGGTGGTTGTAAAACAAGATGTGTTGTATCCAGTGCTTCGTACTGGGGGAGAGCAATGGGAAGGGGAATTTTGAACTCACCAGGGTTGCAGCCACTCAAGGAGAGGTGTCCTGTGCATGGTAATTCGTTAATTATCTGCATAGTTCTGTAAATCATCTGCTTTTGTGGTGGTCACAGTGTTCCCTACTTCTTGGCTCCATCGCAGGCACTTACACGGTGGGAGGATGATCAGCATCTCACAGATTTGGTCCTTGCTATTCTGGTTTTAGTACTGTTGGAAGTTAATTTCATATGTTATCATTTACTTAAAGTTGTTAAATGTTAGCCTGAGTTTAAAAAAAACCCTAATTTTTGTGCAATAACATGATTCAGCTGCGATGGCTGCTGCAGTAAATGTCTTATAAAAGAGGTCCCTTCCTGAGCTATAGTGCCCATAAATATTAGCTTTATTTTTATAAGTAGTTGCTTTTTCAGCAGCAGAGTAGCTGTAACCGTAAAAATACTTAATAAGAAATGCTTTCTCAGTTGCCGTTTATATTGTTAAACATTAAAAAAAAAAACATTTTGCATTTCCTGAATAGCCCTTAACATTAAATGTAAGTTCTAAGCAATTGTTTTTCTGTGGTTTGGGGATTTTCTGCAAAATGGCTCTGAGCATGGAAAGCTTTTTTTTTTTTTTCATATTTTTTTTTTTTTTTAATTTTGAAACTGCTGAGCAGCTCTGAGTGTTGAAGATTTAGATTTTGAGAATGAAGAAACTTAAAAGAGGCTCTGCGCGCATCCTCTCTCGGCAAGCTGGTTTAATACAGATGTTGCCAAGCGGAATCCAGGCAGTTTCAAAACATGAACTTGCTGTTTCTAATTGGTACCTATTCTGAGTCACCCTGACTCGCTATTGTGGTTTGAAAATCACATTTTCCTGTCTTTTCCCCTTTCCCATGTTGCATGAAAATAATAGAGAAAAATTATTTCAGGCTGCCTTTTAAAAGCTAATTATGTGGAATGACATGTGAAAGGTTCAGGTATTCTAGGTGCATTTCTCCATGGGCTTCAGTGGGAGCAAGCAACCAAAAATCCTGGCATGTCAAATCCCAGTTGCCTTTCTTAGTCCTTCCATGGGTGGAGAATCTCGGCACCTTTCTGATGCTCTTTGATAGGTATAAAAAGCTGCGAGCGTTGCTGGCGACTCTCTGGAAGCAGGGAGGAATCCTGTTAAATGATTTGTGGCTCATCTAGTGGCACTTCTCTGTATTCAAGGTTTAAGAGCTACCCAAGCCTGGAGAAACCTTTTAAGCGTAGCAGAATTTCAGAGTGTGTAGGGCCGGACTCACTAAACTTTGCCATTTGAGTCCAGTCCCAGGGTATGTTGTGCTTTGTATGAAAAGGAAACAATCTGAGTGAATCCTCTACAAAAGTTAGATCTTACCCTGTTCTGTAAGTGCAATCATTTGTAAGCTTTTGCAGAGAAAGAACAAAATCTATTTTTAAAAGTTTCACTCTGTGTGTTGGAATTGTTTATTTTGGAGTCTGCATTAAAACAGCAAAAAAATGGTCATCAGCTAGGAACTTATCACTTGATAACCAGAAGGCATAGTGAAACTGCAAAACTCATTTCTATTGTTTGTTTGATTTGATCCTATAAAAATCGTGACAATGAACACAAGCAAGCATAATATATTCTTTCATTATGCTTCCGTATTTATTTTGTATAACAGGCAGATAAGTATGTCTCTAGCAGTTTCCCTTTTTAAGAATATTGTTGTTGATTTGAATATATAAATGTAGTTTTTTAAAAATTATGTATAGATAGTGTATTTTCATTTTGGAGGGTTTTGTTTCACACATTCATGTTTTAAGGCAACACTGTTTTCATCAGAGCTTGTGATCTTTCCTGAGTAGTACCTTCAAAGAAAAACTTTACTTTTAGTGGCTTGCACAAACGTCTAGGTATCTTTCAGGCACACAGGGAAAGGCAGTAGCTCTCCTGAGTAAGGGTTGCCATCAGAACAAAATCATTTCTGATGTGCTATTAGGTTTCACTTGCAGAACACCCAGAAGATTACCACGTAGAAGCTATGGTGGCTTATGTTCTCCATGGTGAATTTTATAGCATCAAATCGTGTAAATGAGTTTTGTGGTTTCATTGCTTCTATATTCCCCCCCTGTTTTTTGTGGAGGGTGCAGTAATTGCCATGAATTCTGCAGAGAATTTGCAATCAGACATATTTTCTGTTAGAACAAGGGGGCCCACCTTGAGTGCCTTTGCCAGCGATAGATCTTGGCAGCAAGTCCATAGGGAAAAAGTTGTTCCTGAGGCTCGTCCTGGACAGGAGACCAACTCTTAAAATGAACAATCAAGTGCAGATACGAGAGCATTATGGTCATATACCATGATCCAGTATGAAAAATGCTACAGCTCTATCTTCCAGTGTCTTTTACATGCTGCCACAGCACAGTGTAAAAGAAAAGAGAGAAAAGGTTTAACACATTCCAGTTGGGACAGCATGGGAAATGTGAGTTTCCAGAAATAGATCAAGGTGTTAAAGTTAGATCCAGTTACAGCGGAGACTAGTTCTGTGGAAGACCATGTGTTAGGAGAAAATGTTCTAGTCCGGAATAAAAAAAAAAAAAAAACTTTCTAAAACTAAATCTTAAAATATGCACTCAACTCTAGAATAGCAGATGCTCTCCACTCCAGATGCAGTGTATTGGAAGAAGTCTGCATTTTTTCAGTTGCTGCTAAAATAACGTCTATAGCATTTCAGACTGGAGACACTTTGCAACTCAGGAAGAAGTTCCCCAGATGGAAGAATGTGAATTATTTATGCAGTGTTTATCTCAGGGTTTACTTCCCATCACAACCAATTAAGGCTATTTCATTTCATTAAAACTAACATTTCCACATTGGGGAAATCATTTATCTAAGGAAAATGTTATAGTATCCACTACTTAAAAGCTTGGAAGCTTCCATCAATCATATAGTCTCACATTCTTCTAAAAACTTTCAGGATGGGAAAGTAAAGACATTTTCCTGTATTAGGTCTTGCCAAATTGAATTATAATTAATTGGATTTTAACAAATTAAGATATTCATTCTTTTCTTCCTACGTAGTAGGAAACGGGCTTCAGAAGTGGTGCCCTGTCACCTCAGCCTTGCAGTCCCTGGACAAGCCTCAACTCATTTTTATCTGTATTCATAGAGCAGAGAAGGAGCCTTTGCTCCCACTGAATTGTCTTAAGACGTTTTTGCATGAGCAAAGACCGAGATCAAGCCTCACAGAAACAGAACGTATTGTGAAATGAAATTGGCAGCTTGGTATGTAATTCTGCATTGAAAGTCGCTGTGTTTGCATGGCAGTGGGGAATTTACTGTAATTCTTGTCTTTGTTCCTCTCCTGCTGCCGGTGTCTGACTGTGACTTGTGCGAGGTGCACCATCGGGTGTCTGCGATAGCCACGGCATTAAACTGAAAGGTCGTCGTCTTATTAATTTTAGAACTATTTTCCAGTTGAGATACTGCCAGGTCTCACTGAGGTTTCAGCAGATTAGATTAGATGGTCTTGTGTATAGACCTGCTCTAAATGAATTGCATCAGTCTTAGGGAAGAGGGGAAGGGAGAAAGAGAGCCCATTACTGTCATTTGACAACTTCATTTCAGTTCTTGCCCCCAACAATTATAACTCCTAGAAAAGCCAACTTTTGGAATCTGAGGAGTTAAGGTCTGGTCAAACAAATCACTGCCTGTCACTGGTTTTTTTTTTAAAGTCTAGAGCAACAAGGATGCCAATCTTTGAAATATGCTAGGAGAACATGGGCAAAAATAATCAAAATAACAGGTATGCAGTTTTATCTTGGTCTGTGGTGGGTTTAAAATTATAGAATATGCTGTAGCTAACTTTACTGGTGGCTCTTTGTGTGGTCTGGCTCAACAGTATCACTGTAAGAATGTTAAAATATCGATTTGTTCTTGTGGCGGGAAGGATTCCTGCATTATCTCCATCCTCTCTGGGGACAGGCATTAACAAAGGCCTTCGGAAGTCATTCAAGACTCGTTTGCAAACAGCTAAAATTTCTCAGAGTTTTATAAGTAGGCTGTAGTGGTCTAACAATCAGTTATTTTAATTTCATGCATTTAAGGGGAAATAAACATTGTTTTTCACAGCATCCTGCTGAAAAAAAAAAGGTCTATTGTTGCCCTGAGCTTGTGGGTGTATGTGTGTGCTTATTTGTGTGGAAGCCCTGACTGTTTTAAAACCATATGCATATAACTACTATTTCTTGGTGAGATACGACAAAATTCTGCATGTGATAAAGAGAATTTAACAGTGGGTGAAATTTCTTTAGATCACAAATTTATTAAAATGCCTGACATTATTACTGTGGAGGAAAAGTTTATCCTTATTTATGTCTTGCTGCTGTTAACTTGGAAAAAACCAAGATGATAGTGATTACAAACTCTGATTTGTATGTGACTGTAATCAGGTTGTGATGTGGAAGGAAGGAGGAGGAAATCTCACCTAAGTTAAGTCGGCTCCAACAGTTTGTTATATTATGCATTAGGTCTTCTTTAAACCATTTTCCCCCAGAAACATTTTCGTGTCTAGTTATGCCAGAGAAAATCCAAGTAATTTTTGCCTCTTTTTTTAAGGTACTTTTATCTGAGCTGAACATACTTGCAGAAATCCTGTGGTTTGCTGGCTTCTGCAGTTGTAGCATCTTTTGAAGCTGGCTCCTTGCCTGTCGGGCTGGATCCTGTACAAGCACCGAGCAAGGAGCCCGCCCCAGGTCCGGGTGCTTTACAAGCGGATGGCTTCAGACTGAGCCTCCCGCAACGAGCCCTCGCTCTCACTGACCCTTGGTTTTATTCTCAGCATCAAACTTCAAAGATTTAATCCCTGTCTAGCATAGCACTGTTTCAACTTGTTTTATCTGCGTGTGGGTGAAAAAAAGGAATATCGAAGTGATACAATTAGGACAATGTACCTAAACCTATTGATTGTGCTGTGTTACTCTGCTTGTAACTTATTGCATTCATCTGGCACTCGTCAAGCGGCACTAGTCAAATGCTTTACATTCTGAAAAGGAAATTTAATAGAGGCAGGACTCAGTATATGTGTCTGTGAACACTCTTGCATTTGTCTAGAAAATTAAATTTGATATCACATACTACAGCTAGAGTAATTTTTTTTGGTGTGGAGGCTGTTAGTGTTACCAGCTTTTGAACATCTACCAATGGGAGCGTGGCTTTCTGAGGAATGGCCTGTAGCTACAGAAATCCCAGGTCTGAAACCTCACAGGGTGGGTCCAGACATCAGAATAATAAAGTCACTGTATTCATTGAGGATGTAGTCTTTCTTTATATCCTCTCTTACTGATCCATCATTAACTGAAATCGGAAGATAACATTCAGAGGAGACTTTCTCTGTACAAACTTATGTCTGAATACACTGGAGCTGTGTTCCAGCAGGTCTCAGCACAACGGCTTTAGAAGCCTCTTCCACACAAGGCTCTGAAAATTACCTTATGCATTTATTAAATCTCAATTAATTTCAGGGTAGGGAGACACAGGGATTTGCCGCTTCTCTTGATGACTTACTGACCCAGAGAAACTGAAGCTAGGTATAATATAGCTGTTTGGAGGGAAACCCTTCACAAGTCAAGGTGGAGGCCATATTTTAAGTCCAGGACACGTAATTACATCATACGGTGGGAGTCTGCTCTTGGGTGGCCGTATCCCTCCAGTTCTATTCCTGTAGTGGCCATAGAGGAAGTGTTTGTGATTGAACCTCACACAGAGACTGTTTTTCTTATGTTTCTCAGACCTTCCTTCCTTTCCACAACAGGACTCAGCAGAACAGCCACGCGGCTTTATTTAGTATTCAGCCGGGCTTCAACTGTCAGTGAGATACTAATGGAAATTTATCGCACGCTGAACCCAAAGTGACATATATATATGTTAAAATGCTGTGTTTTATTGCACACCTAAAAATACTTCACTGTCCTTACTTTTTGAGCTTTTTTTATGTAAAGTCCTCAATCATTGCTTAAAGTCTGGCACTTCTGTATTAATCTTTCTCTTTTTTTTTTTTAATGTAACTTTTTCTAATGAGGAAGAGAGTAAAATGGAAATTTTTGATCATCGAGTTATCAAATCATTCATCTTATTTTCATTTGTCATTCAAAGCAGAATTAAGTACAGGAGCATTTCATGACGCACTGTAAAATGATGATGAAACTACTTGATACTAGGGGTCAGACAGTCAGCTGCTACAAATTGGCTTTATTGCAGTAATTTTAACTTCTGCTTTCTCCGTATAAGGAGGTGGCCTCTCCTGTGTGTTATTGATGGCTGCTTTTGAAATGCTTTTGAGTGAACCACCATGAAGGTAAACACTATCTGACATGGTTTGCTTTGGAGAGCTCGTCATCTCTAAAGGCTTCTGAATGCTCCTGAGAGGTAAAATGGTGTCACGATGAGGAGACGAGTATTTTTATGCCTTTTGCTTTGATCTTTTTGCTCCTGAGTGTGAAAAGGCAACCTTCTCTTCTATGGAGCGACTCGCTGAGTCACTCTATTCAGAGACCTCTGGTGACCAGAGAATGCAAATTTCTATCCCTGGGCTGTTTTATTAGCAGTAAGTAATATGCGAGCAGGTGGAGTTTTACGAAAAACATCTTTAGGGAGCATGAATGAAGGGCAGCATTTTATATGAACAAGAGGTCTGCATTTTCCTGATATTCTAGAGCTTTGTGTGTTACATAAAAGGAGTTTTATCTGAAAACTCTCTCCCCAGTCATGCCTCGGTTCACTGGTGTGAGTTTGGATTGAATACTCTTTCTGTTGCCTGTATTTTCTGCTCAGCAATTCTTCCATGGAATGACAGAGGGATGTTCTGGAGGGACAGACCAATTATTTCTCGCCAGTTAATCTGTAAGGATTATGGCATTCTCAGGAGTTCCCACTCAGCTATCCCACCCAGTTATTCTTCCTCTGATACGTTTTTCTAAGACAGCTTTCCCTGGGAGTGTGAGTATTATTTTTGCTTGTAAGGAAGCTTTGCTGATGTCTGGAAGAAAAATTTGCATATCTTGCCTTATTAGAGCAAGTAGAAGGGGCTACCCCCTAATTTTCTAAGGAGCTGTGTTTGAAGTCCAGCTAACAGGTGAGAAAAAAATGGCCTATTCCTCATCCACAGGAGGACTAAAAGAGGACTGCAAGGTATTTATCACCATCTTTGTTACGTTTCTGAGAGATTTAATAGTCCCCAGAATTGTTCATTTCTTAAGAGCTATGTGCTATTAAACTGAGGCATTATTTAGCAATTGGTGCTGTCTCAAGAGGATAATTACTCAGAAGTATCTATTTGAAAATTCATCTACTGCTAGTTGTATAAATGTCTACAGTGCCTGAAGTATTTAAATACTGAGAGGCTTTATGATTAAAGTTCCATATTACAATATTTAACAGAATGGTGGATTTCCATTAATATTGTGTGTGCTTAGATCTGAATGCTGGTATATTCTCAGTGGCTCATGGGAATCTGCACCTACTGATGTCAATCCCACTGAGTAAAGGAAAGTAGGTACATTGTGTGTCATGGTGCATCCCCAGGTGCAGGGATGGATGCAATACAGCTCTCAAGTCAAAAAAAGCCTCAGCTTACCTTTGTACAGCACTGCTGAGTTTGGGGGGAACAGGACAGTGGATTAAGTTTTTTTTTGTCAGTGTTAGGTTGAGATTGGACTCAATGTTCTGAAAGATTCCTTCCAACCTAGACGATTCGATGAAGTGGCTGCTGCCCATGCTAGGCGTGATGATGAAGTGCTTTGTGAAGGAGGACCGGGAGAGTCTTCAGTATTTGATCCATTCTTGTGAAGCTAATTGGGTCTCTCTTTATCTTTGCCACTTCATTGCAAAGGAATTTGCACAGGTGTAAAGTCTTTGAGAACCAGAGTGAGCAGTCAGGTTTTGGTGAAACTGGTCAACACACTCTAAACTTATTACAAGGGACTGACATATCATATGCAGACACACACACAAAGCAGGATCATATCAATCTCATTTTCTAGTTTAACTAGGTTAAAAAGAAGACTCTGAGTTTGCATGTATAGTAACAAACATTAAATTAGTTATTGCCACTCTAGGAAGTGTTCCTGGAGTCCTTACCCATGTGAGCTCAGTGCTCAGCAGTAGCAAAAAGGAAAATAGGAAGATT
The DNA here is from genome assembly GCF_964106895.1 of Numenius arquata. Lineage (NCBI taxonomy): Eukaryota > Metazoa > Chordata > Aves > Charadriiformes > Scolopacidae > Numenius > Numenius arquata. The sequence continues at coordinate 8,905,668 of NC_133583.1, read as the reverse complement.
AAAAATTATTAGGAAATGAGTACGATCAACAGGAAAAATCTTTACTCTATGGTATATATAGCTTGAGCAGCCCTGATTGCCCACCCTCAAAAATGCTTTGTATGTCCCCAAAACCTAGAGGACCTACAGTGATACAAAACAAGAAGCTAAATAGTTCTTGTGTTATCTCAGCTTGGAAAAGGTGACTCGGGACACATGATTACAAAGGTCCTTGAAATCTCAAATAAGTGAAATGGATGTTATGCTTTGCGATATAACAAAGGGTCTGAGCCCCAGGTACACATTCAACAGAAGGGAACACTTCTCATGCAGTAAATCAAAGCGCATGAATTGTGGATTGATCTTGTAGCGGTCAGCAGAGTAAATACAGGTTGGAAAGACAATTTAACAAAGTTTTGGACAAACCAGTCAAAGGATGATCCCTGTGCGGCTTCCAGCTCAGGCCTCTTGAGGCTTGCTGGAAGCTGCGGGGGTGTAGCTAAGGGGACAGTTGCCGTTTGTCCGTGTAAACATGCACTGTCTTGTTTTAACTTTCCCTTAGTGCTTGGTACTTGAGACAGGATACAGAGCTCTAGATGCACCTGTAGCCTGAACCAGGTGTTTTTATGAGGGCTCTCCAGGGCTGTATTAATGCAGCCTGGAGTGTCAGACAGCATCCACGGCAACACTGCTCTAGACAAGATCAGTGTGTGGCATCGCTAAGAAACTCTGCAGAAAAAGGGCAGATTGCAATAGTTCAAAAAACATCAAGATGCCTTCCAAGATATGTGCTTAAATGAGAAGGGAATGGAGCTGGAAAGCAGCAGATCAAAACTGATGTTTTGTAAATCATCGCTGGATGTAATTAATGGGTACGCTCGTGCCATCCGTAACCCTTGGCTGGCAGACTGTGTAAAGGAACCTCTTGAGAGTGAAAGGGCCAGATGATATATTAATGAAGGGAGGGAGATAAAATACAGTGCTTGCATTTTCACCATCTCCTGGGATCTTGGGACCCCGTAATACCAGCATACCAACCACCATGTGACTGCGTGTTCTGGGAAGACAGTCATGATCCTGAGCGTGGTTTGACCTGCTCAGAGCAGCAGTGTGGGAAGCTACCAGAGCTGCCACTGACTTCACCTAAATCTTTGACAGCCCTGTGGCGTGAGAGATACAGATGCTGTCTCTTCTTTGTTTTACTTTTTCTTCCCCATCCCACTTCTTTTCCTTCCTATCTCTTTCTTACTTCTGTCTAACGCGAGCCTGGCATAGTGAGGCCTTTCCACAGTTCTGCGATCCCCTGACCGGTGAGGCAGGGAGAAGCTGTGCCCTGTGCCACCTGACAGGAATTACCAGGTGTTGGAGTGGCTGATAACAGCCGCTTTCATTGCCTGTTTTCCATGGCAATGAAGTTGCAGGTATCGGTCACAGAAGCTGTGTTATCTGTCTGTGCACTTCTTTTCTTTTTGTTGTTATGGTTGTTTTTTTCTGAAGAAACTAGGACTGGACTCCAGAACTATGCTAGATTATCTCACCTGTTTTTCTGAAGAATATCTGTCACCACACTTAGTACCATCCAGATTGTCCTTGTAAAAAAAAACCCATTTGCTAACAGAGATAGGGATAAGGAATATGATGATGCTCCAATACTTAATTGTTTATATTTGAAATTCTTTATTTTTCTGTACTATTCTTAACTTTTATCCTATATCTTTATAAACTTTTATTAAAGATTTTAAATCATTAGTGTTGCCATGGAGCTGAGCAGCCTGGGTCTGTGCTCTCAACTCTGACTGTTCAGCATTACAGACAGGGTCATGTTAACACCTTAGCCTGTGACTCTTCATACTCCATTTTATTAATGTGAGTGAGCCAAGCTGTTGGATGCCTTTTCCTCTGGAGCCACAGGCTGTGCTGCTGGAGGGCAGAACGATGCTCTGGGTCACTGGTGAATACTGTTATATGAACAGGGTTCTTCAACTCCCTCAAGATCAAGCAGATGACATTACAGCTGTTGGATTCAGGTCGCATTCACCACCTTTTCTCTACAGCTATGAGAGTGAGATGCCTGCTTTTATTAAGTGAATGTGGGGATTATTAAGTAAACACAAGACTTTCTTTTCTAGGGCTCTGATTACAGACCTGCAATATTTCTGTCATAAATTGACCTGGAAGACTTCTCTTAGTGAAGTATTAGCATTAGATGCTGACAGCCTTTGGAGTGTTTGTGTCTGACAGGGCATGCTGTGGAAGGAAACCAGGCACGCTGGATTAAAGACAAGCTAACCAGGGTGGAAGAGGAAAGCTTAAAAAAAAACCTGAAGTAGGACATGAGCCATTTATCAGAGACAACAGACCCTCACCCTCTGCAGGAAGCACTGCTGCTCCTGAAGTGTCGACACAGGAGTCAGGAGGTGGTGCCTGGACCTAGTTTAAGAGAGAAAATACTGTCATATGGGTATGACCTTTAAAACATGCTGGGACATGATTATTTTGTGCATCTGGTGAGGAGGACCCTGTTGTTCTTTTTCTGAAATGCCCCCTAGTAACAAACACTAGCTTATTAGTGATGTTCACTAGTTGAGTGAGGAAAATGTTATTTTGGACGTTTTGGAATATCCTCTGGCGCTGCACTCTTAGGTGGTGGGTTATGATCAAGGCCATATGGTTAGAGCACCACTTGCACCATGTCTTGTTACTATGTAGTAAGTTAACTTTAAAATTCTCTTTGAGATACCATTCTGGGTTTAATGTCCTTTCAATATTTCAGTGCAGCATATGCTTACCTTTTTCTAAACCTTTATTGCAATAATAGGAAAGTTTAAAATTTAAATCAAGGCTTTAATTCTGTCCCTCAAGCCGTGGTGTATTTTAAATAGGTGGTGGTATATTTGAACAATCTTTTTGGCAATACCTTGCTGACCAAGACTGAGATTTATGCAAGTAATTTTACCTCAGAATTGTGATTCATAATGTATCTTGTTATAAAAAGGTTAAATAGAAGAAATATAACTTTTATAGAACATAGGCTATAAACAGATTCTTAAATGAATCACTGATTTGTAGGTTAATATTTGAATTTTTAACTTCAGTGCCACACTTTTAATATATTTCAGGCTTCTTGATCCAAAGCTTACTTTATATTCTGAAGGTGTGCAATTGTTTGCTGTAATCTCAAGAGAAGATAAGCATGACATCTGGTTCACACCTGTGGTTTTAGGGATAAGAGCGTAGCTGCTTTATGTATTATTCAGGGCACTCTGTTGAAACTGCAAGGAATTTGACTGTTTGAGGCCCTTTGTCCCTAGGTTTTATACTTGCTGAAAGTAAACATGAAATATAGGAGTCTTCTCTCAGTAGGTATTGAATAGACTATTTATGCCAACCTATGCCTGCTGCCAGAAGGGAAATTAGTTATGCAGGTTAATTATCAGATTTATGATAAAGACTTTACTTGTGCAACTCCCATATTTCAAAAGTTCCATTGAGGCATTTCGTGCTGTGACAGAACAATGCCAGGAGAGGCGAACGTACTGGTAACACCTACAACGGTCTGGTTCTGTATCGCAGGTGATACCTCCCCTGCCCACCGCAGCCCTGGCCCTGGGCGGCATGGAACATGCTCTCCGTGTTATGTGACAGGGAGAGTCTGCACCGTTTTGCAGCATTTCCAGTTTCCATTTGTGGTCGCAGGCATAAACCGAAGGTCTGGGCTGGTGGGGACAGCAAAAGAATTAATTTGGTTGGGCACATCTAGAGCCAAAGGCACCCACAGTCTGGAGAAAAGCCAGCAGCTGTCATACGGAAAACCAGAACTTAGATGGTGCCCATTACCCAGGTGAGTTGTGTCAATGTGAGGTGCTGAGGCAGAAGAGGTGCTTTCAGAAATACACAGGTGTGAGCCAGGGTGGAAATGTGACTCTCTGGCTTGAGACTCGTTTCTATTATTAAAATGCAGAGTAGAGGGAAGGGACGAAGCTGGCACAGAGCCTGGCTGAGCAGGGACACAACTGTGCATGCCTCCCACGAGGAGTGTACACTGAAAACGGTACTGAACCAAAGTCTGTCAAATTTGGACTCAAATACCAATCTGGTAGCACTGTTGTGTTCATCAGGAGTCCAAAGAAGTTCAACATGCTTTAATTTCAACATCAAGGGGCCCTTAAAAAAATTGGAGGTGTTAAAGCTGAGAGGTTGTTTTATTCACATTCTATAAGGTGATGCCACGAGCGAGCGGCAGAGTCAGATGCACCAGGGGAGTCTGGACACGGCATCTGCAGACAGGTACCAGCGTGGGAGGGGGTGAGAGTTAGATTTGTGTTTCTGCTTCATAGGCATGGAAGGATAACTTTGACATTTAGCAAAGAACCATTACAGAATGTGTTTGCAAATGGGTTTGAAGATGTGACAGTGGACAAGTTTTTAGCTTTAAAAAGGCTGCACAATTTCTAGCACCTTAACCTTTCCGTCAGTTTTGCTGCTTACTTGAATGTTTTGCTTCTTGCTGTGCTGAAGTCCAATTCTTTTTGATTTGTTAGTGTTAATACAGAATCATGTCCTTAACAAGCTGGTGCCATTAAGGTGGTGTATTCAGCTGCTGTCTGTGTGTCTACACAAAAGTCACTAAGACAAGAAGTTTACAAATTTCTCAACATCGCACTTCAGATGTGTGCAGACTTCACTTTCTATTCCAGTAAAAGTCAGAGGATAAGGGAAAGCAAGCTAGAAAATAAGAGACACAGTACAGAAATATTACATGCAAGGTTTTCTAAGAGACTGGGGAATTTGAGTAGGCACCCCATGATGGGGAAGGATTTCAATTTGAGGTACTTATGAGAGATCGTGAGTTTTAGAAAGGATATCGTGTGCTTGCTCCTTGCATATTAAGCCCTTTTGAGAAACTTGAAGTAAAACACCCACATTAAGCAGTTGCATTGGAAAAATCCCTTTTGTGTTCAAGCGGGAAGTCAAGTGGCAGAACTAGTGCTGTCCCACCTTCCTCCAGTAATCTCCAAGGTGCTACTGAGACCTCTGATGCTGAGCACCCTGCTCGCTTTATCTTTGGGATTATGATGCTGCCTTAGATAGATGTGTATTCTGCAATATATGGGAAAGCCCGTATTATTTTTGCCCTCTGTTATGAAGCCCTCGAAGTAAGCTCTTCTCATGGGCTGGTTCTGCTGTAATTGCCCATATACTTCACAGTTCATAAATAAAAATAACTCTGGAAGTGTACAGCCCAGAGGATTTCACATCCCCTCAGAGATAAGAATGGCCTTTCGCCCAGCAAAATGCTTCTGAAAATGTGCCCCATCTGCTGCATGGCTTTGAATCCAGAGATGCAACAAAACTATAAATATCTCAAAATTTGTTCTGAGGCATTTTGAAGATCATTAGACCTCATAGAAGAGCTCGCCTTCTCCCATTTTAAAAACAAAAACCAAAAACAACCCACCACAAAGAAAAAACAAATAAACCACACAGGACGTTCTGAATTCCACAGTACAAAAAGAATAATTTGCGCTAAGATGTGAGCTCTCAGAGGAATGAATACTTGTGCTAGTGCATCTTTAAAGTGAATGGTATATGAAATTGTATTAATCACACATGCTAGGAAAAGTGTGCTTTTGTAGGGTTTAATTTTAAAGTGCAGCTCCTTTCTTTTCCCTGAAGAGCACTGGAGTGTTTTTGCTGGGAAATCCCAGCAGTTCTTTCCATTCTGGCAGCACTTCTTGATGTTTAAAAAAGTAAATGGATTCTTGAAAGACAAGCTGAAGTAAGGACAGTTTGGGTATTTTGAAGTTTAAAACTCTTTCTTCAGTAGTTTAGTTCTTGTGGGAAGACCATAGGAAACAGATGAAGACGACAACAGTCACTTTTGGGTTGAGTTCAGAGCTATTCTGTGCATACAGTCAGTCCATCTGACTTGTTTTTAGTTGCTGTGGCATTTGGTGCTTAGCCACTTCCTAAATTGCCTGTTTCAGTTTTTCACCCCTGCCAGCAGCTAAGTATTGCTTCTAATTTTTCTGTTTGGACAGTTTTAGAAAGCAAAGTTTGTCTCTCGCTGAAATAGGAGCCTCAGCGTTGTGTGTTCCCACACGCATGGGCTTGCTCTCTTGTTTGGAATATGCCACGATTAGACAAAGCCGCTGTGGGTGAGACTCAGAACTACTCGATCAATAAATCAAAAAGTCTCTGGCAGAGTCAGAGTCTGGTAGTGGAGCTGAAGACCAGTGAAAGACCCCAGCTGACCTCCAGGAGCCTGGGAAGATGCCCGCAGGGGTATGTGGATGCGGTGCCTTGCAGTAAGCATCTTCCCTGAACTCCTGACATCGGCTCTATGTCAGTTATGAGCTGTTTGGAAGTGGCTACCACTGTTAAGAGGCCATACACTGTCTCCACGAGGTACTTGTGTGACTCTTACTTATTGCAATATTAAGCAAATGAACAGCAATTCCAAAGTTTTTTCGCCAACACCACTCCAAATGGTAGTTTTTCAATTGCTTGTCATTCTTCCCATTTATTCCCAATCTTTCATAATTTTCTTCAAAAAACATCCAGTTAAAGGAGGGATGGCTAATAAACATAGTTTACACATGAGGAAACGACGCCCAGAAATTGGCAGTGATTTCTGCAAGACAGCAGAAGTAGTAGTCTGGGAACTAGAGAGTTCCAGGACTTTGCAATACAAGGACTAGTAGGTTGTTGCTTCTTCTCAAGTTACCAAAAGACCCAATTCATAAGGAATACTCCTACTTTTACCCAAAAATCAGAATACTGAGTCTCTCGTTTGGTTTTATGGGCTTCTTAATCTTTTCAGGAGGGAAGGAGATTTGCATTTTCAAGGTTTTTCTCACAGACTCGATGGCAGCAGCCACAGTGATTTTTAAATTGCAGTGAAGGTCCTCCTGGAATGACTTCATTCCAGATCCTTGGACTTTAAGTGAAATACAGTATGTCAAGAACCCTCTGATGGAGGAGTATGAATAAGCAATACTGTTTGGTGTAATCTTTTATCCTTTTTTTATTTTTACCTCCTCCTCTCCTTGGATCTCTTCCATCCCTTGGACATGTGGTTCTCATCCTTTTTATGAGCTGACTGAGCACCCTATTGTACACTTACCACCCACGTTTCCAGAAAAAGAGCCTCCTAAATTTGTGAGTCTAACAAGATGCTGTGATGTATCTGGATACACAGGTATAATTACCACAGAATGAAGATATTTAAACGTTTTTAGAAGATAAGAAAAGGAGGAAAGGTTCAAAAAAGCCTCCTGCTCATTATGCTTCAATTCTTGTTTACATCCTAGTATTAAAGTGTTAGTATTATAATTTCCTGTGTTTGGAAGGAGGTCAGATATAAAACAACATTTGTAACAAGAGGGTCAGAAATGAGAGGCACTGCATGGGGAGGTAATAACCACAGCTCTGTAATTCAAGGGTCTTGTGTGTTGTGAAAGAGAAGACTTACTGCTGATTTTTTGTTGATTTTGAATGATTTATAACATTTTACTTGTGGCGGAGTGTTGCAATCTATGTTGTCATGGAAATTCTATTGAATTTATAGTTCCATTTATCCAAAACGATTTTCCAGACTTCATTTCATGGTGAATCATATGGCTGTTACTTGGAGTACAAAGCAATTGCAAGAAAGTTTCATGTTATGGAAAGCATAAACACTGAAACCGTTATTTTCATATTATGGAAATACAAATGAATGCAACATACAGCTTTTTAGCATCAAATATGCCTTCATTGTGTAATGACTCAGTGTACATACATGAGATGGATTTTCTTGTTGGGGATGGGAGCGGGCCTAAGGGGCATTTATTTCTGGCAGTAGAAATAAGGGAAGTTTCTGGCTTGCCAGGGTACTTCTCTCGTAACGTTCAGGGCTTAACACTCAAGATACTGAGTGATATGGCTGCGATCCAGCAACACATTGAAGCCCAGGGCAATCCTATGAGCATCGTGTTGCCTCGCTGTTCCTACTGGGCTGTTACTGGACCACTGACAGGTTTAAATGCTGTTCAGAGTTAGGGGCAGAACGTGCAACAACTGCCAACTTTCAGGTTGAAAATGACTATGAAATCGCTCAGTCTCCGCTTATAACATAGCTACACCCACTGCGTTGTTTGTAGACAACAAAGCAATAATTAATGCTTACTATTAAAAAAGATTAAAGGGAAATTTACCATACTTCTGAGGCATGCGAATGTCTAAATTGAGTTAAATTCTTTTATATCATTTGTATGATCTTTGCTCTTCCTGTTGTTTCAACCCCTTCCATTTGTTTCAGCCCAGCATTGTATTCATTATCAGGTTGCGATTACTTTAGGGCGAAGACTCTGTCTGACTCTTTGTTTTGCAATTTACCCAGCACGCTTTTAGGCACTGTGAAATACTAAGTTATGACATTCAAAATACATCTCTGTACCTGCCTAACTATAGTTAAAATTTCACTGATGAATAATAGACTAGGCAGGAAAAACATGCCATTATCTGCTCCTGTTCAACTTTATCTTTTAAAAAGAATGCAGTATACTCTGTGTTATTACATCAAGCTCTAGTAGGAGAACTGGAAAACATCACGATTCGCTCTTCCCCCTTGCCTTTTCTAAGCAGATTTAGAATATGTTATAAATGATAAGTTTCATGGGTTTTTTAAAGAGAATATAATGAGGAGTCAAACATCAGACTTCATTGTCCCCGTGTACATCTCACACTCCAGTAAACACACAGACTGCAGGACAGTTATTCTGAATTTTCAGTGCTGCAGTGAAGATTACATTATGTCTGTAGAAAATTTTTATTCCAGCCAAATGGATCACATCATCCAGTTTACTAGAAATCTATGCACATATTTTAAAGCAGAAGTAAGTTACATACGGGCTTTCAATTAAGAAAAATCATGTATGATTCATAATCTTAGCACAGAATTTGGTTTTGTGCGAGAGGTTTCAAATCCAGCTGTAAAAGTGTCTGAGAATAATTTCTTCTTACAATATAAGCAGCAAAGGTACTAATTAAGAATTAGTATGTTCAGTGATTAACTCCATCGTTTAAAGCAAACATTTCAGAATTTTTGTTTCACCACTCTGCAAAGATTTGCAGTCTACCTGCGACGCCTGTGTGTTTTGCTCCTTTGAAAATACTCTCAGTCTCTAAAGCAGTACATAATAAACCACATATCTGTTGCCTCTGCATCTTGCTGCCCGATTCATCAAAAAATTGGCTGGCCTATAAAACCTTTCTTTTTTTTTAACCTCTTTTTTTTTTTTTTTTTTTAGCTTTAAATTGCATGGTAGTCCTTGGATTGCTGGAAGGAAATGAGCAGAAAGCTAATTCTGATGATCTTTTCCCTTCCACCAGAATTCCTGATACTATTGAATATTCTGTACTCCACATCTGTGAAAGCACAATGAGCCTTTGTTCATTTTTTAATCTAGAGAGAAATCTGCTGTAGGAGGTTGCACAGGGTGATAGCAGTCCAATTTAAAAGTCTCAATTATTTATTTTTAAAATACTTGGCATCTGTCTGTGGAAAATGTACTTGCTTGGTTTCCAGTCTCTTAGAATTGCTTTGAACTCGCTTACATCTTCTGGGATCTATCAAATGCTCATTGTGGCTTTTCTCTCATAAGTGCTGAAGGAGTTTAGCCGTGATAGTCTGTATTGGATGTAAACTTTCTGTCTTTGTAGTGGGGTAATAAGAGCAAAAAGATGTCATGTGCAGGAATGGTGATTTCTGTCTGGATGTCTGTCTTGCCAAGCAGAGGAGGAGCATCCAAGCAGAGAGCTGGAGCCTTTTATTTGTGGCAGGGAGAAGTCATTCACTTGAATCAGGCTCAGTTTTTGCAAGCCAGTGACATTTCATAAAGAGGGTTTAGTCATTCAGCAGCAATTGTACTTAATGAAATCACAACTGATCTCTGGTGGGCAGTATTTCTCAGTAATACACACGCACGTTTTGGACAGCCTGTCCTTACAAGATCAGCGTGGTGGTAGCCTAGTTTTCAGTCAAAATCTCTTAAGCACGGAGCAGGGCCTGACATTTTGCCAGCTCTGGAGAACACCAGACTTCTGTAGAGATTGGAAGAATGCGGTTGAAGAAAGGTGTCTCTGCAGAGAGTAGGTTGACCCCAAGGAAGAGGGGATTGCCTGCCCGATGGCATGGTGGAGGGTGGTGTAGGTGGTAGGAGCATGGAGGCAAAGATGCTCCAAGCTGGGGAGTTCCTTAGGTGTTGGATGTGTGTGGTGTATTCATTTGTGTAAGTGTTGTCAGCTGGAAAAAGGCCTGGAGTGCTTGGAAACTGTAGTGGTTGGGCACTGAAGCTTCCTGGACAGAAGAGACTGGAAAACGTGACATGGTTTTCCAGGGTGACTAGCAATTATCTCCTGGGTTATGGCAGAGTGAGGGTTTTCTCTCTAATCCTCTGTTTTAAGGCACTTGTAACATTCTGAAGATTTTCGCTTTCAGTGAGATTTTTTCAGGCTTAATCTGTGCTGTACAACAAAGCTCTCTCAAGTTTGAGTGAAAACAGTTCTACTGTTTTAGAGTGTGAAGAGTGTCAAAGCATAACGTTTTTCCATTAAAAGCAGACTCTTGCCCTCTCCCTGCCTCGATAAAGCTCTGTAGCTGCAGTAGTTGTTGGTAGCATTTTAGGATGGAGAGTCTTCCTGCGAGAAAGTGCCGTTGTGTTGCTGGGGACGGTTTGTTCTAGCTTAGCCTTATCAAAATACTGAAAATTTCAAGTTGCTTGGACACTATGTGTTGGTTTGGTTTTTTTTTTATAATAGATGTCTACAAGGCACATGCAAGCATACTGCTGTGGTGCACATCCGAGATTAAGGAAGTCCGTGTAAGCCTTTCCCGGCCTTGTTAGTTGTAACGGGGCTACAGGTGAACGACTTATAAATGTAGTATATTGTGCCCTAGAGAACAGGATTCTTATGCCCTCTGGGACCTATGCCACCAGGATGGCTATTTGGAGCATTCTCAGCAGGCGTGTGTGGAGCCGAGCATTCCGACTGCAGACAGTATCACACTATAGAAACTACAAAGGATATTTCAGGCTTTCCCATTGCTAAGGGATTCAGAGCCTTTAAAAATATATGTATTTTTTAAATTTTGCAAAATAGAAGCTGTTGTGAAATCACATGCAACAATGTACAAGAAAATGATGGTTTATGGTGCTGAAGTCAGGCAGTGCCACAGTTCATGTTGGATGTGCAAGCTTGGATGATGCTCCATTCTGCATTTCACAAATAACATGTCATAATAAGATCCAAATTTTCTTTAGCTTAAATGCCCCTTTGTTGCATTCTGTACGACTGCTTTGTACGTACCAGGCAGAGACAGTAGAAGTCATTTATATGCAAAATGCACCATATATTGTATATACTAATTATATAATAAGGAGTAATAATGAAAATTTTCTGGCATGTTTAGGCCACTTAAGTATGCGGTGAAATTAATTTTATGGTTAACTGTCTTATTCCTGATTTGTACATAAAGAACATTATGCCATCCATTGAAAATATTAAAATAAATATCTACTGATAAATGCATTCAGGGTTATGTATATCATGTGTAAAAGAACAAAAATACTTTACATACATTTACATTTTGTTGTAAATTGCAGGGAAACAGATGAGACTGTATTATGGAAGAGAACAATATGTGATCACGTAATTAGAAAATTGTCATAATACTAATGCTCAGCGGTGTCCAGGTGTGGTTTTATGATCAGCCTGAACCATGCAGCTTTGGGGATGTAACTTTACCATCGTCTTAACATTGTTTTTGCAGTTTATGTGTGTGTAAATTATATAATAGCAACTCCTGGGAGATTCTGCTCCTAAAATGTTCCTTCTAGCTGTATGAACACATAAGGAAGCTACTGTATGACAGATGACGATAATTTTTCATACAAGACAGTTCCCCTTGACTTGATGGATGCAGAGAGAGGAACCACGCTCTCTGGAAAAACACCAGGGAGCAGTGGGAAAATGTTTCAATGTGTATGGTAATCAAGGCAGAGTGTGGTTCCTGATTAGTCTGTGAAATTGCACTGCTGAGACGAGGGATCTGAATTAAGCACTTTTTTACCAAAGCCCTTTGCACTGCTATCCAAAAGTGTATTGTAAAAATTAATTTCCTTAAAATGCCGTGAGCAAAATTGATCCAAAATGATTTTGGCATATGCTGAACTCACTCAGTGATACTTTTCTTCATAAACTCCTATGAGGACTATATAGTGAAATGTTTTATATAACGTATACCTAATTTTAGGCTTCATTTTGAAGGGGAGTAAAAAGTAATTTGTGAGTGTTTTGTGAGCTTTGTCTGTGCTGGCTGAATTGAAGTTTAAGCAATTCTACCTGAAACAAACTGTTTCTAATTTCTACATCAATGAATGGCTGTACCTCGGTCTACATTTGTTCAAAGCACGAGTTGTCAGGACCTGGAGGCACCACCAACTTTGTGAGACATTGCCAGCATCTCTGTATGTTCTGTGAATACACTGGGAATAGGAAGGCCAAAATAGGGGAAGAAAATTGCTTTCAAATTTTATGAAGCTAGAGTGAGTGCCAGACAATTTTTTCATTTTTTGTGAGCCATTTGGAGTGTGGTCTTATTTTATCCTCCTGCTGAAAAAAATACCTCTACCTCTGAAGAGACTGATCTTCATCTTGGCATTTTCTCTATATGGTGGTGTTTTATTAGATGTATAGGTACTTTGCCAGTATTATACATTACAGCAAATATATACAGTCAGGAGCCTGGGAATCAATAAATATGAGTAGGAACATATCTGAGCAAGATAAAAGAGTATCATCTCATCTGGCAATATACAAAATTTCAGAATATTGGAAAAATACTTGCATTTGTGAATCCAGTAGGGTTTGTCATGCAGCACGATCTTGGGAAACCCAAACAGCCCCAGACAAGTTATGGGTGCCAGCAGAGCATTTGCCTACGGACGGACTAGCAGGAGGGAGCGATGGTCAGACCGACAGTGTGTCAGGAGGCATGGACAGCCTCAGTTAGACCTTACAGCTCCGTTTGACTATGTACTGGGTGGCTGTTTCTTATCACGCAGTAACGTTGTGAAAAGCCTGAATATGTCAGGTAATGGGCAGCAGAGAAGCAGGAGTGAACATGCAGGTTCAGGCAAGAGGCTAGTGGCAGAGAAGCCGGATGGGTCCATTCCTGTTTCATAGCCAGGAACTGATTTTTTTGTGGAGTCAATGTGCATGAGTGAACACACGTGTTAGCTAACTGTCCTGCAGTAGTGTTGACCCCACAGACATGCCAGTGCTGGATTGTGGAATCCATCTGGGAAGATCCCTCACTGGCACCAAGAGCAACCACTGCAAAGTCCAGTTCTTGTGCTTGGCCGTTACCATCAGGCACATGTTTTTAATTTGTCATGTATAGAGCACGCATACAACAAATGTCACTAATACTGAATTTATTCTATGAAAATGTACACACCTTCATGGTGTAATGTTGAGAAGGGAGCGTTGCACAGTTTGGATGTAAACCAAATCCGTTGGAGCAAGTCAAGGCTGATACAGACGGGCTGACACTGGGGGCTTCTTTGGGGACAGAGAGGTTGAAGAACTGCTGGAGAAGCAGCAGGGTGTTAGGAGGGCTGGCAGAAGTGGGGGCTCAGCTAATGCAGTAAATGGAACAAGAACTATAGAGGAAATTAAGAGCACTAGTGCCCATGGGCCTCTGTGAGTTGCCCTTATTCGTGGCATGTGTGTGGAGTAAAGCGGGATTGTCCAACAGCAAAGTGTATGAAAGCAGCTATTTCTCTGTCCTCCCGTATTTGTGTAACTCAGACATTTACTGCTTTGGGGTAATCGTTGTTCTCACCTGCTTTCACTTTGGGTTTGCCTAATTATTGATATTTATTATTCGTCCTAAAATGACATCAAAATATCTGGTTTTGCCTCACGCTTTTTGCCGAGTACTAACTCTTTGGAAATAAAAGTCCTGCGATTTAACTGAAGTCAGGGAGAAGGCTGACCCTAACTGATAGTTCTGGATATCAGAGGCTCATAAAAATGCATTGCTACAGAGACAGACTTTTATCTTACAAATTGCTTTAGGAGTAAAGGAATAACTCTAAACGGTGAAATGCTTTTCAAAAATTCTCTACGGTTTTTGAGATAAATATGTTTAGCACATTTAGCAGAGCAGGAGCTGAGCCTGCAACGAGCAAAGAAATGAAGAGATCCTGGCAGAAAGCACGAAGTTTACCATCTAAACAGACCGGCCATACTTTTTATCCTTGGGTTTGTTATTAAAATGCATTGCATTGACTCTGTTCCCTGGTTACTGTCCCAGTAGGGCAGTCATGCTATTAATCAAGATGCTAGTTAAACAATATTGTTCGGCAGAATTCCTTTATCTCAGGTTCATAACACTGGGTTTACGTACGACGTGTATGCATTACCTCATTTGAAAGCCGTATGAATCAACACTAATGTGATTTTGTTGTTGTTTTTAATTTTTACAGATGCAGATTTACTTCTACAATCCTGATGACTTTGACAGTTTTGGAACAGCAGTTCTAGAAAACAGGGTAGTAGGAGCCATGGCCGTGTTTTTCCAAGTAAGTTTAAACAAGGGCTATATCCATAAACCAAAACATTCACCAAGTACTATTTAATTCATTGAATTGTTTCAAGCTTAATGGATGCATCTGTTTTCTTGTTCCCACCTGTCTAAGTGAAAGATATTTCATATTGTCTAAGTGTGATTTAAAATGTAAATAAGTATATTTAGAAACGTAATGAAAAATTTTGCATGAATTGTTCTGATTTTATAGCTACCTTACAGATGCAGATTGGAGAACACATTTATCATGGAACTTCCTTCACTGCTGAAGCACGTTGCTGGGGTTCCTGGAATACTAACAAACCGACACGAACTGGTTCTGTTTAGAGAAAAACTTAAAATTCAAACGTAGCTTGAGAGAAAATTAATCAATGAGTTTCATCAATCTTTTCTGTAGCAGCTTCTTCTAAATTGTCATAGTAACAAGTTCTTGAACAGATCAGGTTTCCGAATGAGTGAATTTATGCATCCCCTTTTTTTAAAATGCATCCTCAAGAGCGTGACTGCTCTGTAGCTCATTTGTTGGTTTGACACGCTCGAGAACTGCGGTGCAAGGTAGAGACTGCTGCTTGCCATGGCTGGCGGGTCAAGCCACGTGGCAGCAATGTGCAGCAATGTGGGCTTTTTGTCATATTGCATCAGAAATGGAGTTTTTCCTTTGACTCGAGGGTGAATTGAACAGAGCGGGTTGGAGCAACTCCATACCACCGCGCTGTCACAAGCAGAGAAGTGGCTAATGAAGACTTTGAAGTATCTCAAGGTGTTGCTTTTTCAAAGGAGAGGGAAGTGGGGAGGGAAGAGCAAGGGAAAATGGTGGTCCTCCATGAGGTTTCACACTAGCTTTTACTGTGGAAGAAAATGATCTTACTGTTATCTTTGTGAAGCCAGATAAAAAAGAATATGCAAGTACCCATATGTAAATACCTCCCTCTTTCTTATGATGTTAGAGTGACAAGCCTGACTCTGCTGCTCAAATTAAGTAGGGTTGTCTTTTTCCATGTCACTGATTTTGATCAAATGCTTTGATAAGGAGAAAAGGACAGATCCTTGTATTGCATAAATTGCTGTAACTCTGCTGACATCAGGCTAGTGGAAGTCAGCATGTTAAATTCATCACTGCTGAATTCTGAGCACTTCCGTGGCGTTTCATGTTAGGGTAAAGTTGGTGGAGCTATGATAATTTACAGTGGCATAGCAGGATGATTCCCCAGACTTCTTAATCTTGATGTGCTGTGGGAAGCATTGGGCAAATTGAATTTGGCCTTACAAGACAGAAGTTTAGAAACAGAACAACCAAAGGCGCTGTTACTTGATTTACACGGCAGTGAAGAGCTGCGCATTCTGTGCGTGTGCCATGTCAGAAGGAGCGTGTGTTATGCCGTGGTGTGCAGGACACGTTGTGGCATCGTGCGTCTGGAACTTAATTGCTAAATTACCCTGTTTCACATAAGCCATGTGAAACACACTGCCTCATGTCGCACCATTTCCTAGTCCGTATGTGACATTTATTCCATAAACCCTGTTTTTAGAGGATCTTAAAATTGTAGTGGGACTGTGTTTTGTATTCCCCACCTGCAAAGCCAGGTGCTGCACTTACAGCAAGTCCCACTCTGCACAATTCCGAGGGAGCCATTAAACTCACTAAAAATAACCTAAAATAGTCTGTAATGCTGTTAAAAAAAAAAAACTATCTTTGATTGTAAGAGACCTCAGGCTCTTTAAGACCACAACTGAGTGTTGCGATCCCCTCAGGGAAGCAGAAATCTATACTTTTCATCATTTCTAGCCCTGCAGGCCGCAGGACATTAGGCTGTAAAGTCTGGATGATGGTGCAGCTGGGCTCCTCTGCTCCAGGAGCCATGAAATCTGAAGCCATTACTGATAAACACCCTCTGATCTCTTCCAGAGAGTTGGGGGTAAGATAATTCTTTGGCAAAATGACCCAGGGACAACCTGTTTTGTGGCTGCAAGGAAATAATTTTCTTTTTTTTGGTGGTTTTTTCCTTGCCTTTGGGTTGAAATGATAAATCCGTGGCGTGCCGTTACATGTCTGTGTGTATCAGGTCTTCCTTCTGGATAGCTCAGCTCTGAGATGGAAAGATGCTGAGGAAGATTTGTAGGGCCCCAAGTCCCCATTCTGGAAGGGCACGTGCTGAATTCTGGCTCCTGTTAACTAAACTCAAAGGACTTCAGTGTGGCAGCTGCTATTTTGGCCATCA